>NC_088711.1:31317120-31642120 GCF_963576615.1 Watersipora subatra
TTGAGTTAATTAGCTTATTGTGAGAATTTTACAAACGTCTGACAAAACTGAAAAATGTAAATTTCCAATTTCAACCAAACATGCTAGAAATGCTCTAATTGAGCTAATTAGCTTATTGTGAAAATATTACAAACGTCTGACAAAAAAGAAAATTGTAAATTTCCAATTTCAACCAAACATGCTAGAAATGCTCAAATTGCGGAAATAAGCCTACTGTAAGAATTTTACAAACGTCTGATAAAACTGAAAAATGTAAATTTCCAATTTCAACCAAACATGCTAGAAATGCTCCAATTGAGCTAATTAGCTTATTGAGAGAATATTGCAATTGTCTGACAAAAGTGGAAAATGTAAATTTCCAATTTCAACCAAACATGCTAGAAATGCTCCAATTGAGCTAATTAGCTTATTGTGAGAATATTACGAACGTCTGACAAAAATGATGAATGTAAATTTCCAAATTAAACCAAACATGCTAGAAATGCTCCAATTGCGTTAATTAGCTCATTGTGATAATTTCACAAACGTCTGACAAAACTGAAAAATGTAAATTTCCAATTTCAACCAAACATGCTAGAAATACTCCAATTGAGCTAATTAGCTTATTGTGAGAATATTACAAACGTCCGACAAAACTGAAAAATGTAAATATCCAATTTCAACCAAACATGCTAGAAATGCTCCAATTGATCTAATTAGCTTATTGTGAGAATATTACAAACGTCTGACAAAAATGACAAACGTAAACTTCCAATTTCAACCAAGCATGCTTGAAATGCTCTAATTGCGTTAATTAGCTTATTGTGAAAATATTACAAACGTCGAACAAAAATGATAAATGTAATTATCCAATTTCAACCAAACATGCTAGAAATGCTCCAATTTAACTAATTTGCTAATTGTGAAAATATCACAAATGTCTGACAAAACTGAAAAGTGTAAATTTCCAATTTTAACAAAACATGCTAGAAATGCTCCAATTGAACTAATTAGCTCATTGTGAAAATATTACAAACGTCTGACAAAACTGAAAAATGTCAATTTCCAATCTCAACCAAACATGCTAAAAATGCTCCAATTGAGCTAATTAGCTTATTGTGAGAATATTACAAACGTCTGACAAAAATGATGAATGTAAATTTCCAATTTCAACCAAACATGTTGAAATGCTCAAATTGCGCAAATAAGCCTACTGTAAGAATTTAACAAACGTCTGACAAAACTGAAAAATTTAAATTTCCAATTTCAACCAAACATGCTAGAAATGCTCAAATTGCGGAAATAAGCCTACTGTAAGATTTTTACAAACGTCTGATAAAACTGAAAAATGTAAATTTCCATTTTCAACCAAACATGCTAGAAATGCTCCAATTGAGCTAATTAGCTTATTGTGAGAATATTACAACTGTCTGACAAAACTGAAAAATGTAAATTTCCAATTTCACCCAAACATGCTAGAAATGCTCCAATTGAGCTAATTAGCTTATTGTGAGAATATTACAAACGTCTGACAAAACTGAAAAATGTAAATTACCAATTTCAACCAAACATGCTGAAATGCTCTAAATGAGCTAATTAGCTTATTGTGAAAATATTACAAACGTCTGACAAAAGTGAAAAATGTAAATTTCCAATTTCAACCAAACATGCTAGAAATGCTCCAATTGAGCTAATTAGCTTATTGTGAGAATATTACAACTGTCTGACAAAACTGAGAAATGTAAATTTCCAATTTCACCCAAACATGCTAGAAATGCTCCAATTGAGCTATTTAGCTTATTGTGAAAATATTGCAATTGTCTGACAAAAGTGGAAAATGTAAATTTTCAATTTCAACCCAGCATGCTAGAAACGCTCTAATTGAGTTAATTAGCTCATTGTGAAAATATTACAAACGTCTGACAAAACTGAAAAATGTCAATTTCCAATCTTAACCAAACATGCTAAAAATGCTCCAATTGAGCTAATTAGCTTATTGTGAGAATATTACAAACGTCTGACAAAATTGATAAATGCAAATTATCAATTTCAACCAAACAGGCTAGAAACGCTGTAATTGAATTAATTAGCTCATTGTGAAATTATTACAAACGTCTGACAAGAATGGAAAATGTAAATTTCCAATTTCAACCAAACATGCTAGAAATGCTCCAATTGAGCTAATTAGCTTATTGTGAGAATATTACAAACGTCTGACAATACTGAAAAATGTAAATATCCAATTTCAACCAAACATGCTAGAAAAGCTCCAATGGAGCTAATTAGCTTATTGTGAGAATATTACAAAAGTCTGACAAAAATGACAAACGTAAACTTCCAATTTCAACCAAACATGCTTGAAATGCTCTAATTGCGTTAATTAGCTTATTGTGAGAATTTCACAAACGTCTGACAAAACTGAAAAATTTAAATTTCCAATTTCAACCAAATATGCTAGAAATGCTACAATTGAGTTAATTAGCTTATTGTGAGAATTTTACAAACGTCTGACAAAACTGAAAAATGTAAATTTCCAATTTCAACCAAACATGCTAGAAATGCTCTAATTGAGCTAATTAGCTTATTGTGAAAATATTACAAACGTCTGACAAAAATGAAAATTGTAAATTTCCAATTTCAACCAAACATGCTAGAAATGCTCAAATTGCGGAAATAAGCCTACTGTAAGAATCTTACAAACGTCTGATAAAACTGAAAAATGTAAATTTCCAATTTCAACCAAACATGCTAGAAATGCTCCAATTGAGCTAATTAGCTTATTGTGAGAATATTACAACTGTCTGACAAAACTGAAAAATGTAAATTTCTAATTTCAGCCAAACATGCTAGAAATGCTCCAATTGAGTTAATTAGCTTATTGTGAGAATTTGACAAACGTCTGACAAAACTGAAAAATGTAAATTTCCAATTTCACCCAAACATGCTGAAATGCTCTAAATGAGCTAATTAGCTTATTGTGAGAATATTACAATTGTCTGACAAAGCTGAAAAATGTAATTTTCCAATTTCAACCAAACATGCTAGAAATGCTCCAATTGAGCTAATTAGCTTATTGTGAAAATATTACAAACGTCTGACAAAACTGAAAAATGTAAATTTCCAATCTTAACCAAACATGCTAAAAATGCTCCAATTGAGCTGATTAGCTTATTGTGAGAATATTACAAACGTCTGACAAAAATGATAAATGCAAATTATCAATTTCAACCAAACAGGCTAGAATTGCTGTAATTGAATTAATTAGCTCATTGTGAAATTATTACAAACATCTGACAAGAATGGAAAATGTAAATTTCCAATTTCAACCAAACATGCTAGAAATGCTCCAATTGAGCTAATTAGCTTATTGTGAGAATATTACAAACGTCTGACAATACTGAAAAATGTAAATATCCAATTTCAACCAAACATGCTAGAAAAGCTCCAATGGAGCTAATTAGCTTATTGTGAGAATATTACAAACATCTGACAAAAATGACAAACGTAAACTTCCAATTTCAACCAAACATGCTTGAAATGCTCTAATTGCGTTAATTAGCTTATTGTGAGAATTTCACAAACGTCTGACAAAACTGAAAAATTTAAATTTCCAATTTCAACCAAATATGCTAGAAATGCTACAATTGAGTTAATTAGCTTATTGTGAGAATTTTACAAACGTCTGACAAAACTGAAAAATGTAAATTTCCAATTTCAACCAAACATGCTAGAAATGCTCTAATTGAGCTAATTAGCTTATTGTGAAAATATTACAAACGTCTGACAAAAATGAAAATTGTAAATTTCCAATTTCAACCAAACATGCTAGAAATGCTCAAATTGCGGAAATAAGCCTACTGTAAGAATTTTACAAACGTCTGATAAAACTGAAAAATGTAAATTTCCAATTTCAACCAAACATGCTAGAAATGCTCCAATTGAGCTAATTAGCTTATTGTGAGAATATTACAACTGTCTGACAAAACTGAAAAATGTAAATTTCTAATTTCACCCAAACATGCTAGAAATGCTCCAATTGAGTTAATTAGCTTATTGTGAGAATTTGACAAACGTCTGACAAAACTGAAAAATGTAAATTTCCAATTTCACCCAAACATGCTGAAATGCTCTAAATGAGCTAATTAGCTTATTGTGAGAATATTACAATTGTCTGACAAAGCTGAAAAATGTAATTTTCCAATTTCAACCAAACATGCTAGAAATGCTCCAATTGAGCTAATTAGCTTATTGTGAAAATATTACAAACGTCTGACAAAACTGAAAAATGTAAATTTCCAATTTCAATCAAACATGCTAGAAATGCTCCAATTGAGCTAATTAGCTTATTGTGAGAATATTACAAACGTCTGACAAAACTGAAAAATGGAAAATTCCAATTTCGACCAAACATGCTAGAAATGCTCCAATCGAGCTAATTAGCTTATTGTGAGAATTTTACAAACGTCTGACAAAACTGAAAAATGTAAATTTCCCATTTCACCCAAACATGCTAGAAATGCTCCAATTGAGTTAATTAGCTTATTGTGAAAATTTTACAAACGTCTGACAAGAATGGAAAATGTAAATTTCCAATTTCAACCAAACATGCTAGAAATGCTCCATTTGCGCTAATTAGCTCATTGTGAGAATTTCACAAACGTCTGACAAAACTGAAAAATGTAAATTTCCAATTTCAACCAAACATGCTAGAAATGCTCCAATTGAGCTAATTAGCTTATTGTGAGAATATTACAAAGATCTGTCAAAAATGATAAATGTAAGTTTCCAATTTCAACCAAACATGCTAGAAACGCTCTAATTGAGTTAATTAGCTCATTGTGAAAATATTACAAACGTCTGACAAAAATGAAAATCGTAAATTTCCAATTTCAACCAAACATGCTAGAAATGCTCCAATTGAGCTAATTAGCTTATTGTGAGAATATTACAACTGTCTGACAAAACTGAAAAATGTAAATTTCCAATTTCACCCAAACATGCTAGAAATGCTCCAATTGAGCTATTTAGCTTATTGTGAGAATATTGCAATTGTCTGACAAAAGTGGAAAATGTAAATTTTCAATTTCAACCCAGCATGCTAGAAACGCTCTAATTGAGTTAATTAGCTCATTGTGAAAATATTACAAACGTCTGACAAAACTGAAAAATGTCAATTTCCAATCTTAACCAAACATGCTAAAAATGCTCCAATTGAGCTAATTAGCTTATTGTGAGAATATTACAAACGTCTGACAAAAATGATAAATGCAAATTATCAATTTCAACCAAACAGGCTAGAAACGCTGTAATTGAATTAATTAGCTCATTGTGAAATTATTACAAACGTCTGACAAGAATGGAAAATGTAAATTTCCAATTTCAACCAAACATGCTAGAAATGCTCCAATTGAGCTAATTAGCTTATTGTGAGAATATTACAAACGTCTGACAATACTGAAAAATGTAAATATCCAATTTCAACCAAACATGCTAGAAAAGCTCCAATGGAGCTAATTAGCTTTTTGTGAGAATATTACAAAAGTCTGACAAAAATGACAAACGTAAACTTCCAATTTCAACCAAACATGCTTGAAATGCTCTAATTGCGTTAATTAGCTTATTGTGAGAATTTCACAAACGTCTGACAAAACTGAAAAATTTAAATTTCCAATTTCAACCAAATATGCTAGAAATGCTACAATTGAGTTAATTAGCTTATTGTGAGAATTTTACAAACGTCTGACAAAACTGAAAAATGTAAATTTCCAATTTCAACCAAACATGCTAGAAATGCTCTAATTGAGCTAATTAGCTTATTGTGAAAATATTACAAACGTCAGACAAAAATGAAAATTGTAAATTTCCAATTTCAACCAAACATGCTAGAAATGCTCAAATTGCGGAAATAAGCCTACTGTAAGAATTTTACAAACGTCTGATAAAACTGAAAAATGTAAATTTCCAATTTCAACCAAACATGCTAGAAATGCTCCAATTGAGCTAATTAGCTTATTGTGAGAATATTACAACTGTCTGACAAAACTGAAAAATGTAAATTTCTAATTTCACCCAAACATGCTAGAAATGCTCCAATTGAGTTAATTAGCTTATTGTGAGAATTTGACAAACGTCTGACAAAACTGAAAAATGTAAATTTCCAATTTCACCCAAACATGCTGAAATGCTCTAAATGAGCTAATTAGCTTATTGTGAGAATATTACAATTGTCTGACAAAGCTGAAAAATGTAATTTTCCAATTTCAACCAAACATGCTAGAAATGCTCCAATTGAGCTAATTAGCTTATTGTGAAAATATTACAAACGTCTGACAAAACTGAAAAATGTAAATTTCCAATCTTAACCAAACATGCTAAAAATGCTCCAATTGAGCTAATTAGCTTATTGTGAGAATATTACAAACGTCTGACAAAAATGATAAATGCAAATTATCAATTTCAACCAAACAGGCTAGAAACGCTGTAATTGAATTAATTAGCTCATTGTGAAATTATTACAAACGTCTGACAAGAATGGAAAATGTAAATTTCCAATTTCAACCAAACATGCTAGAAATGCTCCAATTGAGCTAATTAGCTTATTGTGAGAATATTACAAACGTCTGACAATACTGAAAAATGTAAATATCCAATTTCAACCAAACATGCTAGAAAAGCTCCAATTGAGTTAATTAGCTTATTGTGAGAATTTGACAAACGTCTGACAAAACTGAAAAATGTAAATTTCCAATTTCACCCAAACATGCTGAAATGCTCTAAATGAGCTAATTAGCTTATTGTGAGAATATTACAATTGTCTGACAAAGCTGAAAAATGTAATTTTCCAATTTCAACCAAACATGCTAGAAATGCTCCAATTGAGCTAATTAGCTTATTGTGAAAATATTACAAACGTCTGACAAAACTGAAAAATGTAAATTTCCAATTTCAACCAAACATGCTAGAAATGCTCCAATTGAGCTAATTAGCTTATTGTGAGAATATTACAAACGTCTGACAAAACTGAAAAATAGAAAATTCCAATTTCGACCAAACATGCTAGAAATGCTCCAATCGAGTTAATTAGCTTATTGTGAAAATTTTACAAACGTCTGACAAGAATGGAAAATGTAAATTTCCAATTTCAACCAAACATGCTAGAAATGCTCCATTTGCGCTAATTAGCTCATTGTGAGAATTTCACAAACGTCTGACAAAACTGAAAAATGTAAATTTCCAATTTCAACCAAACATGCTAGAAATGCTCCAATTGAGCTAATTAGCTTATTGTGAGAATTTTACAAAGATCTGTCAAAAATGATAAATGTAAATTTCCAATTTCAACCAAACATGCTAGAAACGCTCTAATTGAGTTAATTAGCTCATTGTGAAAATATTACAAACGTCTGACAAAAATGAAAATCGTAAATTTCCAATTTCAACCAAACATGCTAGAAATGCTCAAATTGCGCAAATAAGCCTACTGTAAGATTTTTACAAACGTCTGACAAAACTGAAAAATGTAAATTTCCAATTTCAACCAAACATGCTAGAAATGCTCCAATTGAGCTAATTAGCTTATTGAGAGAATATTGCAATTGTCTGACAAAAGTGGAAAATGTAAATTTCCAATTTCAACCAAACATGCTTGAAATGCTCTAATTGCGTTAATTAGCTTATTGTGAGAATTTCACAAACGTCTGACAAAACTAAAAAATTCTAAATTTCCAATTTCAACCAAATATGCTAGAAATGCTACAATTGAGTTAATTAGCTTATTGTGAGAATTTTACAAACGTCTGACAAAACTGAAAAATGTAAATTTCCAATTTCAACCAAACATGCTAGAAGTGCTCTAATTGAGCTAATTAGTTTATTGTGAAAATATTACAAACTTCTGACAAAAATGAAAAATGTAAATTTCCAATTTTAAAAAAACATGCTAGAAATGCTCCAATTGAGTTAATTAGCTCATTGTGAAAATATTACAAACGTCTGACAAAACTGAAAAATGTCAATTTCCAATCTTAACCAAACATGCTAAAAATGCTCCAATTGAGCTAATTAGCTTATTGTGAGAATATTACAAACGTCTGACAAAAATGATAAATGTAAATTTCCAATTTCAACCAAACATGTTGAAATGCTCAAATTGCGCAAATAAGCCTACTGTAAGAATTTTACAAACGTCTGACAAAACTGAAAAATGTAAATTTCCAATTTCAACCAAACATGCTAGAAATGCTCCAATTGCGCAAATAAGCCTACTGTAAGATTTTTACAAACGTCTGACAAAACTGAAAAATGTAAATTTCCAATTTCAACCAAACATGCTAGAAATGCTCCAATTGAGCTAATTAGCTTATTGAGAGAATATTGCAATTGTCTGACAAAGCTGAAAAATGTAATTTTCCAATTTCAACCAAACATGCTAGAAATGCTCCAATTGAGCTAATTAGCTTATTGTGAAAATATTACAAACGTCTGACAAAACTGAAAAATGTAAATTTCCAATTTCAACCAAACATGCTAGAAATGCTCCAATTGAGCTAATTAGCTTATTGTGAGAATATTACAAACGTCTGACAAAACTGAAAAATAGAAAATTCCAATTTCGACCAAACATGCTAGAAATGCTCCAATCGAGTTAATTAGCTTATTGTGAAAATTTTACAAACGTCTGACAAGAATGGAAAATGTAAATTTCCAATTTCAACCAAACATGCTAGAAATGCTCCATTTGCGCTAATTAGCTCATTGTGAGAATTTCACAAACGTCTGACAAAACTGAAAAATGTAAATTTCCAATTTCAACCAAACATGCTAGAAATGCTCCAATTGAGCTAATTAGCTTATTGTGAGAATTTTACAAAGATCTGTCAAAAATGATAAATGTAAATTTCCAATTTCAACCAAACATGCTAGAAACGCTCTAATTGAGTTAATTAGCTCATTGTGAAAATATTACAAACGTCTGACAAAAATGAAAATCGTAAATTTCCAATTTCAACCAAACATGCTAGAAATGCTCAAATTGCGCAAATAAGCCTACTGTAAGATTTTTACAAACGTCTGACAAAACTGAAAAATGTAAATTTCCAATTTCAACCAAACATGCTAGAAATGCTCCAATTGAGCTAATTAGCTTATTGAGAGAATATTGCAATTGTCTGACAAAAGTGGAAAATGTAAATTTCCAATTTCAACCAAACATGCTTGAAATGCACTAATTGCGTTAATTAGCTTATTGTGAGAATTTCACAAACGTCTGACAAAACTAAAAAATTCTAAATTTCCAATTTCAACCAAATATGCTAGAAATGCTACAATTGAGTTAATTAGCTTATTGTGAGAATTTTACAAACGTCTGACAAAACTGAAAAATGTAAATTTCCAATTTCAACCAAACATGCTAGAAGTGCTCTAATTGAGCTAATTAGTTTATTGTGAAAATATTACAAACTTCTGACAAAAATGAAAAATGTAAATTTCCAATTTTAAAAAAACATGCTAGAAATGCTCCAATTGAGTTAATTAGCTCATTGTGAAAATATTACAAATGTCTGACAAAACTGAAAAATGTCAATTTCCAATCTTAACCAAACATGCTAAAAATGCTCCAATTGAGCTAATTAGCTTATTGTGAGAATATTACAAACGTCTGACAAAAATGATAAATGTAAATTTCCAATTTCAACCAAACATGTTGAAATGCTCAAATTGCGCAAATAAGCCTACTGTAAGAATTTTACAAACGTCTGACAAAACTGAAAAATGTAAATTTCCAATTTCAACCAAACATGCTAGAAATGCTCCAATTGCGCAAATAAGCCTACTGTAAGAATTTTACAAACGTCTGACAAAACTGAAAAATGTAAATTTCCAATTTTAACCAAACATGCTAGAAATGCTCCAATTGAGCAAATTAGCTTATTGTGAGAATATTACAAACGTCTGACAAAAATGATAAATGCAAATTATCAATTTCAACCAAACAGGCTAGAAACGCTGTAATTGAGTTAATTAGCTCATTGTGAAATTATTACAAACGTCTGACAAGAATGGAAAATGTAAATTTCCAATTTCAACTAAACATGCTAGAAATGCTCCATTTGCGCTACTTAGCTCATTGTGAGAGTTTCACAAACGTCTGACAAAACTGAAAAATGGAAAATTCCAATTTCGACCAAACATGATAGAAATGCTCCAATTGAGCAAATTAGCTTATTGTGACAATATTACAAACGTCTGACAAAAATGATAAATGCAAATTATCAATTTCAACCAAAGAGGCTAGAAACGCTGTAATTGAGTTAATTAGCTCATTGTGAAAATATTACAAACGTCTGACAAGAATGGAAAATGTAAATTTCCAATTTCAACCAAACATGCTAGAAATGCTCCATTTGCTCTAATTAGCTCATTGTGAGAATTTCACAAACGTCTGACAAAACTGAAAAATGTAAATTTCCAATTTCAACCAAACATGCTAGAAACGCTCCAATTGAGCTAATTAGCTTATTGTGAGAATATTGCAAAGGTCTGACAAAAATGATAAATGTAAATTTCCAATTTTAACCAAACATGCTAGAAACGCTCTAATTGAGTTAATTAGCTCATTGTGAAAATATTACAAACGTCTGACAAAAATGAAAATCGTAAATTTCCAATTTCAACCAAACATGCTAGAAATGCTCAAATTGCGCAAATAAGCCTACTGTAAGAATTTTACAATCGTCTGACAAAACTGAAAAATGTAAATTTCCAATTTCAACCAAACATGCTAGAAATGCTCCAATTGCGCAAATAAGCCTACTGTAAGAAATTTACAAACGTCTGACAAAACTGAAAAATGTAAATTTCTAATTTCACCCAAACATGCTAGAAATGCTCCAATTGAGTTAATTAGCTTATTGTGAGAATTTGACAAACGTCTGACAAAACTGAAAAATGTAAATTTCCAATTTCACCCAAACATGCTGAAATGCTCTAAATGAGCTAATTAGCTTATTGTGAGAATATTACAATTGTCTGACAAAGCTGAAAAATGTAATTTTCCAATTTCAACCAAACATGCTAGAAATGCTCCAATTGAGCTAATTAGCTTATTGTGAAAATATTACAAACGTCTGACAAAACTGAAAAATGTAAATTTCCAATCTTAACCAAACATGCTAAAAATGCTCCAATTGAGCTAATTAGCTTATTGTGAGAATATTACAAACGTCTGACAAAAATGATAAATGCAAATTATCAATTTCAACCAAACAGGCTAGAAACGCTGTAATTGAATTAATTAGCTCATTGTGAAATTATTACAAACGTCTGACAAGAATGGAAAATGTAAATTTCCAATTTCAACCAAACATGCTAGAAATGCTCCAATTGAGCTAATTAGCTTATTGTGAGAATATTACAAACGTCTGACAATACTGAAAAATGTAAATATCCAATTTCAACCAAACATGCTAGAAAAGCTCCAATTGAGTTAATTAGCTTATTGTGAGAATTTGACAAACGTCTGACAAAACTGAAAAATGTAAATTTCCAATTTCACCCAAACATGCTGAAATGCTCTAAATGAGCTAATTAGCTTATTGTGAGAATATTACAATTGTCTGACAAAGCTGAAAAATGTAATTTTCCAATTTCAACCAAACATGCTAGAAATGCTCCAATTGAGCTAATTAGCTTATTGTGAAAATATTACAAACGTCTGACAAAACTGAAAAATGTAAATTTCCAATTTCAACCAAACATGCTAGAAATGCTCCAATTGAGCTAATTAGCTTATTGTGAGAATATTACAAACGTCTGACAAAACTGAAAAATAGAAAATTCCAATTTCGACCAAACATGCTAGAAATGCTCCAATCGAGTTAATTAGCTTATTGTGAAAATTTTACAAACGTCTGACAAAAATGACAAACGTAAACTTCCAATTTCAACCAAACATGCTTGAAATGCTCTAATTGCGTTAATTAGCTTATTGTGAGAATTTCACAAACGTCTGACAAAACTGAAAAATTTAAATTTCCAATTTCAACCAAATATGCTAGAAATGCTACAATTGAGTTAATTAGCTTATTGTGAGAATTTTACAAACGTCTGACAAAACTGAAAAATGTAAATTTCCAATTTCAACCAAACATGCTAGAAATGCTCTAATTGAGCTAATTAGCTTATTGTGAAAATATTACAAACGTCTGACAAAAATGAAAATTGTAAATTTCCAATTTCAACCAAACATGCTAGAAATGCTCAAATTGCGGAAATAAGCCTACTGTAAGAATCTTACAAACGTCTGATAAAACTGAAAAATGTAAATTTCCAATTTCAACCAAACATGCTAGAAATGCTCCAATTGAGCTAATTAGCTTATTGTGAGAATATTACAACTGTCTGACAAAACTGAAAAATGTAAATTTCTAATTTCAGCCAAACATGCTAGAAATGCTCCAATTGAGTTAATTAGCTTATTGTGAGAATTTGACAAACGTCTGACAAAACTGAAAAATGTAAATTTCCAATTTCACCCAAACATGCTGAAATGCTCTAAATGAGCTAATTAGCTTATTGTGAGAATATTACAATTGTCTGACAAAGCTGAAAAATGTAATTTTCCAATTTCAACCAAACATGCTAGAAATGCTCCAATTGAGCTAATTAGCTTATTGTGAAAATATTACAAACGTCTGACAAAACTGAAAAATGTAAATTTCCAATCTTAACCAAACATGCTAAAAATGCTCCAATTGAGCTGATTAGCTTATTGTGAGAATATTACAAACGTCTGACAAAAATGATAAATGCAAATTATCAATTTCAACCAAACAGGCTAGAATTGCTGTAATTGAATTAATTAGCTCATTGTGAAATTATTACAAACATCTGACAAGAATGGAAAATGTAAATTTCCAATTTCAACCAAACATGCTAGAAATGCTCCAATTGAGCTAATTAGCTTATTGTGAGAATATTACAAACGTCTGACAATACTGAAAAATGTAAATATCCAATTTCAACCAAACATGCTAGAAAAGCTCCAATGGAGCTAATTAGCTTATTGTGAGAATATTACAAACATCTGACAAAAATGACAAACGTAAACTTCCAATTTCAACCAAACATGCTTGAAATGCTCTAATTGCGTTAATTAGCTTATTGTGAGAATTTCACAAACGTCTGACAAAACTGAAAAATTTAAATTTCCAATTTCAACCAAATATGCTAGAAATGCTACAATTGAGTTAATTAGCTTATTGTGAGAATTTTACAAACGTCTGACAAAACTGAAAAATGTAAATTTCCAATTTCAACCAAACATGCTAGAAATGCTCTAATTGAGCTAATTAGCTTATTGTGAAAATATTACAAACGTCTGACAAAAATGAAAATTGTAAATTTCCAATTTCAACCAAACATGCTAGAAATGCTCAAATTGCGGAAATAAGCCTACTGTAAGAATTTTACAAACGTCTGATAAAACTGAAAAATGTAAATTTCCAATTTCAACCAAACATGCTAGAAATGCTCCAATTGAGCTAATTAGCTTATTGTGAGAATATTACAACTGTCTGACAAAACTGAAAAATGTAAATTTCTAATTTCACCCAAACATGCTAGAAATGCTCCAATTGAGTTAATTAGCTTATTGTGAGAATTTGACAAACGTCTGACAAAACTGAAAAATGTAAATTTCCAATTTCACCCAAACATGCTGAAATGCTCTAAATGAGCTAATTAGCTTATTGTGAGAATATTACAATTGTCTGACAAAGCTGAAAAATGTAATTTTCCAATTTCAACCAAACATGCTAGAAATGCTCCAATTGAGCTAATTAGCTTATTGTGAAAATATTACAAACGTCTGACAAAACTGAAAAATGTAAATTTCCAATTTCAATCAAACATGCTAGAAATGCTCCAATTGAGCTAATTAGCTTATTGTGAGAATATTACAAACGTCTGACAAAACTGAAAAATGGAAAATTCCAATTTCGACCAAACATGCTAGAAATGCTCCAATCGAGCTAATTAGCTTATTGTGAGAATTTTACAAACGTCTGACAAAACTGAAAAATGTAAATTTCCCATTTCACCCAAACATGCTAGAAATGCTCCAATTGAGTTAATTAGCTTATTGTGAAAATTTTACAAACGTCTGACAAGAATGGAAAATGTAAATTTCCAATTTCAACCAAACATGCTAGAAATGCTCCATTTGCGCTAATTAGCTCATTGTGAGAATTTCACAAACGTCTGACAAAACTGAAAAATGTAAATTTCCAATTTCAACCAAACATGCTAGAAATGCTCCAATTGAGCTAATTAGCTTATTGTGAGAATATTACAAAGATCTGTCAAAAATGATAAATGTAAGTTTCCAATTTCAACCAAACATGCTAGAAACGCTCTAATTGAGTTAATTAGCTCATTGTGAAAATATTACAAACGTCTGACAAAAATGAAAATCGTAAATTTCCAATTTCAACCAAACATGCTAGAAATGCTCCAATTGAGCTAATTAGCTTATTGTGAGAATATTACAACTGTCTGACAAAACTGAAAAATGTAAATTTCCAATTTCACCCAAACATGCTAGAAATGCTCCAATTGAGCTATTTAGCTTATTGTGAGAATATTGCAATTGTCTGACAAAAGTGGAAAATGTAAATTTTCAATTTCAACCCAGCATGCTAGAAACGCTCTAATTGAGTTAATTAGCTCATTGTGAAAATATTACAAACGTCTGACAAAACTGAAAAATGTCAATTTCCAATCTTAACCAAACATGCTAAAAATGCTCCAATTGAGCTAATTAGCTTATTGTGAGAATATTACAAACGTCTGACAAAAATGATAAATGCAAATTATCAATTTCAACCAAACAGGCTAGAAACGCTGTAATTGAATTAATTAGCTCATTGTGAAATTATTACAAACGTCTGACAAGAATGGAAAATGTAAATTTCCAATTTCAACCAAACATGCTAGAAATGCTCCAATTGAGCTAATTAGCTTATTGTGAGAATATTACAAACGTCTGACAATACTGAAAAATGTAAATATCCAATTTCAACCAAACATGCTAGAAAAGCTCCAATGGAGCTAATTAGCTTTTTGTGAGAATATTACAAAAGTCTGACAAAAATGACAAACGTAAACTTCCAATTTCAACCAAACATGCTTGAAATGCTCTAATTGCGTTAATTAGCTTATTGTGAGAATTTCACAAACGTCTGACAAAACTGAAAAATTTAAATTTCCAATTTCAACCAAATATGCTAGAAATGCTACAATTGAGTTAATTAGCTTATTGTGAGAATTTTACAAACGTCTGACAAAACTGAAAAATGTAAATTTCCAATTTCAACCAAACATGCTAGAAATGCTCTAATTGAGCTAATTAGCTTATTGTGAAAATATTACAAACGTCAGACAAAAATGAAAATTGTAAATTTCCAATTTCAACCAAACATGCTAGAAATGCTCAAATTGCGGAAATAAGCCTACTGTAAGAATTTTACAAACGTCTGATAAAACTGAAAAATGTAAATTTCCAATTTCAACCAAACATGCTAGAAATGCTCCAATTGAGCTAATTAGCTTATTGTGAGAATATTACAACTGTCTGACAAAACTGAAAAATGTAAATTTCTAATTTCACCCAAACTTGCTAGAAATGCTCCAATTGAGTTAATTAGCTTATTGTGAGAATTTGACAAACGTCTGACAAAACTGAAAAATGTAAATTTCCAATTTCACCCAAACATGCTGAAATGCTCTAAATGAGCTAATTAGCTTATTGTGAGAATATTACAATTGTCTGACAAAGCTGAAAAATGTAATTTTCCAATTTCAACCAAACATGCTAGAAATGCTCCAATTGAGCTAATTAGCTTATTGTGAAAATATTACAAACGTCTGACAAAACTGAAAAATGTAAATTTCCAATCTTAACCAAACATGCTAAAAATGCTCCAATTGAGCTAATTAGCTTATTGTGAGAATATTACAAACGTCTGACAAAAATGATAAATGCAAATTATCAATTTCAACCAAACAGGCTAGAAACGCTGTAATTGAATTAATTAGCTCATTGTGAAATTATTACAAACGTCTGACAAGAATGGAAAATGTAAATTTCCAATTTCAACCAAACATGCTAGAAATGCTCCAATTGAGCTAATTAGCTTATTGTGAGAATATTACAAACGTCTGACAATACTGAAAAATGTAAATATCCAATTTCAACCAAACATGCTAGAAAAGCTCCAATTGAGTTAATTAGCTTATTGTGAGAATTTGACAAACGTCTGACAAAACTGAAAAATGTAAATTTCCAATTTCACCCAAACATGCTGAAATGCTCTAAATGAGCTAATTAGCTTATTGTGAGAATATTACAATTGTCTGACAAAGCTGAAAAATGTAATTTTCCAATTTCAACCAAACATGCTAGAAATGCTCCAATTGAGCTAATTAGCTTATTGTGAAAATATTACAAACGTCTGACAAAACTGAAAAATGTAAATTTCCAATTTCAACCAAACATGCTAGAAATGCTCCAATTGAGCTAATTAGCTTATTGTGAGAATTTTACAAACGTCTGACAAAACTGAAAAATGTAAATTTCCAATTTCAACCAAACATGCTAGAAATGCTCTAATTGAGCTAATTAGCTTATTGTGAAAATATTACAAACGTCAGACAAAAATGAAAATTGTAAATTTCCAATTTCAACCAAACATGCTAGAAATGCTCAAATTGCGGAAATAAGCCTACTGTAAGAATTTTACAAACGTCTGATAAAACTGAAAAATGTAAATTTCCAATTTCAACCAAACATGCTAGAAATGCTCCAATTGAGCTAATTAGCTTATTGTGAGAATATTACAACTGTCTGACAAAACTGAAAAATGTAAATTTCTAATTTCACCCAAACTTGCTAGAAATGCTCCAATTGAGTTAATTAGCTTATTGTGAGAATTTGACAAACGTCTGACAAAACTGAAAAATGTAAATTTCCAATTTCACCCAAACATGCTGAAATGCTCTAAATGAGCTAATTAGCTTATTGTGAGAATATTACAATTGTCTGACAAAGCTGAAAAATGTAATTTTCCAATTTCAACCAAACATGCTAGAAATGCTCCAATTGAGCTAATTAGCTTATTGTGAAAATATTACAAACGTCTGACAAAACTGAAAAATGTAAATTTCCAATCTTAACCAAACATGCTAAAAATGCTCCAATTGAGCTAATTAGCTTATTGTGAGAATATTACAAACGTCTGACAAAAATGATAAATGCAAATTATCAATTTCAACCAAACAGGCTAGAAACGCTGTAATTGAATTAATTAGCTCATTGTGAAATTATTACAAACGTCTGACAAGAATGGAAAATGTAAATTTCCAATTTCAACCAAACATGCTAGAAATGCTCCAATTGAGCTAATTAGCTTATTGTGAGAATATTACAAACGTCTGACAATACTGAAAAATGTAAATATCCAATTTCAACCAAACATGCTAGAAAAGCTCCAATTGAGTTAATTAGCTTATTGTGAGAATTTGACAAACGTCTGACAAAACTGAAAAATGTAAATTTCCAATTTCACCCAAACATGCTGAAATGCTCTAAATGAGCTAATTAGCTTATTGTGAGAATATTACAATTGTCTGACAAAGCTGAAAAATGTAATTTTCCAATTTCAACCAAACATGCTAGAAATGCTCCAATTGAGCTAATTAGCTTATTGTGAAAATATTACAAACGTCTGACAAAACTGAAAAATGTAAATTTCCAATTTCAACCAAACATGCTAGAAATGCTCCAATTGAGCTAATTAGCTTATTGTGAGAATATTACAAACGTCTGACAAAACTGAAAAATAGAAAATTCCCATTTCGACCAAACATGCTAGAAATGCTCCAATCGAGTTAATTAGCTTATTGTGAAAATTTTACAAACGTCTGACAAGAATGGAAAATGTAAATTTCCAATTTCAACCAAACATGCTAGAAATGCTCCATTTGCGCTAATTAGCTCATTGTGAGAATTTCACAAACGTCTGACAAAACTGAAAAATGTAAATTTCCAATTTCAACCAAACATGCTAGAAATGCTCCAATTGAGCTAATTAGCTTATTGTGAGAATTTTACAAAGATCTGTCAAAAATGATAAATGTAAATTTCCAATTTCAACCAAACATGCTAGAAACGCTCTAATTGAGTTAATTAGCTCATTGTGAAAATATTACAAACGTCTGACAAAAATGAAAATCGTAAATTTCCAATTTCAACCAAACATGCTAGAAATGCTCAAATTGCGCAAATAAGCCTACTGTAAGATTTTTACAAACGTCTGACAAAACTGAAAAATGTAAATTTCCAATTTCAACCAAACATGCTAGAAATGCTCCAATTGAGCTAATTAGCTTATTGAGAGAATATTGCAATTGTCTGACAAAAGTGGAAAATGTAAATTTCCAATTTCAACCAAACATGCTTGAAATGCTCTAATTGCGTTAATTAGCTTATTGTGAGAATTTCACAAACGTCTGACAAAACTAAAAAATTCTAAATTTCCAATTTCAACCAAATATGCTAGAAATGCTACAATTGAGTTAATTAGCTTATTGTGAGAATTTTACAAACGTCTGACAAAACTGAAAAATGTAAATTTCCAATTTCAACCAAACATGCTAGAAGTGCTCTAATTGAGCTAATTAGTTTATTGTGAAAATATTACAAACTTCTGACAAAAATGAAAAATGTAAATTTCCAATTTTAAAAAAACATGCTAGAAATGCTCCAATTGAGTTAATTAGCTCATTGTGAAAATATTACAAACGTCTGACAAAACTGAAAAATGTCAATTTCCAATCTTAACCAAACATGCTAAAAATGCTCCAATTGAGCTAATTAGCTTATTGTGAGAATATTACAAACGTCTGACAAAAATGATAAATGTAAATTTCCAATTTCAACCAAACATGTTGAAATGCTCAAATTGCGCAAATAAGCCTACTGTAAGAATTTTACAAACGTCTGACAAAACTGAAAAATGTAAATTTCCAATTTCAACCAAACATGCTAGAAATGCTCCAATTGCGCAAATAAGCCTACTGTAAGATTTTTACAAACGTCTGACAAAACTGAAAAATGTAAATTTCCAATTTCAACCAAACATGCTAGAAATGCTCCAATTGAGCTAATTAGCTTATTGAGAGAATATTGCAATTGTCTGACAAAGCTGAAAAATGTAATTTTCCAATTTCAACCAAACATGCTAGAAATGCTCCAATTGAGCTAATTAGCTTATTGTGAAAATATTACAAACGTCTGACAAAACTGAAAAATGTAAATTTCCAATTTCAACCAAACATGCTAGAAATGCTCCAATTGAGCTAATTAGCTTATTGTGAGAATATTACAAACGTCTGACAAAACTGAAAAATAGAAAATTCCAATTTCGACCAAACATGCTAGAAATGCTCCAATCGAGTTAATTAGCTTATTGTGAAAATTTTACAAACGTCTGACAAGAATGGAAAATGTAAATTTCCAATTTCAACCAAACATGCTAGAAATGCTCCATTTGCGCTAATTAGCTCATTGTGAGAATTTCACAAACGTCTGACAAAACTGAAAAATGTAAATTTCCAATTTCAACCAAACATGCTAGAAATGCTCCAATTGAGCTAATTAGCTTATTGTGAGAATTTTACAAAGATCTGTCAAAAATGATAAATGTAAATTTCCAATTTCAACCAAACATGCTAGAAACGCTCTAATTGAGTTAATTAGCTCATTGTGAAAATATTACAAACGTCTGACAAAAATGAAAATCGTAAATTTCCAATTTCAACCAAACATGCTAGAAATGCTCAAATTGCGCAAATAAGCCTACTGTAAGATTTTTACAAACGTCTGACAAAACTGAAAAATGTAAATTTCCAATTTCAACCAAACATGCTAGAAATGCTCCAATTGAGCTAATTAGCTTATTGAGAGAATATTGCAATTGTCTGACAAAAGTGGAAAATGTAAATTTCCAATTTCAACCAAACATGCTTGAAATGCTCTAATTGCGTTAATTAGCTTATTGTGAGAATTTCACAAACGTCTGACAAAACTAAAAAATTCTAAATTTCCAATTTCAACCAAATATGCTAGAAATGCTACAATTGAGTTAATTAGCTTATTGTGAGAATTTTACAAACGTCTGACAAAACTGAAAAATGTAAATTTCCAATTTCAACCAAACATGCTAGAAGTGCTCTAATTGAGCTAATTAGTTTATTGTGAAAATATTACAAACTTCTGACAAAAATGAAAAATGTAAATTTCCAATTTTAAAAAAACATGCTAGAAATGCTCCAATTGAGTTAATTAGCTCATTGTGAAAATATTACAAACGTCTGACAAAACTGAAAAATGTCAATTTCCAATCTTAACCAAACATGCTAAAAATGCTCCAATTGAGCTAATTAGCTTATTGTGAGAATATTACAAACGTCTGACAAAAATGATAAATGTAAATTTCCAATTTCAACCAAACATGTTGAAATGCTCAAATTGCGCAAATAAGCCTACTGTAAGAATTTTACAAACGTCTGACAAAACTGAAAAATGTAAATTTCCAATTTCAACCAAACATGCTAGAAATGCTCCAATTGCGCAAATAAGCCTACTGTAAGAATTTTACAAACGTCTGACAAAACTGAAAAATGTAAATTTCCAATTTTAACCAAACATGCTAGAAATGCTCCAATTGAGCAAATTAGCTTATTGTGAGAATATTACAAACGTCTGACAAAAATGATAAATGCAAATTATCAATTTCAACCAAACAGGCTAGAAACGCTGTAATTGAGTTAATTAGCTCATTGTGAAATTATTACAAACGTCTGACAAGAATGGAAAATGTAAATTTCCAATTTCAACTAAACATGCTAGAAATGCTCCATTTGCGCTACTTAGCTCATTGTGAGAGTTTCACAAACGTCTGACAAAACTGAAAAATGGAAAATTCCAATTTCGACCAAACATGATAGAAATGCTCCAATTGAGCAAATTAGCTTATTGTGACAATATTACAAACGTCTGACAAAAATGATAAATGCAAATTATCAATTTCAACCAAAGAGGCTAGAAACGCTGTAATTGAGTTAATTAGCTCATTGTGAAAATATTACAAACGTCTGACAAGAATGGAAAATGTAAATTTCCAATTTCAACCAAACATGCTAGAAATGCTCCATTTGCTCTAATTAGCTCATTGTGAGAATTTCACAAACGTCTGACAAAACTGAAAAATGTAAATTTCCAATTTCAACCAAACATGCTAGAAACGCTCCAATTGAGCTAATTAGCTTATTGTGAGAATATTGCAAAGGTCTGACAAAAATGATAAATGTAAATTTCCAATTTTAACCAAA
The DNA here is from genome assembly GCF_963576615.1 of Watersipora subatra. NCBI lineage: Eukaryota > Metazoa > Bryozoa > Gymnolaemata > Cheilostomatida > Watersiporidae > Watersipora > Watersipora subatra. The sequence goes on from NC_088711.1 coordinate 31,338,550, forward strand.
CATGCTAGAAACGCTCTAATTGAGTTAATTAGCTCATTGTGAAAATATTACAAACGTCTGACAAAAATGAAAATCGTAAATTTCCAATTTCAACCAAACATGCTAGAAATGCTCAAATTGCGCAAATAAGCCTACTGTAAGAATTTTACAATCGTCTGACAAAACTGAAAAATGTAAATTTCCAATTTCAACCAAACATGCTAGAAATGCTCCAATTGCGCAAATAAGCCTACTGTAAGAAATTTACAAACGTCTGACAAAACTGAAAAATGTAAATTTCTAATTTCACCCAAACATGCTAGAAATGCTCCAATTGAGTTAATTAGCTTATTGTGAGAATTTGACAAACGTCTGACAAAACTGAAAAATGTAAATTTCCAATTTCACCCAAACATGCTGAAATGCTCTAAATGAGCTAATTAGCTTATTGTGAGAATATTACAATTGTCTGACAAAGCTGAAAAATGTAATTTTCCAATTTCAACCAAACATGCTAGAAATGCTCCAATTGAGCTAATTAGCTTATTGTGAAAATATTACAAACGTCTGACAAAACTGAAAAATGTAAATTTCCAATCTTAACCAAACATGCTAAAAATGCTCCAATTGAGCTAATTAGCTTATTGTGAGAATATTACAAACGTCTGACAAAAATGATAAATGCAAATTATCAATTTCAACCAAACAGGCTAGAAACGCTGTAATTGAATTAATTAGCTCATTGTGAAATTATTACAAACGTCTGACAAGAATGGAAAATGTAAATTTCCAATTTCAACCAAACATGCTAGAAATGCTCCAATTGAGCTAATTAGCTTATTGTGAGAATATTACAAACGTCTGACAATACTGAAAAATGTAAATATCCAATTTCAACCAAACATGCTAGAAAAGCTCCAATTGAGTTAATTAGCTTATTGTGAGAATTTGACAAACGTCTGACAAAACTGAAAAATGTAAATTTCCAATTTCACCCAAACATGCTGAAATGCTCTAAATGAGCTAATTAGCTTATTGTGAGAATATTACAATTGTCTGACAAAGCTGAAAAATGTAATTTTCCAATTTCAACCAAACATGCTAGAAATGCTCCAATTGAGCTAATTAGCTTATTGTGAAAATATTACAAACGTCTGACAAAACTGAAAAATGTAAATTTCCAATTTCAACCAAACATGCTAGAAATGCTCCAATTGAGCTAATTAGCTTATTGTGAGAATATTACAAACGTCTGACAAAACTGAAAAATAGAAAATTCCAATTTCGACCAAACATGCTAGAAATGCTCCAATCGAGTTAATTAGCTTATTGTGAAAATTTTACAAACGTCTGACAAGAATGGAAAATGTAAATTTCCAATTTCAACCAAACATGCTAGAAATGCTCCATTTGCGCTAATTAGCTCATTGTGAGAATTTCACAAACGTCTGACAAAACTGAAAAATGTAAATTTCCAATTTCAACCAAACATGCTAGAAATGCTCCAATTGAGCTAATTAGCTTATTGTGAGAATTTTACAAAGATCTGTCAAAAATGATAAATGTAAATTTCCAATTTCAACCAAACATGCTAGAAACGCTCTAATTGAGTTAATTAGCTCATTGTGAAAATATTACAAACGTCTGACAAAAATGAAAATCGTAAATTTCCAATTTCAACCAAACATGCTAGAAATGCTCAAATTGCGCAAATAAGCCTACTGTAAGATTTTTACAAACGTCTGACAAAACTGAAAAATGTAAATTTCCAATTTCAACCAAACATGCTAGAAATGCTCCAATTGAGCTAATTAGCTTATTGAGAGAATATTGCAATTGTCTGACAAAAGTGGAAAATGTAAATTTCCAATTTCAACCAAACATGCTTGAAATGCTCTAATTGCGTTAATTAGCTTATTGTGAGAATTTCACAAACGTCTGACAAAACTAAAAAATTCTAAATTTCCAATTTCAACCAAATATGCTAGAAATGCTACAATTGAGTTAATTAGCTTATTGTGAGAATTTTACAAACGTCTGACAAAACTGAAAAATGTAAATTTCCAATTTCAACCAAACATGCTAGAAGTGCTCTAATTGAGCTAATTAGTTTATTGTGAAAATATTACAAACTTCTGACAAAAATGAAAAATGTAAATTTCCAATTTCAACCAAACATGCTAGAAATGCTCCAATTGAGTTAATTAGCTCATTGTGAAAATATTACAAACGTCTGACAAAACTGAAAAATGTCAATTTCCAATCTTAACCAAACATGCTAAAAATGCTCCAATTGAGCTAATTAGCTTATTGTGAGAATATTACAAACGTCTGACAAAAATGATAAATGTAAATTTCCAATTTCAACCAAACATGTTGAAATGCTCAAATTGCGCAAATAAGCCTACTGTAAGAATTTTACAAACGTCTGACAAAACTGAAAAATGTAAATTTCCAATTTCAACCAAACATGCTAGAAATGCTCCAATTGCGCAAATAAGCCTACTGTAAGATTTTTACAAACGTCTGACAAAACTGAAAAATGTAAATTTCCAATTTCAACCAAACATGCTAGAAATGCTCCAATTGAGCTAATTAGCTTATTGAGAGAATATTGCAATTGTCTGACAAAGCTGAAAAATGTAATTTTCCAATTTCAACCAAACATGCTAGAAATGCTCCAATTGAGCTAATTAGCTTATTGTGAAAATATTACAAACGTCTGACAAAACTGAAAAATGTAAATTTCCAATTTCAACCAAACATGCTAGAAATGCTCCAATTGAGCTAATTAGCTTATTGTGAGAATATTACAAACGTCTGACAAAACTGAAAAATAGAAAATTCCAATTTCGACCAAACATGCTAGAAATGCTCCAATCGAGTTAATTAGCTTATTGTGAAAATTTTACAAACGTCTGACAAGAATGGAAAATGTAAATTTCCAATTTCAACCAAACATGCTAGAAATGCTCCATTTGCGCTAATTAGCTCATTGTGAGAATTTCACAAACGTCTGACAAAACTGAAAAATGTAAATTTCCAATTTCAACCAAACATGCTAGAAATGCTCCAATTGAGCTAATTAGCTTATTGTGAGAATTTTACAAAGATCTGTCAAAAATGATAAATGTAAATTTCCAATTTCAACCAAACATGCTAGAAACGCTCTAATTGAGTTAATTAGCTCATTGTGAAAATATTACAAACGTCTGACAAAAATGAAAATCGTAAATTTCCAATTTCAACCAAACATGCTAGAAATGCTCAAATTGCGCAAATAAGCCTACTGTAAGATTTTTACAAACGTCTGACAAAACTGAAAAATGTAAATTTCCAATTTCAACCAAACATGCTAGAAATGCTCCAATTGAGCTAATTAGCTTATTGAGAGAATATTGCAATTGTCTGACAAAAGTGGAAAATGTAAATTTCCAATTTCAACCAAACATGCTTGAAATGCTCTAATTGCGTTAATTAGCTTATTGTGAGAATTTCACAAACGTCTGACAAAACTAAAAAATTCTAAATTTCCAATTTCAACCAAATATGCTAGAAATGCTACAATTGAGTTAATTAGCTTATTGTGAGAATTTTACAAACGTCTGACAAAACTGAAAAATGTAAATTTCCAATTTCAACCAAACATGCTAGAAGTGCTCTAATTGAGCTAATTAGTTTATTGTGAAAATATTACAAACTTCTGACAAAAATGAAAAATGTAAATTTCCAATTTTAAAAAAACATGCTAGAAATGCTCCAATTGAGTTAATTAGCTCATTGTGAAAATATTACAAACGTCTGACAAAACTGAAAAATGTCAATTTCCAATCTTAACCAAACATGCTAAAAATGCTCCAATTGAGCTAATTAGCTTATTGTGAGAATATTACAAACGTCTGACAAAAATGATAAATGTAAATTTCCAATTTCAACCAAACATGTTGAAATGCTCAAATTGCGCAAATAAGCCTACTGTAAGAATTTTACAAACGTCTGACAAAACTGAAAAATGTAAATTTCCAATTTCAACCAAACATGCTAGAAATGCTCCAATTGCGCAAATAAGCCTACTGTAAGAATTTTACAAACGTCTGACAAAACTGAAAAATGTAAATTTCCAATTTTAACCAAACATGCTAGAAATGCTCCAATTGAGCAAATTAGCTTATTGTGAGAATATTACAAACGTCTGACAAAAATGATAAATGCAAATTATCAATTTCAACCAAACAGGCTAGAAACGCTGTAATTGAGTTAATTAGCTCATTGTGAAATTATTACAAACGTCTGACAAGAATGGAAAATGTAAATTTCCAATTTCAACTAAACATGCTAGAAATGCTCCATTTGCGCTACTTAGCTCATTGTGAGAGTTTCACAAACGTCTGACAAAACTGAAAAATGGAAAATTCCAATTTCGACCAAACATGATAGAAATGCTCCAATTGAGCAAATTAGCTTATTGTGACAATATTACAAACGTCTGACAAAAATGATAAATGCAAATTATCAATTTCAACCAAAGAGGCTAGAAACGCTGTAATTGAGTTAATTAGCTCATTGTGAAAATATTACAAACGTCTGACAAGAATGGAAAATGTAAATTTCCAATTTCAACCAAACATGCTAGAAATGCTCCATTTGCTCTAATTAGCTCATTGTGAGAATTTCACAAACGTCTGACAAAACTGAAAAATGTAAATTTCCAATTTCAACCAAACATGCTAGAAACGCTCCAATTGAGCTAATTAGCTTATTGTGAGAATATTGCAAAGGTCTGACAAAAATGATAAATGTAAATTTCCAATTTTAACCAAACATGCTAGAAACGCTCTAATTGAGTTAATTAGCTCATTGTGAAAATATTACAAACGTCTGACAAAAATGAAAATCGTAAATTTCCAATTTCAACCAAACATGCTAGAAATGCTCAAATTGCGCAAATAAGCCTACTGTAAGAATTTTACAATCGTCTGACAAAACTGAAAAATGTAAATTTCCAATTTCAACCAAACATGCTAGAAATGCTCCAATTGCGCAAATAAGCCTACTGTAAGAAATTTACAAACGTCTGACAAAACTGAAAAAGGTAAATTTCCAATTTCAACCAAACATGCTAGAAATGCTCCAATTGAGCTAATTAGCTTATTGAGAGAATATTGCAATTGTCTGACAAAAGTGGAAAATGTAAATTTCCAATTTCAACCAAACATGCTAGAAATGCTCCAATTGAGCTAATTAGCTTATTGTGAGAATTTTACAAACGTCTGACAAAAATGAAAAATGTAAATTTCCAAGTTCAACCAAACATGCTAGAAATGCTCTAATTGAGTTAATTAGCTCATTGTGAAGATATTACAAACGTGTGACTGAAATTAAAAATTTAAATTTCCAATTTCAACCAAACACGCTGTAACTACTCAAATTTAGCTAAATAGCTTGATGTTAAAATTTCCCAAACGTCTGAAAAAAAGGAAAATTTTTAATCTCCCATTTCAACCAAACACGCTAGAAATGCTCTAATTTCGCTAACAAGCTTATGGTAAAACTTTCACAAACGTCTGACAAAAATGGAAAATGTAAATTTCCAATTTTATTAAAACTCGCAAGAAAGGCTCTAATTACGCTAATTAATTGCGAAAATTTTACAAACGTATGACAAAAATGAAAAATGTAAACATTTAATTTCACCCAAACATGCTAGAAATGCTCCAAATGAGCTGATTAGCTTATTGTGAGAATTTTACAAACGTCTGACAAAAATGAAAAATGTAAATTTCCAATTTCAACCAAACATGCTAGAAATGCTCCAATTGAGCTAATTAGCTTATTGTGAGAATATTGCAATTGTCTGACAAAAGTGAAAAATGTAAATTTTTATTTTCAACCAAACATGCTAGAAATGCTCCAATTGAGCTAATTAGCTTATTGTGAGAATATTACAAACGTCTGACAAAAATGATAAATGTAAATTTCCAATTTCAACCATACATCCTAGAAATGCTCTAATGGAGCTAATTAGCTTACTTTAAAAATATTACAAACGTTTGACAAAACTGAAAAATTTAAGTTTCCGATTTCAACCAAACATGCTAGAAATGCTCCAATTGAACTAATTAGCTTATTGTGAGAATATTACAAACGTCTGAAAAACATGAAAAAGGTAATTTTCCAATTTCAATCAAACATGCTAGAAATGCTCCAATAGAGCTAATTAGCTTATTGTGAGAATATTACATACGTCTGACAAAACTGAAAAATGTAAATTTCCAATTTAAACCAAACATGCTAGAAATGCTCAAATTGCGCAAAGAAGCCTACTGTAAGAATTTTACAAACGTCTGACAAAAATGAAAAATGTAAATTTTCAATTTCAACCAAACATGCTAGAAATGCTCCAATTGAGCTAATTAGCTTATTGTGAAAATATTACAAACGTCTGACAAACATGATAAATGTAAATTTCCAATTTCAACCAAACATGCTAGAAATGCTCTAATTGCGCTAATTAGCTCATTGTGAAAATATTACAAACGTCTGACAAGAATGAAAAATGTAAATTTCCAATATCAACCAAACTTGCTAGAAATGCTCTAATTGAGTTAATTAGCTCATTGTGAAGATATTACAAACGTGTGACTGAAATTAAAATTTTAAATTTCCAAATTCAACTAAACACGCTGTAAATACTCAAATTGAGCTAAATAGCTTGATGTTAGAATTTCCCAAACGTCTGACAAAAAGGAAGATTTTTAATCTCCCATTTCAACCAAACACGCTAGAAATGCTCTAATTTCGCTAACAAGCTTAATGTGAAACTTTCACAAACGTCTGACAAAAATGAAAAATGTAAATTTCCAATTTTAACCAAACTCGCAAGAAAGGCTCTAATTACGCTAATTAATTGCGAGAATTTTACAAACGTCTGACAAAAATGAAAAATGTAAACATTTAATTTCACCCAAACATGCTAGGAATGCTCTAATTGAGCTAATTAGCTTATTGTGAGAATTTTACAAACGTCTGACAAAAATGAAAAATGTAAATTTCCAATTTCAACCAAACATGCTAGAAATGCTCTAATTGAGCTAATTAGCTTATTGTGTGAATATTACAAACGTCTGACAAAAATGATAAATGTAAATTTCCAATTTCAACCAAACATGCTAGAAACGCTCTAATTGAGTTATTTAGCTCATTGTGAAAGTATTACAAACGTCTGACAAAAATGAAAATCGTTAATTTCCAATTTCAACCAAACATGCTAGAAATGCTCTAATTGAGCTAATTAGTTTATTGTGAGAATATTACAAACGTCTGACAAAACTGAAAAATGTAAATTTCCAATTTCAACCAAACATGCTAGAAATGCTCAAATTGCGCAAAGAAGCCTACTGTAAGAATTTTACAAACGTCTGACAAAACTGAAATATGTAAATTTTCAATTTCAACCAAACATGCTAGAAATGCTCCAATTGAGCTAATTAGCTTATTGAGAGAATATTGCAATTGTCTGACAAAAGTGGAAAATGTAAATTTCCAATTTCAACCAAACATGCTAGAAATGCTCCAATTGAGCTAATTAGCTTATTGTGAGAATTTTACAAACGTCTGACAAAAATGAAAAATGTAAATTTCCAATTTCAACCAAACATGCTAGAAATGCTCTAATTGAGTTAATTAGCTCATTGTGAAGATATTACAAACGTGTGACTGAAATTAAAAATTTAAATTTCCAATTTCAACCAAACACGCTGTAACTACTCAAATTTAGCTAAATAGCTTGATGTTAAAATTTCCCAAACGTCTGAAAAAAAGGAAAATTTTTAATCTCCCATTTCAACCAAACACGCTAGAAATGCTCTAATTTCGCTAACAAGCTTATGGTAAAACTTTCACAAACGTCTGACAAAAATGGAAAATGTAAATTTCCAATTTTATTAAAACTCGCAAGAAAGGCTCTAATTACGCTAATTAATTGCGAAAATTTTACAAACGTATGACAAAAATGAAAAATGTAAACATTTAATTTCACCCAAACATGCTAGAAATGCTCCAAATGAGCTGATTAGCTTATTGTGAGAATTTTACAAACGTCTGACAAAAATGAAAAATGTAAAATTCCAATTTCAACCAAACATGCTAGAAATGCTCCAATTGAGCTAATTAGCTTATTGTGAGAATATTGCAATTGTCTGACAAAAGTGAAAAATGTAAATTTCCATTTTCAACCAAACATGCTAGAAATGCTCCAATTGAGCTAATTAGCTTATTGTGAGAATTTTACAAACGTCTGACAAAAATGATAAATGTAAATTTCCAATTTCAACCATACATCCTAGAAATGCTCTAATGGAGCTAATTAGCTTACTTTAAAAATATTACAAACGTTTGACAAAACTGAAAAATTTAAGTTTCCGATTTCAACCAAACATGCTAGAAATGCTCCAATTGAGCTAATTAGCTTATTGTGAGAATATTACAAACGTCTGACAAAACTGAAAAATGTCAATTTCCAATCTTAACCAAACATGCTAAAAATGCTCCAATTGAGCTAATTAGCTTATTGTGAGAATATTACAAACGTCTGACAAAAATGATAAATGTAAATTTCCAATTTCAACCAAACATGTTGAAATGCTCAAATTGCGCAAATAAGCCTACTGTAAGAATTTTACAAACGTCTGACAAAACTGAAAAATGTAAATTTCCAATTTCAACCAAACATGCTAGAAATGCTCCAATTGCGCAAATAAGCCTACTGTAAGAATTTTACAAACGTCTGACAAAACTGAAAAATGTAAATTTCCAATTTTAACCAAACATGCTAGAAATGCTCCAATTGAGCAAATTAGCTTATTGTGAGAATATTACAAACGTCTGACAAAAATGATAAATGCAAATTATCAATTTCAACCAAACAGGCTAGAAACGCTGTAATTGAGTTAATTAGCTCATTGTGAAATTATTACAAACGTCTGACAAGAATGGAAAATGTAAATTTCCAATTTCAACTAAACATGCTAGAAATGCTCCATTTGCGCTACTTAGCTCATTGTGAGAGTTTCACAAACGTCTGACAAAACTGAAAAATGGAAAATTCCAATTTCGACCAAACATGATAGAAATGCTCCAATTGAGCAAATTAGCTTATTGTGACAATATTACAAACGTCTGACAAAAATGATAAATGCAAATTATCAATTTCAACCAAAGAGGCTAGAAACGCTGTAATTGAGTTAATTAGCTCATTGTGAAATTATTACAAACGTCTGACAAGAATGGAAAATGTAAATTTCCAATTTCAACCAAACATGCTAGAAATGCTCCATTTGCTCTAATTAGCTCATTGTGAGAATTTCACAAACATCTGACAAAACTGAAAAATGTAAATTTCCAATTTCAACCAAACATGCTAGAAATGCTCCAATTGAGCTAATTAGCTTATTGTGAGAATATTGCAAAGGTCTGACAAAAATGATAAATGTAAATTTCCAATTTTAACCAAACATGCTAGAAACGCTCTAATTGAGTTAATTAGCTCATTGTGAAAATATTACAAACGTCTGACAAAAATGAAAATCGTAAATTTCCAATTTCAACCAAACATGCTAGAAATGCTCAAATTGCGCAAATAAGCCTACTGTAAGAATTTTACAATCGTCTGACAAAACTGAAAAATGTAAATTTCCAATTTCAACCAAACATGCTAGAAATGCTCCAATTGCGCAAATAAGCCTACTGTAAGAAATTTACAAACGTCTGACAAAACTGAAAAAGGTAAATTTCCAATTTCAACCAAACATGCTAGAAATGCTCCAATTGAGCTAATTAGCTTATTGAGAGAATATTGCAATTGTCTGACAAAAGTGGAAAATGTAAATTTCCAATTTCAACCAAACATGCTAGAAACGCTCCAATTGAGCTAATTAGCTTATTGTGAGAATTTTACAAACGTCTGACAAAAATGAAAAATGTAAATTTCCAATTTTAACCAAACATGCTAGAAATGCTCTAATTGAGTTAATTAGCTCATTGTGAAGATATTACAAACGTGTGACTGAAATTAAAAATTTAAATTTCCAATTTCAACCAAACACGCTGTAACTACTCAAATTTAGCTAAATAGCTTGATGTTAAAATTTCCCAAACGTCTGAAAAAAAGGAAAATTTTTAATCTCCCATTTCAACCAAACACGCTAGAAATGCTCTAATTTCGCTAACAAGCTTATGGTAAAACTTTCACAAACGTCTGACAAAAATGGAAAATGTAAATTTCCAATTTTATTAAAACTCGCAAGAAAGGCTCTAACTACGCTAATTAATTGCGAAAATTTTACAAACGTATGACAAAAATGAAAAATGTAAACATTTAATTTCACCCAAACATGCTAGAAATGCTCCAAATGAGCTGATTAGCTTATTGTGAGAATTTTACAAACGTCTGACAAAAATGAAAAATGTAAATTTCCAATTTCAACCAAACATGCTAGAAATGCTCCAATTGAGCTAATTAGCTTATTGTGAGAATATTGCAATTGTCAGACAAAAGTGAAAAATGTAAATTTCCATTTTCAACCAAACATGCTAGAAATGCTCCAATTGAGCTAATTAGCTTATTGTGAGAATATTACAAACGTCTGACAAAAATGATAAATGTAAATTTCCAATTTCAACCATACATCCTAGAAATGCTCTAATGGAGCTAATTAGCTTACTTTAAAAATATTACAAACGTTTGACAAAACTGAAAAATTTAAGTTTCCGATTTCAACCAAACATGCTAGAAATGCTCCAATTGAGCTAATTAGCTTATTGTGAGAATATTACAAACGTCTGACAAAACTGAAAAATGTCAATTTCCAATCTTAACCAAACATGCTAAAAATGCTCCAATTGAGCTAATTAGCTTATTGTGAGAATATTACAAACGTCTGACAAAAATGATAAATGTAAATTTCCAATTTCAACCAAACATGTTGAAATGCTCAAATTGCGCAAATAAGCCTACTGTAAGAATTTTACAAACGTCTGACAAAACTGAAAAATGTAAATTTCCAATTTCAACCAAACATGCTAGAAATGCTCCAATTGCGCAAATAAGCCTACTGTAAGAATTTTACAAACGTCTGACAAAACTGAAAAATGTAAATTTCCAATTTTAACCAAACATGCTAGAAATGCTCCAATTGAGCAAATTAGCTTATTGTGAGAATATTACAAACGTCTGACAAAAATGATAAATGCAAATTATCAATTTCAACCAAACAGGCTAGAAACGCTGTAATTGAGTTAATTAGCTCATTGTGAAATTATTACAAACGTCTGACAAGAATGGAAAATGTAAATTTCCAATTTCAACTAAACATGCTAGAAATGCTCCATTTGCGCTACTTAGCTCATTGTGAGAGTTTCACAAACGTCTGACAAAACTGAAAAATGGAAAATTCCAATTTCGACCAAACATGATAGAAATGCTCCAATTGAGCAAATTAGCTTATTGTGACAATATTACAAACGTCTGACAAAAATGATAAATGCAAATTATCAATTTCAACCAAAGAGGCTAGAAACGCTGTAATTGAGTTAATTAGCTCATTGTGAAATTATTACAAACGTCTGACAAGAATGGAAAATGTAAATTTCCAATTTCAACCAAACATGCTAGAAATGCTCCATTTGCTCTAATTAGCTCATTGTGAGAATTTCACAAACATCTGACAAAACTGAAAAATGTAAATTTCCAATTTCAACCAAACATGCTAGAAATGCTCCAATTGAGCTAATTAGCTTATTGTGAGAATATTGCAAAGGTCTGACAAAAATGATAAATGTAAATTTCCAATTTTAACCAAACATGCTAGAAACGCTCTAATTGAGTTAATTAGCTCATTGTGAAAATATTACAAACGTCTGACAAAAATGAAAATCGTAAATTTCCAATTTCAACCAAACATGCTAGAAATGCTCAAATTGCGCAAATAAGCCTACTGTAAGAATTTTACAATCGTCTGACAAAACTGAAAAATGTAAATTTCCAATTTCAACCAAACATGCTAGAAATGCTCCAATTGCGCAAATAAGCCTACTGTAAGAAATTTACAAACGTCTGACAAAACTGAAAAAGGTAAATTTCCAATTTCAACCAAACATGCTAGAAATGCTCCAATTGAGCTAATTAGCTTATTGAGAGAATATTGCAATTGTCTGACAAAAGTGGAAAATGTAAATTTCCAATTTCAACCAAACATGCTAGAAACGCTCCAATTGAGCTAATTAGCTTATTGTGAGAATTTTACAAACGTCTGACAAAAATGAAAAATGTAAATTTCCAATTTTAACCAAACATGCTAGAAATGCTCTAATTGAGTTAATTAGCTCATTGTGAAGATATTACAAACGTGTGACTGAAATTAAAAATTTAAATTTCCAATTTCAACCAAACACGCTGTAACTACTCAAATTTAGCTAAATAGCTTGATGTTAAAATTTCCCAAACGTCTGAAAAAAAGGAAAATTTTTAATCTCCCATTTCAACCAAACACGCTAGAAATGCTCTAATTTCGCTAACAAGCTTATGGTAAAACTTTCACAAACGTCTGACAAAAATGGAAAATGTAAATTTCCAATTTTATTAAAACTCGCAAGAAAGGCTCTAACTACGCTAATTAATTGCGAAAATTTTACAAACGTATGACAAAAATGAAAAATGTAAACATTTAATTTCACCCAAACATGCTAGAAATGCTCCAAATGAGCTGATTAGCTTATTGTGAGAATTTTACAAACGTCTGACAAAAATGAAAAATGTAAATTTCCAATTTCAACCAAACATGCTAGAAATGCTCCAATTGAGCTAATTAGCTTATTGTGAGAATATTGCAATTGTCAGACAAAAGTGAAAAATGTAAATTTCCATTTTCAACCAAACATGCTAGAAATGCTCCAATTGAGCTAATTAGCTTATTGTGAGAATATTACAAACGTCTGACAAAAATGATAAATGTAAATTTCCAATTTCAACCATACATCCTAGAAATGCTCTAATGGAGCTAATTAGCTTACTTTAAAAATATTACAAACGTTTGACAAAACTGAAAAATTTAAGTTTCCGATTTCAACCAAACATGCTAGAAATGCTCCAATTGAACTAATTAGCTTATTGTGAGAATATTACAAACGTCTGAAAAACATGAAAAAGGTAATTTTCCAATTTCAATCAAACATGCTAGAAATGCTCCAATAGAGCTAATTAGCTTATTGTGAGAATATTACATACGTCTGACAAAACTGAAAAATGTAAATTTCCAATTTAAACCAAACATGCTAGAAATGCTCAAATTGCGCAAAGAAGCCTACTGTAAGAATTTTACAAACATCTGACAAAAATGAAAAATGTAAATTTTCAATTTCAACCAAACATGCTAGAAATGCTCCAATTGAGCTAATTAGCTTATTGTGAAAATATTACAAACGTCTGACAAACATGATAAATGTAAATTTCCAATTTCAACCAAACATGCTAGAAATGCTCTAATTGCGCTAATTAGCTCATTGTGAAAATATTACAAACGCCTGACAAGAATGAAAAATGTAATTTTCCAATATCAACCAAACTTGCTAGAAATGCTCTAATTGAGTTAATTAGCTCATTGTGAAGATATTACAAACGTGTGACTGAAATTAAAATTTTAAATTTCCAAATTCAACTAAACACGCTGTAAATACTCAAATTGAGCTAAATAGCTTGATGTTAGAATTTCCCAAACGTCTGACAAAAAGGAAGATTTTTAATCTCCCATTTCAACCAAACACGCTAGAAATGCTCTAATTTCGCTAACAAGCTTAATGTGAAACTTTCACAAACGTCTGACAAAAATGAAAAATGTAAATTTCCAATTTTAACCAAACTCGCAAGAAAGGCTCTAATTACGCTAATTAATTGCGAGAATTTTACAAACGTCTGACAAAAATGAAAAATGTAAACATTTAATTTCACCCAAACATGCTAGGAATGCTCTAATTGAGCTAATTAGCTTATTGTGAGAATTTTACAAACGTCTGACAAAAATGAAAAATGTAAATTTCCAATTTCAACCAAACATGCTAGAAACGCTCTAATTGAGTTATTTAGCTCATTGCGAAAATATTACAAACGTCTGACAAAAATGAAAATCGTTAATTTCCAATTTCAACCAAACATGCTAGAAATGCTCCAATTGAGCTAATTAGCTTATTGTGAGAATATTACAAACGTCTGACAAACATGATAAATGTAAATTTCCAATTTCAATCAAACATGCTAGAAATGCTCTAATTGAGCTAATTAGCTTATTGTGAGAATATTACAAACGTCTGACAAAACTGAAAAATGTAAATTTCCAATTTCAACCAAACATGCTAGAAATGCTCAAATTGCGCAAAGAAGCCTACTGTAAGAATTTTACAAACGTCTGACAAAACTGAAATATGTAAATTTTCAATTTCAACCAAACATGCTAGAAATGCTCAAATTGAGCTAATTAGCTTATTGAGAGAATATTGCAATTGTCTGACAAAAGTGAAAAATGTAAATTTCCAATTTCAATCAAACATGCTAGAAATGCTGTAATTGAGCTACTTAGCTTATTGTGAGAATATTACAAACGTCTGACAAAAATGATAAATGTAAATTTCCAATTTCAACCATACATCCTAGAAATGCTCTAATGGAGCTAATTAGCTTACTTTAAAAATATTACAAACGTGTGACAAAACTGAAAAATTTAAGTTTCCGATTTCAACCAAACATGCTAGAAATGCTCCAATTGAGCTAATTAGCTTATTGTGAGAATATTACAAACGTCTGAAAAACATGAAAAATGTAATTTTCCAATTTCAATCAAACATGCTAGAAATGCTCCAATAGAGCTAATTAGCTTATTGTGAGAATATTACAAACGTCTGACAAAACTGAAAAATGTAAATTTCCAATTTAAACCAAACATGCTAGAAATGCTCAAATTGCGCAAAGAAGCCTACTGTAAGAATTTTACAAACGTCTGACAAAAATGAAAAATGTAAATTTTCAATTTCAACCAAACATGCTAGAAATGCTCCAATTGAGCTAATTAGCTTATTGTGAAAATATTACAAACGTCTGACAAACATGATAAATGTAAATTTCCAATTTCAACCAAACATGCTAGAAATGCTCTAATTGCGCTAATTAGCTCATTGTGAAAATATTACAAACGTCTGACAAGAATGAAAAATGTAAATTTCCAATATCAACCAAACTTGCTAGAAATGCTCTAATTGAGTTAATTAGCTCATTGTGAAGATATTACAAACGTGTGACTGAAATTAAAATTTTAAATTTCCAAATTCAACTAAACACGCTGTAAATACTCAAATTGAGCTAAATAGCTTGATGTTAGAATTTCCCAAACGTCTGACAAAAAGGAAGATTTTTAATCTCCCATTTCAACCAAACACGCTAGAAATGCTCTAATTTCGCTAACAAGCTTAATGTGAAACTTTCACAAACGTCTGACAAAAATGAAAAATGTAAATTTCCAATTTTAACCAAACTCGCAAGAAAGGCTCTAATTACGCTAATTAATTGTGAGAATTTTACAAACGTCTGACAAAAATGAAAAATGTAAACGTTTAATTTCACCCAAACATGCTAGGAATGCTCTAATTGAGCTAATTAGCTTATTGTGAGAATTTTACAAACGTCTGACAAAAATGAAAAATGTAAATTTCCAATTTCAACCAAACATGCTAGAAATGCTCTAATTGAGCTAATTAGCTTATTGTGTGAATATTACAAACGTCTGACAAAATTGATAAATGTAAATTTCCAATTTCAACCAAACATGCTAGAAACGCTCTAATTGAGTTATTTAGCTCATTGTGAAAATATTACAAACGTCTGACAAAAATGAAAATCGTTAATTTCCAATTTCAACCAAACATGCTAGAAATGCTCCAATTGAGCTAATTAGCTTATTGTGAGAATATTACAAACGTCTGACAAACATGATAAATGTAAATTTCCAATTTCAATCAAACATGCTAGAAATGCTCTAATTGAGCTAATTAGCTTATTGTGAGAATATTACAAACGTCTGACAAAACTGAAAAATGTAAATTTCCAATTTCAACCAAACATGCTAGAAATGCTCAAATTGCGCAAAGAAGCCTACTGTAAGAATTTTACAAACGTCTGACAAAACTGAAATATGTAAATTTTCAATTTCAACCAAACATGCTAGAAGTGCTCCAATTGAGCTAATTAGCTTATTGTGAGAATATTACAAACGTCTGACAAACATGATAAATGTAAATTTCCAATTTCAACCAAACATGCTAGAAATGCTCTAATTGCGCTAATTAGCTCATTGTGAAAATATTACAAACGTCTGACAAGAATGAAAAATGTAAATTTCCAATTTCAACCAAACATGCTAGAAATGCTCTAATTGAGTTAATTAGCTCATTGTGAAGATATTACAAACGTGTGACTGAAATTAAAAATTTAAATTTCCAAATTCAACTAAACACGCTGTAAATACTCAAATTGAGCTAAATAGCTTGATGTTAGAATTTCCCAAACGCCTGACAAAAAGGAAAATTTTTAATCTCCTATTTCAACCAAACATGCTAGAAATGCTCTAATTTCGCTAACAAGCTTAATGTGAAACTTTCACAAACGTCTGACAAAAATGAAAAATGTAAATTTCCAATTTTATTAAAACTCGCAAGAAAGGCTCTAATTACGCTAATTAGTTGCGAAAATTTTACAAACGTTTGACAAAAATGAAAAATGTAAACATTTAATTTCACCCAAACATGCTAGAAATGCTCCAAATGAGCTGATTAGCTTATTGTGAGAATTTTACAAACGTCTCACAAAAATGAAAAATGTAAACATTTAATTTCACCAAAGCATGCTAGGAATGCTCTAATTGAGCTAATTAGCTTATTGTGAGAATTTTACAAACGTCTGACAAAAATGAAAGATGTAAATTTCCAATTTTAACCAAACATGCTAGAAATGCTCTAATTGAGTTAATTAGCTCATTGTGAAGATATTACAAACATGTGACTGAAATTACAAATTTAAATTTCCAATTTCCAATTTCCAATTTCAACCAAACATGCTGGAAATGCTCCAATTGAGCTAATTAGCTTATTGTGAGAATATTACAAACGTCTGACAAAAATGATAAATGTAAATTTCCAATTTTATTAAAACTCGCAAGAAAGGCTCTAATTACGCTAATTAATTGCGAAAATTTTACAAACGTATGACAAAAATGAAAAATGTAAACATTTAATTTCACCCAAACATGCTAGAAATGCTCCAAATGAGCTGATTAGCTTATTGTGAGAATTTTACAAACGTCTGACAAAAATGAAAAATGTAAATTTCCAATTTCAACCAAACATGCTAGAAATGCTCCAATTGAGTTAATTAGCTTATTGTGAGAATATTGCAATTGTCTGACAAAAGTGAAAAATGTAAATTTCCATTTTCAACCAAACATGCTAGAAATGCTCCAATTGAGCTAATTAGCTTATTGTGAGAATATTACAAACGTCTGACAAAAATGATAAATGTAAATTTCCAATTTCAACCATACATCCTAGAAATGCTCTAATGGAGCTAATTAGCTTACTTTAAAAATATTACAAACGTTTGACAAAACTGAAAAATTTAAGTTTCCGATTTCAACCAAACATGCTAGAAATGCTCCAATTGAGCTAATTAGCTTATTGTGAGAATATTACAAACGTCTGAAAAACATGAAAAATGTAATTTTCCAATTTCAATCAAACATGCTAGAAATGCTCCAATAGAGCTAATTAGCTTATTGTGAGAATATTACAAACGTCTGACAAAACTGAAAAATGTAAATTTCCAATTTAAACCAAACATGCTAGAAATGCTCAAATTGCGCAAAGAAGCCTACTGTAAGAATTTTAAAACGTCTGACAAAAATGAAAAATGTAAATTTTCAATTTCAACCAAACATGCTAGAAATGCTGCAATTGAGCTAATTAGCTTATTGTGAAAATATTACAAACGTGTGACTGAAATTAAAATTTTAAATTTCCAAATTCAACTAAACACGCTGTAAATACTCAAATTGAGCTAAATAGCTTGATGTTAGAATTTCCCAAACGTCTGACAAAAAGGAAGATTTTTAATCTCCCATTTCAACCAAACACGCTAGAAATGCTCTAATTTCGCTAACAAGCTTAATGTGAAACTTTCACAAACGTCTGACAAAAATGAAAAATGTAAATTTCCAATTTTAACCAAACTCGCAAGAAAGGCTCTAATTACGCTAATTAATTGCGAGAATTTTACAAACGTCTGACAAAAATGAAAAATGTAAACATTTAATTTCACCCAAACATGCTAGGAATGCTCTAATTGAGCTAATTAGCTTATTGTGAGAATTTTACAAACGTCTGACAAAAATGAAAAATGTAAATTTCCAATTTCAACCAAACATGCTAGAAATGCTGTAATAGCGCTAATTAGCCCATTGTGAAGATATTACAAACGTCTGACAAGAATGAAAAATGTAAGTTTCCAATTTCAACCAAACATGCTAGAAATGCTCTAAAGTAGCTAAATAGCTCATTGTGAAAATATTACAAACGTCTGACAAAAATGAAAAATGTAAATTTCCAATTTCATCCAAACATGCTAGAAATGCTCTAATTGCGCTAATTAGCTCATTGTGAGAATTTCACAAACGTCTGACAAAAATGAAAAATGTAAATTTCCAATTTCAACCAAACATGCTAGAAATGCTCTAATTGAGCTAATTAGCTCATTGTGAAGATATTACAAATGTCTGACAAAAATGAAAAATGTAAATTTCCAATTTCAACAAAATATGCTAGAAATGCTCTAATTGAGCTACTTAGCTTATTGTGAGAATATTACAAACGTCTGACCAAACTGAAAAATGTAAATTTCCAATTTCAACCAAACATGCTAGAAATGCTCAAATTGCGCAAAGAAGCCTACTGTAAGAATTTTACAAACATCTGACAAAACTGAAAATCGTTAATTTCCAATTTCAACCAAACATGCTAGAAATGCTCAAATTTCTCAAATAAGCCTACTGTAAGAATTTTACAATCGTCTGACAAAACTGAAAAATGTAAATTTCCAATTTCAACCAAACATGCTAGAAATGCTCCAATTGAGCTAATTAGCTTATTGTGAGAATATTACAAACGTCTGACAAACATGATAAATGTAAATTTCCAATTTCAATCAAACATGCTAGAAATGCTCAAATTTCTCAAATAAGCCTACTGTAAGAATTTTACAATCGTCTGACAAAACTGAAAAATGTAAATTTCCAATTTCAACCAAACATGCTAGAAATGCTCCAATTGAGCTAATTAGCTTATTGTGAGAATATTACAAACGTCTGACAAACATGATAAATGTAAATTTCCAATTTCAACCAAACATGCTAGAAATGTTCTAATTGCGCTAATTAGCTCATTGTGAAAATATTACAAACGTCTGACAAGAATGTAAAATGTAAATTTCCAATTTCAACCAAACATGCTAGAAATGCTCTAATTGAGTTAATTAGCTCATTGTGAAGATATTACAAACGTGTCACTGAAATTAAAAATATAAATTTCCAAATTCAACTAAACATGCTAGAAACGCTCTAATTGAGTTAATTAGCTCATTGTGAAAATATTACAAACGTCTGACAAGAATGAAAAATGTAAATTTCCAAGTTCAACCAAACATGCTAGAAATGCTCTAATTGAGTTAATTAGCTCATTGTGAAGATATTACAAACGTGTGACTGAAATTAAAAATTTAAATTTCCAATTTCAACCAAACACGCTGTAACTACTCAAATTGAGCTAAATAGCTTGATGTTAAAATTTCCCAAACGTCTGACAAAAAGGAAAATTTTTAATCTCCCATTTCAACCAAACACGCTAGAAATGCTCTAATTTCGCTAACAAGCTTATGGTAAAACTTTCACAAACGTCTGACAAAAATGGAAAATGTAAATTTCCAATTTTATGAAAACTCGCAGGAAAGGCTCTTATTACGCTAATTAATTGCGAAAATTTTACAAACGTTTGACAAAAATGAAAAATGTAAACATTTAATTTCACCCAAACATGCTAGATATGCTCTAAATGAGCTGATTAGCTTATTGTGAGAATTTTACAAACGTCTGACAAAAATGAAAAATGTAAATTTCCAATTTCAACCAAACATGCTAGAAATGCTCTAATAGCGCTAATTAGCCCATTGTGAAGATATTACAAACGTCTGACATGAATGAAAAATGTAAATTTCCAATTTCAACCAAACATGCTAGAAATGTTCCAATTGAGCTAATTAGCTTATACTGAGAATATTACAAACGTCTGAGAAAACTGAAAAATGTAATTTTCCAATTTCAACCAAACATGCTAGAAATGTTCCAATTGAGCTAATTAGCTTATTGTGAGAATATTACAAACGTCTGACAAAACTGAAAAATGTAAAATTCCAATTTCAACCAAACATGCTAGAAATGCTCCAATTGAGCTAATTAGCTCATTGTGAGAGTTTCACAAACGTCTGACAAAAGTGAAAAATGTAAATTTCCAATTTCAACCAAACATGCTAGAAATGCTCTAATTGAGCTAAATAGCTCATTGTGAAAATATTACAAACGTCTGACAAGAATGAAAAATGTAAATTTCCAATTTCAACCAAACATGCTAGAAATGCTCTAAATGAGCTAGTTAGCTTAATGTGAGAATTTTACAAACGTCTGACAAAAATGAAAAATGTAAATTTCCAATTTCAACCAAACATGCTCGAAATGCTCTAATTGAGCTAATTAGCTCATTGTGAAGATATTACAAATGTCTGACAAAACTGAAAAATGGAAAATTCCAATTTCAACCAAACATGCTAGAAATGCTCCAATTGAGCTAATTAGCTTATTGTGAGAATATTACAAACGTCTGACGAAAATGATAAATGTAAATTATCAATTTCAACCAAACATGCTAGAAATGCACTAATTGCGCTAATTAGCTCATTGTGAAATTATTACAAACGTCTGACAAAAATGAAAAATGTAAATTTCCAATTTCAACCAAACATGCTAGAAATGCTCCATTTGCACTAATTAGCTCATTGTGAGAATTTCACAAACGTCTGACAAAACTGAAAAATGTAAATTTCCAATTTCAACCAAACATGCTAGAAATGCTCCAATTGAGCTAATTAGCTTATTGTGAGAATATTACAAACGTCTGACAAAAATGATAAATGTAAATTTCCAATTTCAACCATACATCCTAGAAATGCTCTAATGGAGCTAATTAGCTTACTTTAAAAATATTACAAACGTTTGACAAAACTGAAAAATTTAAGTTTCCGATTTCAACCAAACATGCTAGAAATGCTCCAATTGAGCTAATTAGCTTATTGTGAGAATATTACAAACGTCTGAAAAACATGAAAAATGTAATTTTCCAATTTCAATCAAACATGCTAGAAATGCTCCAATAGAGCTAATTAGCTTATTGTGAGAATATTACAAACGTCTGACAAAACTGAAAAATGTAAATTTCCAATTTAAACCAAACATGCTAGAAATGCTCAAATTGCGCAAAGAAGCCTACTGTAAGAATTTTACAAACGTCTGACAAAAATGAAAAATGTAAATTTTCAATTTCAACCAAACATGCTAGAAATGCTCCAATTGAGCTAATTAGCTTATTGTGAAAATATTACAAACGTGTGACTGAAATTAAAATTTTAAATTTCCAAATTCAACTAAACACGCTGTAAATACTCAAATTGAGCTAAATAGCTTGATGTTAGAATTTCCCAAACGTCTGACAAAAAGGAAGATTTTTAATCTCCCATTTCAACCAAACACGCTAGAAATGCTCTAATTTCGCTAACAAGCTTAATGTGAAACTTTCACAAACGTCTGACAAAAATGAAAAATGTAAATTTCCAATTTTAACCAAACTCGCAAGAAAGGCTCTAATTACGCTAATTAATTGCGAGAATTTTACAAACGTCTGACAAAAATGAAAAATGTAAACATTTAATTTCACCCAAACATGCTAGGAATGCTCTAATTGAGCTAATTAGCTTATTGTGAGAATTTTACAAACGTCTGACAAAAATGAAAAATGTAAATTTCCAATTTCAACCAAACATGCTAGAAATGCTGTAATAGCGCTAATTAGCCCATTGTGAAGATATTACAAACGTCTGACAAGAATGAAAATGTAAGTTTCCAATTTCAACCAAACATGCTAGAAATGCTCTAAAGTAGCTAAATAGCTCATTGTGAAAATATTACAAACGTCTGACAAAAATGAAAAATGTAAATTTCCAATTTCATCCAAACATGCTAGAAATGCTCTAATTGCGCTAATTAGCTCATTGTGAGAATTTCACAAACGTCTGACAAAAATGAAAAATGTAAATTTCCAATTTCAACCAAACATGCTAGAAATGCTCTAATTGAGCTAATTAGCTCATTGTGAAGATATTACAAATGTCTGACAAAAATGAAAAATGTAAATTTCCAATTTCAACAAAATATGCTAGAAATGCTCTAATTGAGCTACTTAGCTTATTGTGAGAATATTACAAACGTCTGACCAAACTGAAAAATGTAAATTTCCAATTTCAACCAAACATGCTAGAAATGCTCAAATTGCGCAAAGAAGCCTACTGTAAGAATTTTACAAACATCTGACAAAACTGAAAATCGTTAATTTCCAATTTCAACCAAACATGCTAGAAATGCTCAAATTTCTCAAATAAGCCTACTGTAAGAATTTTACAATCGTCTGACAAAACTGAAAAATGTAAATTTCCAATTTCAACCAAACATGCTAGAAATGCTCCAATTGAGCTAATTAGCTTATTGTGAGAATATTACAAACGTCTGACAAACATGATAAATGTAAATTTCCAATTTCAATCAAACATGCTAGAAATGCTCAAATTTCTCAAATAAGCCTACTGTAAGAATTTTACAATCGTCTGACAAAACTGAAAAATGTAAATTTCCAATTTCAACCAAACATGCTAGAAATGCTCCAATTGAGCTAATTAGCTTATTGTGAGAATATTACAAACGTCTGACAAACATGATAAATGTAAATTTCCATTTTCAACCAAACATGCTAGAAATGTTCTAATTGCGCTAATTAGCTCATTGTGAAAATATTACAAACGTCTGACAAGAATGTAAAATGTAAATTTCCAATTTCAACCAAACATGCTAGAAATGCTCTAATTGAGTTAATTAGCTCATTGTGAAGATATTACAAACGTGTCACTGAAATTAAAAATATAAATTTCCAAATTCAACTAAACATGCTAGAAACGCTCTAATTGAGTTAATTAGCTCATTGTGAAAATATTACAAACGTCTGACAAGAATGAAAAATGTAAATTTCCAAGTTCAACCAAACATGCTAGAAATGTTCTAATTGAGTTAATTAGCTCATTGTGAAGATATTACAAACGTGTGACTGAAATTAAAAATTTAAATTTCCAATTTCAACCAAACACGCTGTAACTACTCAAATTGAGCTAAATAGCTTGATGTTAAAATTTCCCAAACGTCTGACAAAAAGGAAAATTTTTAATCTCCCATTTCAACCAAACACGCTAGAAATGCTCTAATTTCGCTAACAAGCTTATGGTAAAACTTTCACAAACGTCTGACAAAAATGGAAAATGTAAATTTCCAATTTTATGAAAACTCGCAGGAAAGGCTCTAATTACGCTAATTAATTGCGAAAATTTTACAAACGTTTGACAAAAATGAAAAATGTAAACATTTAATTTCACCCAAACATGCTAGATATGCTCTAAATGAGCTGATTAGCTTATTGTGAGAATTTTACAAACGTCTGACAAAAATGAAAAATGTAAATTTCCAATTTCAACCAAACATGCTAGAAATGCTCTAATAGCGCTAATTAGCCCATTGTGAAGATATTACAAACGTCTGACATGAATGAAAAATGTAAATTTCCAATTTCAACCAAACATGCTAGAAATGTTCCAATTGAGCTAATTAGCTTATACTGAGAATATTACAAACGTCTGAGAAAACTGAAAAATGTAATTTTCCAATTTCAACCAAACATGCTAGAAATGTTCCAATTGAGCTAATTAGCTTATTGTGAGAATATTACAAACGTCTGACAAAACTGAAAAATGTAAAATTCCAATTTCAACCAAACATGCTAGAAATGCTCCAATTGAGCTAATTAGCTCATTGTGAGAGTTTCACAAACGTCTGACAAAAGTGAAAAATGTAAACTTCCAATTTCAACCAAACATGCTAGAAATGCTCCAATTGAGCTAATTAGCTCATTGTGAAAATATTACAAACGTCTGACAAAAATGAAAAGTGTAAATTTCCAATTTCAACCAAACATGCTAGAAATGCTCTAATTGAGCTAAATAGCTCATTGTGAAAATATTACAAACGTCTGACAAGAATGAAAAATGTAAATTTCCAATTTCAACCAAACATGCTAGAAATGCTCTAAATGAGCTAGTTAGCTTAATGTGAGAATTTTACAAACGTCTGACAAAAATGAAAAATGTAAATTTCCAATTTCAACCAAACATGCTCGAAATGCTCTAATTGAGCTAATTAGCTCATTGTGAAGATATTACAAATGTCTGACAAAACTGAAAAATGGAAAATTCCAATTTCAACCAAACATGCTAGAAATGCTCCAATTGAGCTAATTAGCTTATTGTGAGAATATTACAAACGTCTGACGAAAATGATAAATGTAAATTATCAATTTCAACCAAACATGCTAGAAATGCACTAATTGCGCTAATTAGCTCATTGTGAAATTATTACAAACGTCTGACAAAAATGAAAAATGTAAATTTCCAATTTCAACCAAACATGCTAGAAATGCTCCATTTGCACTAATTAGCTCATTGTGAGAATTTCACAAACGTCTGACAAAACTGAAAAATGTAAATTTCCAATTTCAACCAAACATGCTAGAAATGCTCCAATTGAGCTAATTAGCTTATTGTGAGAATATTACAAACGTCTGACAAAAATGATAAATGTAAATTTCCAATTTCAACCATACATCCTAGAAATGCTCTAATGGAGCTAATTAGCTTACTTTAAAAATATTACAAACGTTTGACAAAACTGAAAAATTTAAGTTTCCGATTTCAACCAAACATGCTAGAAATGCTCCAATTGAGCTAATTAGCTTATTGTGAGAATATTACAAACGTCTGAAAAACATGAAAAATGTAATTTTCCAATTTCAATCAAACATGCTAGAAATGCTCCAATAGAGCTAATTAGCTTATTGTGAGAATATTACAAACGTCTGACAAAACTGAAAAATGTAAATTTCCAATTTAAACCAAACATGCTAGAAATGCTCAAATTGCGCAAAGAAGCCTACTGTAAGAATTTTACAAACGTCTGACAAAAATGAAAAATGTAAATTTTCAATTTCAACCAAACATGCTAGAAATGCATCAATTGAGCTAATTAGCTTATTGTGAAAATATTACAAACGTCTGACAAACATGATAAATGTAAATTTCCAATTTCAACCAAACATGCTAGAAATGCTCTAGTTGCGCTAATTAGCTCATTGTGAAAATATTACGAACGTCTGACAAGAATGAAAAATGTAAATTTCCAATATCAACCAAACATGCTAGAAATGCTCTAATTGAGTTAATTAGCTCATTGTGAAGATATTACAAACGTGTGACTGAAATTAAAATTTTAAATTTCCAAATTCAACTAAACACGCTGTAAATACTCAAATTGAGCTAAATAGCTTGATGTTAGAATTTCCCAAACGTCTGACAAAAAGGAAGATTTTTAATCTCCCATTTCAACCAAACACGCTAGAAATGCTCTAATTTCGCTAACAAGCTTAATGTGAAACTTTCACAAACGTCTGACAAAAATGAAAAATGTAAATTTCCAATTTTAACCAAACTCGCAAGAAAGGCTCTAATTACGCTAATTAATTGCGAGAATTTTACAAACGTCTGACAAAAATGAAAAATGTAAACATTTAATTTCACCCAAACATGCTAGGAATGCTCTAATTGAGCTAATTAGCTTATTGTGAGAAATTTACAAACGTCTGACAAAAATGAAAAATGTAAATTTCCAATTTCAACCAAACATGCTAGAAATGCTGTAATAGCGCTAATTAGCCCATTGTGAAGATATTACAAACGTCTGACAAGAATGAAAAATGTAAATTTCCAATTTCAACCAAACATGCTAGAAATGCTCTAAATTAGCTAAATAGCTCATTGTGAAAATATTACAAACGTCTGACAAAAATGAAAAATGTAAATTTCCAATTTCAACAAAATATGCTAGAAATGCTCTAATTGAGCTACTTAGCTTATTGTGAGAATATTACAAACGTCTGACCAAACTGAAAAATGTAAATTTCCAATTTCAACCAAACATGCTAGAAATGCTCAAATTGCGCAAAGAAGCCTACTGTAAGAATTTTACAAACATCTGACAAAACTGAAAATCGTTAATTTCCAATTTCAACCAAACATGCTAGAAATGCTCAAATTTCTCAAATAAGCCTACTGTAAGAATTTTACAATCGTCTGACAAAACTGAAAAATGTAAATTTCCAATTTCAACCAAACATGCTAGAAATGCTCCAATTGAGCTAATTAGCTTATTGTGAGAATATTACAAACGTCTGACAAACATGATAAATGTAAATTTCCAATTTCAATCAAACATGCTAGAAATGCTCAAATTTCTCAAATAAGCCTACTGTAAGAATTTTACAATCGTCTGACAAAACTGAAAAATGTAAATTTCCAATTTCAACAAACATGCTAGAAATGCTCAAATTGCGCAAAGAAGCCTACTGTAAGAATTTTACAAACATCTGACAAAACTGAAAAATGTAAATTTTCAATTTCAACCAAACATGCTAGAAATGCTCCAATTGAGCTAATTAGCTTATTGTGAGAATATTGCAATTGTCTGACAAAAGTGAAAAATGAAAATTTCCAATTTCAACCAAACATGCTAGAAATGCTCTAATTGAGTTAATTAGCTCATTGTGAAGATATTACAAATGTCTGACAAAAATGAAAAATGTAAATTTCCAATTTCAACAAAATATGCTAGAAATGCTCTAATTGAGCTACTTAGCTTATTGTGAGAATATTACAAACGTCTGACCAAACTGAAAAATGTAAATTTCCAATTTCAACCAAACATGCTAGAAATGCTCAAATTGCGCAAAGAAGCCTACTGTAAGAATTTTACAAACATCTGACAAAACTGAAAATCGTTAATTTCCAATTTCAACCAAACATGCTAGAAATGCTCAAATTTCTCAAATAAGCCTACTGTAAGAATTTTACAATCGTCTGACAAAACTGAAAAATGTAAATTTCCAATTTCAACCAAACATGCTAGAAATGCTCCAATTGAGCTAATTAGCTTATTGTGAGAATATTACAAACGTCTGACAAACATGATAAATGTAAATTTCCAATTTCAACCAAACATGCTAGAAATGTTCTAATTGAGTTAATTAGCTCATTGTGAAAATATTACAAACGTCTGACAAGAATGAAAAATGTAAATTTCCAAGTTCAACCAAACATGCTAGAAATGCTCTAATTGAGTTAATTAGCTCATTGTGAAGATATTACAATCGTGTGACTGAAATTAAAAACTTAAATTTCCAATTTCAACCAAACACGCTGTAACTACTCAAATTGAGCTGAATAGCTTGATGTTAAAATTTCCCAAACGTCTGACAAAAAGGAAAATTTTTAATCTCCCATTTCAACCAAACACGCTAGAAATGCTCTAATTTCGCTAACAAGCTTATGGTAAAACTTTCACAAACGTCTGACAAAAATGGAAAATGTAAATTTCCAATTTTATGAAAACTCGCAGGAAAGGCTCTAATTACGCTAATTAATTGCGAAAATTTTACAAACGTTTGACAAAAATGAAAAATGTAAACATTTAATTTCACCCAAACATGCTAGATATGCTCTAAATGAGCTGATTAGCTTATTGTGAGAATTTTACAAACGTCTGACAAAAATGAAAATTGTAAATTTTCAATTTCAACCAAACATGCTAGAAATGCTCTAATAGCGCTAATTAGCCCATTGTGAAGATATTACAAACGTCTGACATGAATGAAAAATGTAAATTTCCAATTTTCAACCAAACATGCTAGAAATGCTCCTATTGAGCTAATTAGCTTATACTGAGAATATTACAAACGTCTGAGAAAACTGAAAAATGTAATTTTCCAATTTCAACCAAACATGCTAGAAATGCTCTAATTGAGTTAATTAGCTCATTGTGAAGATATTACAAACGTCTGACAAAAATGAAAAATGTAAATTTCCAATTTCAACCAAACATGCTAGAAATGCTCTAATTGCGCTAATTAGCTCATTGTGAAAATATCACAAACGTCTGATAAAAATGAAAAATGTAAATTTCCAATTTCAACCAAACATGCTAGAAATGCTCTAATTGCGCTAATTAGCTCATTGTGAGAATATCACAAACGTCTGACAAAAATGAAAAATGTTAATTTCCAATTTCAACCAAACATGCTAGAATTGCTCTAATTGAGCTAATTAGCTCATTGTGAAAATATTACAAACGTCTGACAAAAATGAAAAGTGTAAATTTCCAATTTCAACCAAACATGCTAGAAATGCTCTAATTGAGCTAAATAGCTCATTGTGAAAATATTACAAACGTCTGACAAGAATGAAAAATGTAAATTTCCAATTTCAACCAAACATGCTAGAAATGCTCTAAATGAGCTAGTTAGCTTATTGTGAGAATTTTACAAACGTCTGACAAAAATGAAAAATGTAAATTTCCAATTTCAACCAAACATGCTCGAAATGCTCTAATTGAGCTAATTAGCTCATTGTGAAGATCTTACAAATGTCTGACAAAACTGAAAAATGGAAAATTCCAATTTCAACCAAACATGCTAGAAATGCTCCAATTGAGCTAATTAGCTTATTGTGAGAATATTACAAACGTCTGACGAAAATGATAAATGTAAATTACCAATTTCAACCAAACATGCTAGAAACGCTCTAATTGAGTTAATTAGCTCATTGTGAAATTATTACAAACGTCTGACAAAAATGAAAAATGTAAATTTCCAATTTCAACCAAACATGCTAGAAATGCTCCATTTGCACTAATTAGCTCATTGTGAGAATTTCACAAACGTCTGACAAAACTGAAAAATGTAAATTTCCAATTTCAACCAAACATGCTAGAAATGCTCTAATTGAGCTAATTAGCTTATTGTGAGAATATTACAAACGTCTGACAAAAATGATAAATGTAAATTTCCAATTTCAACCAAACATGCTAGAAACGCTCTAATTGAGTTAATTAGCTCATTGTGAAAATATTACAAACGTCTGACAAAAATGAAAATCGTTAATTTCCAATTTCAACCAAACATGCTAGAAATGCTCAAATTTCTCAAATAAGCCTACTGTAAGAATTTTACAATCGTCTGACAAAACTGAAAAATGTAAATTTCCAATTTCAACCAAACATGCTAGAAATGCTCCAATTGAGCTAATTAGCTTATTGTGAGAATATTACAAACGTCTGACAAACATGATAAATGTAAATTTCCAATTTCAATCAAACATGCTAGAAATGCTCTAATTGAGCTAATTAGCTTATTGTGAGAATATTACAAACGTCTGACAAAACTGAAAAATGTAAATTTCCAATTTCAACCAAACATGCTAGAAATGCTCAAATTGCGCAAAGAAGCCTACTGTAAGAATTTTACAAACATCTGACAAAATTGAAAAATGTAAATTTTCAATTTCAACCAAACATGCTAGAAATGCTCCAATTGAGCTAATTAGCTTATTGTGAGAATATTACAAACGTCTGACAAACATGATAAATGTAAATTTCCAATTTCAACCAAACATGCTAGAAATGCTCTAATTGCGCTAATTAGCTCATTGTGAAAATATTACAAACGTCTGACAAGAATGAAAAATGTAAATTTCCAATTTCAACCAAACATGCTAAAAATGCTCTAATTGAGTTAATTAGCTCATTGTGAAGATATTACAAACGTGTGACCGAAATTAAAAATTTAAATTTCCAAATTCAACTAAACACGCTGTAAATACTCAAATTGAGCTAAATAGCTTGATGTGAGAATTTCCCAAACGTCTGACAAAAAGGAAAATTTTTAATCTCCCATTTCAACTAAACACGCTAGAAATGCTCTAATTTCGCTAACAAGCTTAATGTGAAACTTTCACAAACGTCGGACAAAAATGAAAAATGTAAATTTCCAATTTTAACCAAACTCGCAAGAAAGGCTCTAATTACGCTAATTAATTGCGAGAATTTTACAAACGTCTGACAAAAATGAAAAATGTAAACATTTAATTTCACCCAAACATGCTAGGAATGCTCTAATTGCGCTAATTAGCTCATTGTGAGAATTTTACAAACGTCTGACAAAAATGAAAAATGTAAATTTCCAATTTTAACCAAACATGCTAAAAATGCTCTAATTGAGTTAATTAGCTCATTGTGAAGATATTACAAACGTGTGACCGAAATTAAAAATTTAAATTTCCAAATTCAACTAAACACGCTGTAAATACTCAAATTGAGCTAAATAGCTTGATGTGAGAATTTCCCAAACGTCTGACAAAAAGGAAAATTTTTAATCTCCCATTTCAACTAAACACGCTAGAAATGCTCTAATTTCGCTAACAAGCTTAATGTGAAACTTTCACAAACGTCGGACAAAAATGAAAAATGTAAATTTCCAATTTTAACCAAACTCGCAAGAAAGGCTCTAATTACGCTAATTAATTGCGAGAATTTTACAAACGTCTGACAAAAATGAAAAATGTAAACATTTAATTTCACCCAAACATGCTAGGAATGCTCTAATTGCGCTAATTAGCTCATTGTGAGAATTTTACAAACGTCTGACAAAAATGAAAAATGTTAATTTCCAATTTTAACCAAACATGCTAGAAATGCTCTAATTGAGTTAATTAGCTCATTGTGAAGATATTACAAACGTGTGACTGAAATTAAAAATTTAAATTTCCAATTTCAACCAAACACGCTGTAACTACTCAAATTGAGCTAAATAGCTTGAAGTTAAAATTTCCTAATAGTCTGACAAAAAGGAAAATTTTTAATCTCCCATTTCAACCAAACACGCTAGAAATGCTCTAATTTCGCTAACAAGCTTATGGTAAAACTTTCACAAACGTCTGACAAAAATGGAAAATGTAAATCTCCAATTTTATTAAAACTCGCAAGAAAGGCTCTAATTACGCTAATTAATTGCGAAAATTTTACAAACGTTTGACAAAAATGAAAAATGTAAACATTTAATTTCACCCAAACATGCTAGAAATGCTCTAAATGAGCTGATTAGCTTATTGTGAGAATTTTACAAACGTCTGACAAAATAGAAAAATGTAAATTTCCAATTTCAACCAAACATGCTAGAAATGCTCTAATTGAGCTAATTAGCCCATTGTGAAGATATTACAAACGTCTGACATGAATGAAAAATGTAAACTTCCAATTTCAACAAAACATGCTAGAAATGCTCCAATTGAGCTAATTAGCTTATTGTGAGAATATTACAAACGTCTGACAAAAATGATAAATGTAAATTTCCAATTTCAACCATACATGCTAGAAATGCTCTAATTGAGCTAATTAGCTTACTTTGAAAATATTACAAACGTTTGACAAAACTGAAAAATGCAAGTTTCCAATTTCAACCAAACATGCTAGAAATGCTCCAATTGAGCTAATTAGCTTATTGTGAGAATAATACAAACTTCTGAAAAACATGATAAATGTAAATTTCCAATTTCAATCAAACATGCTAGAAATGCTCCAATTGAGCTAATTAGCTTATTGTGAGAATATTACAAACGTCTGACAAAACTGAAAAATGTAAATTTCCAATTTAAACCAAACATGCTAGAAATGCTCAAATTGCGCAAAGAAGCCTACTGTAAGAATTTTACAAACGTCTGACAAAACTGATAAATGTAAATTTTCAATTTCAACCAAACATGCTAGAAATGCTCCAATTGAGCTAATTAGCTTATTGTGAGAATATTACAAACGTCTGACAAACATGATAAATGTAAATTTCCAATTTCAACCAAACATGCTAGAAATGCTCTAATTGCGCTATTTAGCTCATTGTGAAAATATTACAAACGTCTGACAAGAATGAAAAATGTAAATTTCCAATTTCAACCAAACATGCTAGAAATGCTCTAATTAAGTTAATTAGCTCATTGTGAAGATATTACAAACGTGTGACTGAAATTAAAAATTTAAATTTCCAAATTCAACTAAACACGCTGTGAATACTCAAATTGAGCTAAATAGCTTGATGTTAGAATTTCCCAAACGCCTGACAAAAAGGAAAATTTTTAATTTCCCATTTCAACCAAACACGCTAGAAATGCTCTAATTTCGCTAACAAGCTTAATGTGAAACTTTCACAAACGTCTGACAAAAATGAAAAATGTAAATTTCCAATTTTAACCAAACTCGCAAGAAAGGCTCTAATTACGCTAATTAATTGCGAAAATTTTACAAACGTCTGACAAAAATGAAAAATGTAAACATTTAATTTCACCCAAACATGCTAGAAATGCTCTAATTGAGTTAATTAGCTCATTGTGAAGATATTACAAACGTGTGACTGAAATTAAAAATTTAAATTTCCAATTTCAACCAAACACGCTGTAACTACTCAAATTGAGCTAAATAGCTTGATGTTAAAATTTCCCAAACGTCTGACAAAAAGGAAAATTTTTAACCTCCCATTTCAACCAAACACGCTAGAAATGCTCTAATTTCGCTAACAAGCTTATGGTAAAACTTTCACAAACGTCTGACAAAAATGGAAAATGTAAATTTCCAATTTAATGAAAACTCGCAGGAAAGGCTCTAATTACGCTAATTAATTGCGAAAATTTTTCAAACGTTTGACAAAAATGAAAAATGTAAACATTTAATTTCACCCAAACATGCTAGATATGCTCTAAATGAGCTGATTAGCTTATTGTGAGAATTTTACAAACGTCTGACAAAAATGAAAAATGTAAATTTCCAATTTCAACCAAACATGCTAGAAATGCTCTAATAGCGCTAATTAGCCCATTGTGAAGATATTACAAACGTCTGACATGAATGAAAAATGTAAATTTCCAATTTCAACCAAACATGCTAGAAATGCTCCAATTGAGCTAATTAGCTTATACTGAGAATATTACAAACGTCTGAGAAAACTGAAAAATGTAATTTTCCAATTTCAACCAAACATGCTAGAAATGTTCCAATTGAGCTAATTAGCTTATTGTGAGAATATTACAAACGTCTGACAAAACTGAAAAATGTAAAATTCCAATTTCAACCAAACATGCTAGAAATGCTCCAATTGAGCTAATTAGCTCATTGTGAGAGTTTCACAAACGTCTGACAAAAATGAAAAATGTAAACTTCCAATTTCAACCAAACATGCTAGAAATGCTCTAATTGAGTTAATTAGCTCATTGTGAAGATATTACAAACGTCTGACAAAAATGAAAAATGTAAATTTCCAATTTCAACCAAACATGCTAGAAATGCTCTAATTGCGCTAATTAGCTCATTGTGAAAGTATTACAAACGTCTGATGAAAATGAAAAATGTAAATTTCCAATTTCAACCAAACATGCTAGAAATGCTCTAATTGCGCTAATTAGCTCATTGTGAGAATATCACAAACTTCTGACAAAAATGAAAAATGTTAATTTCCAATTTCAACCAAACATGTTAGAATTGCTCTAATTGAGCTAATTAGCTCATTGTGAAAATATTACAAAAGTCTGACAAAAATGAAAAGTGTAAATTTTCAATTTCAACCAAACATGCTAGAAATGCTCTAATTGAGCTAATTAGCTCATTGTGAAAATATTACAAACGTCTGACAAGAATGAAAAATGTAAATTTCCAATTTCAACCAAACATGCTAGAAATGCTCTAATTGAGCTAATTAGCTTATTGTGAAAATATTACAAACGTCTGACAAAAATGAAAAATGTAAATTTCCAATTTCAACCAAATATGCGAGAAATGCTCTAATTGCGCTAATTAGCTCATTGTGAGAATATCACAAACGTCTGACAAAAATGAAAAATGTTAATTTCCAATTTCAACCAAACATGCTAGAATTGCTCTAATTGAGCTAATTAGCTCATTGTGAAAATATTACAAACGTCTGACAAAAATGAAAAGTGTAAATTTCCAATTTCAACCAAACATGCTAGAAATGCTCTAATTGAGCTAAATAGCTCATTGTGAAAATATTACAAACGTCTGACAAGAATGAAAAATGTAAATTTCCAATTTCAACCAAACATGCTAGAAATGCTCTAAATGAGCTAGTTAGCTTATTGTGAGAATTTTACAAACGTCTGACAAAAATGAAAAATGTAAATTTCCAATTTCAACCAAACATGCTAGAAATGCTCTAATTGCGCTAATTAGCTCATTGTGAGAATTTTACAAACGTCTGACAAAACTGAAAAATGTAAATTTCCAATTTTATCCAAACATGCTAGAAAGGCTCCAATTGAGCTAATTAGCTTATTGAGAGAAAATTACAAACGTTTGACAAAAGTGAAAAATGTAAATTTCCAATTTCAACCAAACATGCTAGAAATGCTCTAATTGACTTAATTAGCTCATTGTGAAGATATTAAAAACGTGTGACTGAAATTAAAAATTTAAATTTCCAATTTCAACCAAACACGCTGTAACTACTCAAATTGAGCAAAATAGCTTGATGTTAAAATTTCCCAAACGTCTGACAAAAAGGAAAATTTTAATCTCCCATTTCAACTAAACACGCTAGAAATGCTCTAATTTCGCTAACAAGCTTATGGTAAAACTTTCACAAACGTCTGACAAAAATGAGAAATGTAAATTTCCAATTTTATTAAAACTCGCAAGAAAGGCTCTAATTACGCTAATTAGTTCATTGTGAGAATTTTACAAACGTCTGACAAAAAAGAAAAATGTAAATTTCCAATTTCAACCAAACATGCTAGAAATGCTCTAATTTCGCTAACAAGCTTATAGTAAAACTTTCACAAACGTCTGACAAAAATGGAAAATGTAAATTTCCAATTTTATTAAAACTCGCAAGAAAGGCTCTAATTACGCTAATTAGTTCATTGTGAGAATTTTACAAACGTCTGACAAAAATGAAAAGTGTAAATTTCCAATTTCAACCAAACATGCTAGAATTGCTCTAATTGAGCTAATTAGCTCATTGTGAAAATATTACAAACGTCTGACAAGAATGAAAAATGTAAATTTCCAATTTCAACCAAACATGCTAGAAATGCTCTAATTGCGCTAATTAGCTCATTGTGAGAATATCACAAACGTCTGACAAAAATGAAAAATGTTAATTTCCAATTTCGACCAAACATGCTAGAATTGCTCTAATTGAGCTAATTAGCTCATTGTGAAAATATTACAAACGTCTGACAAAAATGAAAAGTGTAAATTTCCAATTTCAACCAAACATGCTAGAAATGCTCTAATTGAGCTAAATAGCTCATTGTGAAAATATTACAAACGTCTGACAAGAATGAAAAATGTAAATTTCCAATTTCAACCAAACATGCTAGAAATGCTCTAATTGAGTTAATTAGCTCATTGTGAAGATATTACAAACGTGTGACTGAAATTAAAAATTTAAATTTCCAAATTCAACTAAACACGCTGTAAATACTCAAATTGAGCTAAATAGCTTGATGTTAGAATTTCCCAAACGTCTGACAAAAAGGAAAATTTTTAATCTCCCATTTCAACCAAACACGCTAGAAATGCTCTAATTTCGCTAACAAGCTTAATGTGAAACTTTCATAAACGTCTGACAAAAATGAAAAATGTAAATTTCCAATTTTAACCAAACTCGCAAGAAAGGCTCTAATTACGCTAATTAATTGCGAGAATTTTACAAACGTCTGACAAAAATGAAAAATGTAAACATTTAATTTCACCCAAACATGCTAGGAATGCTCTAATTGATCTAATTAGCTCATTGTGAGAATTTTACAAACGTCTGACAAAAATGAAAAATGTAAATTTCCAATTTTAACCAAACATGCTAGAAATGCTCTAATTGAGTTAATTAGCTCATTGTGAAGATATTACAAACGTGTGACTGAAATTAAAACTTTAAATTTCCAATTTCAACCAAACACGCTGTAACTACTCAAATTGAGCTAAATAGCTTGAAGTTAAAATTTCCTAAACGTCTGACAAAAAGGAAAATTTTTAATCTCCCATTTCAACCAAACACGCTAGAAATGCTCTAATTTCGCTAACAAGCTTATGGTAAAACTTTCACAAACGTCTGACAAAAATGGAAAATGTAAATCTCCAATTTTATTAAAACTCGCAAGAAAGGCTCTAATTACGCTAATTAATTGCGAAAATTTTACAAACGTTCGACAAAAATGAAAAATGTAAACATTTAATTTCACCCAAACATGCTAGAAATGCTCTAAATGAGCTGATTAGCTTATTGTGAGAATTTTACAAACGTCTGACAAAATAGAAAAATGTAAATTTCCAATTTCAACCAAACATGCTAGAAATGCTCTAATTGAGCTAAGTAGCCCATTGTGAAGATATTACAAACGTCTGACATGAATGAAAAATGTAAACTTCCAATTTCAACCAAACATGCTAGAAATGCTCCAATTGAGCTAATTAGCTTATTGTGAGAATATTACAAACGTCTGAAAAACATGATAAATGTAAATTTCCAATTTCAATCAAACATGCTAGAAATGCTGTAATTGAGCTACTTAGCTTATTGTGAAAATATTACAAACGTCTGACAAAAATGAAAAATGTAAATTTCCAATTTCAACCAAACATGCTAGAAATGCTCTATTTGCGCTAATTAGCTCATTGTGAAAATATTACAAACGTCTGATAACAATGAAAAATGTAAATTTCCAATTTCAACCAAACATGCTAGAAATGCTCTAATTGCGCTAATTAGCTCATTGTGAGAATATCACAAACGTCTGACAAAAATGAAAAATGTTAATTTCCAATTTCAACCAAACATGCTAGAATTGCTCTAATTGAGCTAATTAGCTCATTGTGAAAATATTACAAACGTCTGACAAAAATGAAAAGTGTAAATTTCCAATTTCAACCAAACATGCTAGAAATGCTCTAATTGAGCTAATTAGCTCATTGTGAAAATATTACAAACGTCTGACAAGAATGAAAAATGTAAATTTCCAATTTCAACCAAACATGCTAGAAATGCTCTAATTGAGCTAATTAGCTTATTGTGAAAATATTACAAACGTCTGACAAAAATGAAAAATGTAAATTTCCAATTTCAACCAAATATGCGAGAAATGCTCTAATTGCGCTAATTAGCTCATTGTGAGAATATCACCAACGTCTGACAAAAATGAAAAATGTTAATTTCCAATTTCAACCAAACATGCTAGAATTGCTCTAATTGAGCTAATTAGCTCATTGTGAAAATATTACAAACGTCTGACAAAAATGAAAAGTGTAAATTTCCAATTTCAACCAAACATGCTAGAAATGCTCTAATTGAGCTAAATAGCTCATTGTGAAAATATTACAAACGTCTGACAAGAATGAAAAATGTAAATTTCCAATTTCAACCAAACATGCTAGAAATGCTCTAAATGAGCTAGTTAGCTTATTGTGAGAATTTTACAAACGTTTGACAAAAATGAAAAATGTAAATTTCCAATTTCAACCAAACATGCTCGAAATGCTCTAATTCAGCTAATCAGCTCCTTGTGAAAATATTACAAACGTCTGACAAAAATGAAAAATGTAAATTTCCAATTTCAACCAAACATGCTAGAAATGCTCTAATTGCGCTAATTAGCTCATTGTGAGAATATCACAAACGTCTGACAAAAATGAAAAATGTTAATTTCCAATTTCAACCAAACATGCTAGAATTGCTCTAATTGAGCTAATTAGCTCATTGTGAAAATATTACAAACGTCTGACAAAAATGAAAAGTGTAAATTTCCAATTTCAACCAAACATGCTAGAAATGCTCTAATTGAGCTAAATAGCTCATTGTGAAAATATTACAAACGTCTCACAAGAATGAAAAATGTAAATTTCCAATTTCAACCAAACATACTAGAAATGCTCTAATTGAGCTAATTAGCTTATTGTGAAAATATTACAAACGTCTGACAAGAATGAAAAATGTAAATTTCCAATTTCAACCAAACATGCTAGAAATGCTCTAATTGCGCTAATTAGCTCATTGTGAGAATATCACAAACGTCTGACAAAAATGAAAAATGTTAATTTCCAATTTCGACCAAACATGCTAGAATTGCTCTAATTGAGCTAATTAGCTCATTGTGAAAATATTACAAACGTCTGACAAAAATGAAAAGTGTAAATTTCCAATTTCAACCAAACATGCTAGAAATGCTCTAATTGAGGTAAATAGCTCATTGTGAAAATATTACAAACGTCTGACAAGAATGAAAAATGTAAATTTCCAATTTCAACCAAACATGCTAGAAATGCTCTAATTGAGTTAATTAGCTCATTGTGAAGATATTACAAACGTGTGACTGAAATTAAAAATTTAAATTTCCAAATTCAACTAAACACGCTGTAAATACTCAAATTGAGCTAAATAGCTTGATGTTAGAATTTCCCAAACGTCTGACAAAAAGGAAAATTTTTAATCTCCCATTTCAACCAAACACGCTAGAAATGCTCTAATTTCGCTAACAAGCTTAATGTGAAACTTACACAAACGTCTGACAAAAATGAAAAATGTAAATTTCCAATTTTAACCAAACTCGCAAGAAAGGCTCTAATTACGCTAATTAATTGCGAAAATTTTACAAACGTTCGACAAAAATGAAAAATGTAAACATTTAATTTCACCCAAACATGCTAGAAATGCTCTAAATGAGCTGATTAGCTTATTGTGAGAATTTTACAAACGTCTGACAAAATAGAAAAATGTAAATTTCCAATTTCAACCAAACATGCTAGAAATGCTCTAATTGAGCTAAGTAGCCCATTGTGAAGATATTACAAACGTCTGACATGAATGAAAAATGTAAACTTCCAATTTCAACCAAACATGCTAGAAATGCTCCAATTGAGCTAATTAGCTTACTGCGAGAATATTACAAACGTCTGAAAAACATGATAAATGTAAATTTCCAATTTCAATCAAACATGCTAGAAATGCTGTAATTGAGCTACTTAGCTTATTGTGAAAATATTACAAACGTCTGACAAGAATGAAAAATGTTAATTTCCAATTTCAACCAAACATGCTAGAAATGCTCTAATTGCGCTAATTAGCTCATTGTGAGAATATCACAAACGTCTGACAAAAATGAAAAATGTTAATTTCCAATTTCGACCAAACATGCTAGAATTGCTCTAATTGAGCTAATTAGCTCATTGTGAAAATATTACAAACGTCTGACAAAAATGAAAAGTGTAAATTTCCAATTTCAACCAAACATGCTAGAAATGCTCTAATTGAGCTAATTAGCTCATTGTGAAAATATTACAAACGTCTGACAAGAATGAAAAATGTAAATTTCCAATTTCAACCAAACATGCTAGAAATGCTCTAATTGAGTTAATTAGCTCATTGTGAAGATATTACAAACGTGTGACTGAAATTAAAAATTTAAATTTCCAAATTCAACTAAACACGCTGTAAATACTCAAATTGAGCTAAATAGCTTGATGTTAGAAATTCCCAAACGTCTGACAAAAAGGAAAATTTTTAATCTCCCATTTCAACCAAACACGCTAGAAATGCTCTAATTTCGCTAACAAGCTTAATGTGAAACTTTCACAAACGTCTGACAAAAATGAAAAATGTAAATTTCCAATTTTAACCAAACTCGCAAGAAAGGCTCTAATTACGCTAATTAATTGCGAGAATTTTACAAACGTCTGACAAAAATGAAAAATGTAAACATTTAATTTCACCCAAACATGCTAGGAATGCTCTAATTTCGCTAACAAGCTTATGGTAAAACTTTCACAAACGTCTGACAAAAATGGAAAATGTAAATCTCCAATTTTATTAAAACTCGCAAGAAAGGCTCTAATTACGCTAATTAATTGCGAAAATTTTACAAACGTTCGACAAAAATGAAAAATGTAAACATTTAATTTCACCCAAACATGCTAGAAATGCTCTAAATGAGCTGATTAGCTTATTGTGAGAATTTTACAAACGTCTGACAAAATAGAAAAATGTAAATTTCCAATTTCAACCAAACATGCTAGAAATGCTCTAATTGAGCTAAGTAGCCCATTGGGAAGATATTACAAACGTCTGACATGAATGAAAAATGTAAACTTCCAATTTCAACCAAACATGCTAGAAATGCTCCAATTGAGCTAATTAGCTTATTGTGAGAATATTACAAACGTCTGAAAAACATGATAAATGTAAATTTCCAATTTCAATCAAACATGCTAGAAATGCTGTAATTGAGCTACTTAGCTCATTGTGAAAATATTACAAACGTCTGACAAGAATGAAAAATGTAAATTTCCAATTTCAACCAAACATGCTAGAAATGCTCTAATTGAGTTAATTAGCTCATTGTGAAGATATTACAAACGTGTGACTGAAATTAAACATTTAAATTTCCAAATTCAACTAAACACGCTGTAAATACTCAAATTGAGCTAAATAGCTTGATGTTAGAATTTCCCAAACGTCTGACAAAAAGGAAAATTTTTAATCTCCCATTTCAACCAAACACGCTAGAAATGCTCTAATTTCGCTAACAAGCTTAATGTGAAACTTTCACAAACGTCTGACAAAAATGAAAAATGTAAATTTCCAATTTTAACCAACCTTGCAAGAAAGGCTCTAATTACGCTAATTAATTGCGAGAATTTTACAAACGTCTGACAAAAATGAAAAAAGTAAACATTTAATTTCACCCAAACATGCTAGGAATGCTCTAATTGAGCTAATTAGCTCATTGTGAGAATTTTACAAACGTCTGACAAAAATGAAAAATGTAAATTTCCAATTTTAACCAAACATGCTAGAAATGCTCTAATTGAGTTAATTAGCTCATTGTGAAGATATTACAAACGTGTGACTGAAATTAAAACTTTAAATTTCCAATTTCAACCAAACACGCTGTAACTACTCAAATTGAGCTAAATAGCTTGAAGTTAAAATTTCCTAAACGTCTGACAAAAAGGAAAATTTTTAATCTCCCATTTCAACCAAACACGCTAGAAATGCTCTAATTTCGCTAACAAGCTTATGGTAAAACTTTCACAAACGTCTGACAAAAATGGAAAATGTAAATCTCCAATTTTATTAAAACTCGCAAGAAAGGCTCTAATTACGCTAATTAATTGCGAAAATTTTACAAACGTTCGACAAAAATGAAAAATGTAAACATTTAATTTCACCCAAACATGCTAGAAATGCTCTAAATGAGCTGATTAGCTTATTGTGAGAATTTTACAAACGTCTGACAAAATAGAAAAATGTAAATTTCCAATTTCAACCAAACATGCTAGAAATGCTCTAATTGAGCTAAGTAGCCCATTGTGAAGATATTACAAACGTCTGACATGAATGAAAAATGTAAACTTCCAATTTCAACCAAACATGCTAGAAATGCTCCAATTGAGCTAATTAGCTTATTGTGAGAATATTACAAACGTCTGAAAAACATGATAAATGTAAATTTCCAATTTCAATCAAACATGCTAGAAATGCTGTAATTGAGCTACTTAGCTTATTGTGAGAATATTACAAACGTCTGAAAAACATGATAAATGTAAATTTCCAATTTCAACCAAACATGCTAGAAATGCTCTAAATGAGCTAGTTAGCTTATTGTGAGAATTTTACAAACGTCTGACAAAAATGAAAAATGTAAATTTCCAATTTCAACCAAACATGCTAGAAATGCTCTAATTGCGCTAATTAGCTCATTGTGAGAATATCACAAACGTCTGACAAAAATGAAAAATGTTAATTTCCAATTTCAACCAAACATGCTAGAATTGCTCTAATTGAGCTAATTAGCTCATTGTGAAAATATTACAAACGTCTGACAAAAATGAAAAGTGTAAATTTCCAATTTCAACCAAACATGCTAGAAATGCTCTAATTGAGCTAATTAGCTCATTGTGAAAATATTACAAACGTCTGACAAGAATGAAAAATGTAAATTTCCAATTTCAACCAAACATGCTAGAAATGCTCTAATTGAGCTAAATAGCTCATTGTGAAAATATTACAAACGTCTGACAAGAATGAAAAATGTAAATTTCCAATTTCAACCAAACATGCTAGAAATGCTCTAAATGAGCTAGTTAGCTTATTGTGAGAATTTTACAAACGTCTGACAAAAATGAAAAATGTAAATTTCCAATTTCAACCAAACATGCTCGAAATGCTCTAATTCAGCTAATCAGCTCCTTGTGAAAATATTACAAACGTCTGACAAAAATGAAAAATGTAAATTTCCAATTTCAACCAAACATGCTAGAAATGCTCTAATTGCGCTAATTAGCTCATTGTGAGAATATCACAAACGTCTGACAAAAATGAAAAATGTTAATTTCCAATTTCAACCAAACATGCTAGAATTGCTCTAATTGAGCTAATTAGCTCATTGTGAAAATATTACAAACGTCTGACAAAAATGAAAAGTGTAAATTTCCAATTTCAACCAAACATGCTAGAAATGCTCTAATTGAGCTAATTAGCTCATTGTGAAAATATTACAAACGTCTCACAAGAATGAAAAATGTAAATTTCCAATTTCAACCAAACATGCTAGAAATGCTCTAATTGAGCTAATTAGCTTATTGTGAAAATATTACAAACGTCTGACAAGAATGAAAAATGTAAATTTCCAATTTCAACCAAACATGCTAGAAATGCTCTAATTGCGCTAATTAGCTCATTGTGAGAATATCACAAACGTCTGACAAAAATGAAAAATGTTAATTTCCAATTTCGACCAAACATGCTAGAATTGCTCTAATTGAGCTAATTAGCTCATTGTGAAAATATTACAAACGTCTGACAAAAATGAAAAGTGTAAATTTCCAATTTCAACCAAACATGCTAGAAATGCTCTAATTGAGCTAAATAGCTCATTGTGAAAATATTACAAACGTCTGACAAGAATGAAAAATGTAAATTTCCAATTTCAACCAAACATGCTAGAAATGCTCTAATTGAGTTAATTAGCTCATTGTGAAGATATTACAAACGTGTGACTGAAATTAAAAATTTAAATTTCCAAATTCAACTAAACACGCTGTAAATACTCAAATTGAGCTAAATAGCTTGATGTTAGAATTTCCCAAACGTCTGACAAAAAGGAAAATTTTTAATCTCCCATTTCAACCAAACACGCTAGAAATGCTCTAATTTCGCTAACAAGCTTAATGTGAAACTTACACAAACGTCTGACAAAAATGAAAAATGTAAATTTCCAATTTTAACCAAACTCGCAAGAAAGGCTCTAATTACGCTAATTAATTGCGAAAATTTTACAAACGTTCGACAAAAATGAAAAATGTAAACATTTAATTTCACCCAAACATGCTAGAAATGCTCTAAATGAGCTGATTAGCTTATTGTGAGAATTTTACAAACGTCTGACAAAATAGAAAAATGTAAATTTCCAATTTCAACCAAACATGCTAGAAATGCTCTAATTGAGCTAAGTAGCCCATTGTGAAGATATTACAAACGTCTGACATGAATGAAAAATGTAAACTT
The DNA here is from genome assembly GCF_963576615.1 of Watersipora subatra. NCBI lineage: Eukaryota > Metazoa > Bryozoa > Gymnolaemata > Cheilostomatida > Watersiporidae > Watersipora > Watersipora subatra. The sequence continues at coordinate 31,382,530 of NC_088711.1, forward strand.
CCAATTTCAACCAAACATGCTAGAAATGCTCCAATTGAGCTAATTAGCTTTTTGCGAGAATATTACAAACGTCTGAAAAACATGATAAATGTAAATTTCCAATTTCAATCAAACATGCTAGAAATGCTGTAATTGAGCTACTTAGCTTATTGTGAAAATATTACAAACGTCTGACAAAAATGAAAAATGTAAATTTCCAATTTCAACCAAACATGCTAGAAATGCTCTATTTGCGCTAATTAGCTCATTGTGAAAATATTACAAACGTCTGATAAAAATGAAAAATGTAAATTTCCAATTTCAACCAAACATGCTAGAAATGCTCTAATTGCGCTAATTAGCTCATTGTGAGATTATCACAAACGTCTGACAAAAATGAAAAGTGTTAATTTCCAATTTCAACCAAACATGCTAGAATTGCTCTAATTGAGCTAATTAGCTCATTGTGAAAATATTACAAACGTCTGACAAAAATGAAAAGTGTAAATTTCCAATTTCAACCAAACATGCTAGAAATGCTCTAATTGAGCTAATTAGCTCATTGTGAAAATATTACAAACGTCTGACAAGAATGAAAAATGTAAATTTCCAATTTCAACCAAACATGCTAGAAATGCTCTAATTGAGCTAATTAGCTTATTGTGAAAATATTACAAACGTCTGACAAAAATGAAAAATGTAAATTTCCAATTTCAACCAAATATGCGAGAAATGCTCTAAATGCGCTAATTAGCTCATTGTGAGAATATCACCAACGTCTGACAAAAATGAAAAATGTTAATTTCCAATTTCAACCAAACATGCTAGAATTGCTCTAATTGAGCTAATTAGCTCATTGTGAAAATATTACAAACGTCTGACAAAAATGAAAAGTGTTAATTTCCAATTTCAACCAAACATGCTAGAATTGCTCTAATTGAGCTAATTAGCTCATTGTGAAAATATTACAAACGTCTGACAAAAATGAAAAGTGTAAATTTCCAATTTCAACCAAACATGCTAGAAATGTTCTAATTGAGCTAATTAGCTCATTGTGAAAATATTACAAACGTCTGACAAGAATGAAAAATGTAAATTTCCAATTTCAACCAAACATGCTAGAAATGCTCTAATTGAGCTAATTAGCTTATTGTGAAAATATTACAAACGTCTGACAAAAATGAAAAATGTAAATTTCCAATTTCAACCAAATATGCGAGAAATGCTCTAAATGCGCTAATTAGCTCATTGTGAGAATATCACCAACGTCTGACAAAAATGAAAAATGTTAATTTCCAATTTCAACCAAACATGCTAGAATTGCTCTAATTGAGCTAATTAGCTCATTGTGAAAATATTACAAACGTCTGACAAAAATGAAAAGTGTAAATTTCCAATTTCAACCAAACATGCTAGAAATGCTCTAATTGAGCTAAATAGCTCATTGTGAAAATATTACAAACGTCTGACAAGAATGAAAAATGTAAATTTCCAATTTCAACCAAACATGCTAGAAATGCTCTAAATGAGCTAGTTAGCTTATTGTGAGAATTTTACAAACGTCTGACAAAAATGAAAAATGTAAATTTCCAATTTCAACCAAACATGCTCGAAATGCTCTAATTCAGCTAATTAGCTCATTGTGAAAATATTACAAACGTCTGACAAAAATGAAAAATGTAAATTTCCAATTTCAACCAAACATGCTAGAAATGCTCTAATTGCGCTAATTAGCTCATTGTGAGAATATCACAAACGTCTGACAAAAATGAAAAATGTTAATTTCCAATTTCAACCAAACATGCTAGAATTGCTCTAATTGAGCTAATTAGCTCATTGTGAAAATATTACAAACGTCTGACAAAAATGAAAAGTGTAAATTTCCAATTTCAACCAAACATGCTAGAAATGCTCTAATTGAGCTAATTAGCTCATTGTGAAAATATTACAAACGTCTGACAAGAATGAAAAATGTAAATTTCCAATTTCAACCAAACATGCTAGAAATGCTCTACTTGAGCTAATTAGCTTATTGTGAAAATATTACAATTGTCTGACAAGAATGAAAAATGTAAATTTCCAATTTCAACCAAACATGCTAGAAATGCTCTAATTGCGCTAATTAGCTCATTGTGAGAATATCACAAACGTCTGACAAAAATGAAAAATGTTAATTTCCAATTTCGACCAAACATGCTAGAATTGCTCTAATTGAGCTAATTAGCTCATTGTGAAAATATTACAAACGTCTGACAAAAATGAAAAGTGTAAATTTCCAATTTCAACCAAACATGCTAGAAATGCTCTAATTGAGCTAATTAGCTCATTGTGAAAATATTACAAACGTCTGACAAGAATGAAAAATGTAAATTTCCAATTTCAACCAAACATGCTAGAAATGCTCTAATTGAGTTAATTAGCTCATTGTGAAGATATTACAAACGTGTGACTGAAATTAAAAATTTAAATTTCCAAATTCAACTAAACACGCTGTAAATACTCAAATTGAGCTAAATAGCTTGATGTTAGAAATTCCCAAACGTCTGACAAAAAGGAAAATTTTTAATCTCCCATTTCAACCAAACACGCTAGAAATGCTCTAATTTCGCTAACAAGCTTAATGTGAAACTTTCACAAACGTCTGACAAAAATGAAAAATGTAAATTTCCAATTTTAACCAAACTCGCAAGAAAGGCTCTAATTACGCTAATTAATTGCGGGAATTTTACAAACGTCTGACAAAAATGAAAAATGTAAACATTTAATTTCACCCAAACATGCTAGGAATGCTCTAATTTCGCTAACAAGCTTATGGTAAAACTTTCACAAACGTCTGACAAAAATGGAAAATGTAAATCTCCAATTTTATTAAAACTCGCAAGAAAGGCTCTAATTACGCTAATTAATTGCGAAAATTTTACAAACGTTCGACAAAAATGAAAAATGTAAACATTTAATTTTACCCAAACATGCTAGAAATGCTCTAAATGAGCTGATTAGCTTATTGTGAGAATTTTACAAACGTCTGACAAAATAGAAAAATGTAAATTTCCAATTTCAACCAAACATGCTAGAAATGCTCTAATTGAGCTAAGTAGCCCATTGTGAAGATATTACAAACGTCTGACATGAATGAAAAATGTAAACTTCCAATTTCAACCAAACATGCTAGAAATGCTCCAATTGAGCTAATTAGCTTATTGTGAGAATATTACAAACGTCTGAAAAACATGATAAATGTAAATTTCCAATTTCAATCAAACATGCTAGAAATGCTGTAATTGAGCTACTTAGCTCATTGTGAAAATATTACAAACGTCTGACAAGAATGAAAAATGTAAATTTCCAATTTCAACCAAACATGCTAGAAATGCTCTAATTGAGTTAATTAGCTCATTGTGAAGATATTACAAACGTGTGACTGAAATTAAAAATTTAAATTTCCAAATTCAACTAAACACGCTGTAAATACTCAAATTGAGCTAAATAGCTTGATGTTAGAATTTCCCAAACGTCTGACAAAAAGGAAAATTTTTAATCTCCCATTTCAACCAAACACGCTAGAAATGCTCTAATTTCGCTAACAAGCTTAATGTGAAACTTTCACAAACGTCTGACAAAAATGAAAAATGTAAATTTCCAAATTTAACCAAACTCGCAAGAAAGGCTCTAATTACGCTAATTAATTGCGAGAATTTTACAAACGTCTGACAAAAATGAAAAATGTAAACATTTAATTTCACCCAAACATGCTAGAAATGCTCTAAATGAGCTGATTAGCTTATTGTGAGAATTTTACAAACGTCTGACAAAATAGAAAAATGTAAATTTCCAATTTCAACCAAACATGCTAGAAATGCTCTAATTGAGCTAAGTAGCCCATTGTGAAGATATTACAAACGTCTGACATGAATGAAAAATGTAAACTTCCAATTTCAACCAAACATGCTAGAAATGCTCCAATTGAGCTAATTAGCTTATTGTGAGAATATTACAAACGTCTGAAAAACATGATAAATGTAAATTTCCAATTTCAATCAAACATGCTAGAAATGCTGTAATTGAGCTACTTAGCTTATTGTGAAAATATTACAAACGTCTGACAAAAATGAAAAATGTAAATTTCCAATTTCAACCAAACATGCTAGAAATGCTCTATTTGCGCGAATTAGCTCATTGTGAAAATATTACAAACGTCTGATAAAAATGAAAAATGTAAATTTCCAATTTCAACCAAACATGCTAGAAATGCTCTAATTGCGCTAATTAGCTCATTGTGAGAATATCACAAACGTCTGACAAAAATGAAAAATGTTAATTTCCAATTTCAACCAAACATGCTAGAATTGCTCTAATTGAGCTAATTAGCTCATTGTGAAAATATTACAAACGTCTGACAAAAATGAAAAGTGTAAATTTCCAATTTCAACCAAACATGCTAGAAATGCTCTAATTGAGCTAATTAGCTCATTGTGAAAATATTACAAACGTCTGACAAGAATGAAAAATGTAAATTTCCAATTTCAACCAAACATGCTAGAAATGCTCTAATTGAGCTAATTAGCTTATTGTGAAAATATTACAAACGTCTGACAAAAATGAAAAATGTAAATTTCCAATTTCAACCAAATATGCGAGAAATGCTCTAATTGCGCTAATTAGCTCATTGTGAGAATATCACCAACGTCTGACAAAAATGAAAAATGTTAATTTCCAATTTCAACCAAACATGCTAGAATTGCTCTAATTGAGCTAATTAGCTCATTGTGAAAATATTACAAACGTCTGACAAAAATGAAAAGTGTAAATTTCCAATTTCAACCAAACACGCTAGAAATGCTCTAATTGAGCTAAATAGCTCATTGTGAAAATATTACAAACGTCTGACAAGAATGAAAAATGTAAATTTCCAATTTCAACCAAACATGCTAGAAATGCTCTAAATGAGCTAGTTAGCTTATTGTGAGAATTTTACAAACGTCTGACAAAAATGAAAAATGTAAATTTCCAATTTCAACCAAACATGCTCGAAATGCTCTAATTCAGCTAATTAGCTCATTGTGAAAATATTACAAACCTCTGACAAAAATGAAAAATGTTAATTTCCAATTTCGACCAAACATGCTAGAATTGCTCTAATTGAGCTAATTAGCTCATTGTGAAAATATTACAAACGTCTGACAAAAATGAAAAGTGTAAATTTCCAATTTCAACCAAACATGCTAGAAATGCTCTAATTGAGCTAATTAGCTCATTGTGAAAATATTACAAACGTCTGACAAGAATGAAAAATGTAAATTTCCAATTTCAACCAAACATGCTAGAAATGCTCTAATTGAGTTAATTAGCTCATTGTGAAGATATTACAAACGTGTGACTGAAATTAAAAATTTAAATTTCCAAATTCAACTAAACACGCTGTAAATACTCAAATTGAGCTAAATAGCTTGATGTTAGAAATTCCCAAACGTCTGACAAAAAGGAAAATTTTTAATCTCCCATTTCAACCAAACACGCTAGAAATGCTCTAATTTCGCTAACAAGCTTAATGTGAAACTTCCACAAACGTCTGACAAAAATGAAAAATGTAAATTTCCAATTTTAACCAAACTCGCAAGAAAGGCTCTAATTACGCTAATTAATTGCGAGAATTTTACAAACGTCTGTCAAAAATGAAAAATGTAAACATTTAATTTCACCCAAACATGCTAGGAATGCTCTAATTTCGCTAACAAGCTTATGGTAAAACTTTCACAAACGTCTGACAAAAATGGAAAATGTAAATCTCCAATTTTATTAAAACTCGCAAGAAAGGCTCTAATTACGCTAATTAATTGCGAAAATTTTACAAACGTTCGACAAAAATGAAAAATTTAAACATTTAATTTCACCCAAACATGCTAGAAATGCTCTAAATGAGCTGATTAGCTTATTGTGAGAATTTTACAAACGTCTGACAAAATAGAAAAATGTAAATTTCCAATTTCAACCAAACATGCTAGAAATGCTCTAATTGAGCTAAGTAGCCCATTGTGAAGATATTACAAACGTCTGACATGAATGAAAAATGTAAACTTCCAATTTCAACCAAACATGCTAGAAATGCTCCAATTGAGCTAATTAGCTTATTGTGAGAATATTACAAACGTCTGAAAAACATGATAAATGTAAATTTCCAATTTCAATCAAACATGCTAGAAATGCTGTAATTGAGCTACTTAGCTCATTGTGAAAATATTACAAACGTCTGACAAGAATGAAAAATGTAAATTTCCAATTTCAACCAAACATGCTAGAAATGCTCTAATTGAGTTAATTAGCTCATTGTGAAGATATTACAAACGTGTGACTGAAATTAAAAATTTAAATTTCCAAATTCAACTAAACACGCTGTAAATACTCAAATTGAGCTAAATAGCTTGATGTTAGAATTTCCCAAACGTCTGACAAAAAGGAAAATTTTTAATCTCCCATTTCAACCAAACACGCTAGAAATGCTCTAATTTCGCTAACAAGCTTAATGTGAAACTTTCACAAACGTCTGACAAAAATGAAAAATGTAAATTTCCAATTTTAACCAAACTCGCAAGAAAGGCTCTAATTACGCTAATTAATTGCGAGAATTTTACAAACGTCTGACAAAAATGAAAAATGTAAACATTTAATTTCACCCAAACATGCTAGGAATGCTCTAATTGCGCTAATTAGCTCATTGTGAGAATTTTACAAACGTCTGACAAAAATGAAAAATGTAAATTTCCAATTTTAACCAAACATGCTAGAAATGCTCTAATTGAGTTAATTAGCTCATTGTGAAGATATTACAAACGTGTGACTGAAATTAAAACTTTAAATTTCCAATTTCAACCAAACACGCTGTAACTACTCAAATTGAGCTAAATAGCTTGAAGTTAAAATTTCCTAAACGTCTGACAAAAAGGAAAATTTTTAATCTCCCATTTCAACCAAACACGCTAGAAATGCTCTAATTTCGCTAACAAGCTTATGGTAAAACTTTCACAAACGTCTGACAAAAATGGAAAATGTAAATCTCCAATTTTATTAAAACTCGCAAGAAAGGCTCTAATTACGCTAATTAATTGCGAAAATTTTACAAACGTTCGACAAAAATGAAAAATGTAAACATTTAATTTCACCCAAACATGCTAGAAATGCTCTAAATGAGCTGATTAGCTTATTGTGAGAATTTTACAAACGTCTGACAAAATAGAAAAATGTAAATTTCCAATTTCAACCAAACATGCTAGAAATGCTCTAATTGAGCTAAGTAGCCCATTGTGAAGATATTACAAACGTCTGACATGAATGAAAAATGTAAACTTCCAATTTCAACCAAACATGCTAGAAATGCTCCAATTGAGCTAATTAGCTTATTGTGAGAATATTACAAACGTCTGAAAAACATGATAAATGTAAATTTCCAATTTCAATCAAACATGCTAGAAATGCTGTAATTGAGCTACTTAGCTTATTGTGAAAATATTACAAACGTCTGACAAAAATGAAAAATGTAAATTTCCAATTTCAACCAAACATGCTAGAAATGCTCTATCTGCGCGAATTAGCTCATTGTGAAAATATTACAAACGTCTGATAAAAATGAAAAATGTAAACTTCCAATTTCAACCAAACATGCTAGAAATGCTCTAATTGCGCTAATTAGCTCATTGTGAGAATATCACAAACGTCTGACAAAAATGAAAAATGTTAATTTCCAATTTCAACCAAACATGCTAGAATTGCTCTAATTGAGCTAATTAGCTCATTGTGAAAATATTACAAACGTCTGACAAAAATGAAAAGTGTAAATTTCCAATTTCAACCAAACATGCTAGAAATGCTCTAATTGAGCTAATTAGCTCATTGTGAAAATATTACAAACGTCTGACAAGAATGAAAAATGTAAATTTCCAATTTCAACCAAACATGCTAGAAATGCTCTAATTGAGCTAATTAGCTTATTGTGAAAATATTACAAACGTCTGACAAAAATGAAAAATGTAAATTTCCAATTTCAACCAAATATGCGAGAAATGCTCTAATTGCGCTAATTAGCTCATTGTGAGAATATCACCAACGTCTGACAAAAATGAAAAATTTTAATTTCCAATTTCAACCAAACATGCTAGAATTGCTCTAATTGAGCTAATTAGCTCATTGTGAAAATATTACAAACGTCTGACAAAAATGAAAAGTGTAAATTTCCAATTTCAACCAAACATGCTAGAAATGCTCTAATTGAGCTAAATAGCTCATTGTGAAAATATTACAAACGTCTGACAAGAATGAAAAATGTAAATTTCCAATTTCAACCAAACATGCTAGAAATGCTCTAAATGAGCTAGTTAGCTTATTGTGAGAATTTTACAAACGTCTGACAAAAATGAAAAATGTAAATTTCCAATTTCAACCAAACATGCTCGAAATGCTCTAATTCAGCTAATTAGCTTATTGTGAAAATATTACAAACGTCTGACAAAAATGAAAAATGTAAATTTCCAATTTCAACCAAACATGCTAGAAATGCTCTAATTGCGCTAATTAGCTCATTGTGAGAATATCACAAACGTCTGACAAAAATGAAAAATGTTAATTTCCAATTTCAACCAAACATGCTAGAATTGCTCTAATTGAGCTAATTAGCTCATTGTGAAAATATTACAAACGTCTGACAAAAATGAAAAGTGTAAATTTCCAATTTCAACCAAACATGCTAGAAATGCTCTAATTGAGCTAATTAGCTTATTGTGAAAATATTACAAACGTCTGACAAAAATGAAAAATGTTAATTTCCAATTTCAACCAAACATGCTAGAATTGCTCTAATTGAGCTAATTAGCTTATTGTGAAAATATTACAAACGTCTGACAAAAATGAAAAATGTTAATTTCCAATTTCAACCAAACATGCTAGAATTGCTCTAATTGAGCTAAGTAGCTCATTGTGAAAATATTACAAACGTCTGACAAAAATGAAAAGTGTAAATTTCCAATTTCAACCAAACATGCTAGAAATGCTCTAATTGAGCTAAATAGCTCATTGTGAAAATATTACAAACGTCTGACAAGAATGAAAAATGTAAATTTCCAATTTCAACCAAACATGCTAGAAATGCTCTAATTGAGTTAATTAGCTCATTGTGAAGATATTACAAACGTGTGACTGAAATTAAAAATTTAAATTTCCAAATTCAACTAAACACGCTGTAAATACTCAAATTGAGCTAAATAGCTTGATGTTAGAATTTCCCAAACGTCTGACAAAAAGGAAAATTTTTAATCTCCCATTTCAACTAAACACGCTAGAAATGCTCTAATTTCGCTAACAAGCTTAATGTGAAACTTTCACAAACGTCTGACAAAAATGAAAAATGTAAATTTCCAATTTTAACCAAACTCGCAAGAAAGGCTCTAATTACACTAATTAATTGCGAAAATTTTACAAACGTTCGACAAAAATGAAAAATGTAAACATTTAATTTCACCCAAACATGCTAGAAATGCTCTAAATGAGCTGATTAGCTTATTGTGAGAATTTTACAAACGTCTGACAAAATAGAAAAATGTAAATTTCCAATTTCAACCAAACATGCTAGAAATGCTCTAATTGAGCTAAGTAGCCCATTGTGAAGATATTACAAACGTCTGACATGAATGAAAAATGTAAACTTCCAATTTCAACCAAACATGCTAGAAATGCTCCAATTGAGCTAATTAGCTTATTGTGAGAATATTACAAACGTCTGAAAAACATGATAAATGTAAATTTCCAATTTCAATCAAACATGCTAGAAATGCTGTAATTGAGCTACTTAGCTTATTGTGAAAATATTACAAACGTCTGACAAAAATGAAAAATGTAAATTTCCAATTTCAACCAAACATGCTAGAAATGCTCTATTTGCGCTAATTAGCTCATTGTGAGATTATCACAAACGTCTGACAAAAATGAAAAGTGTTAATTTCCAATTTCAACCAAACATGCTAGAATTGCTCTAATTGAGCTAATTAGCTCATTGTGAAAATATTACAAACGTCTGACAAAAATGAAAAGTGTAAATTTCCAATTTCAACCAAACATGCTAGAAATGCTCTAATTGAGCTAATTAGCTCATTGTGAAAATATTACAAACGTCTGACAAGAATGAAAAATGTAAATTTCCAATTTCAACCAAACATGCTAGAAATGCTCTAATTGAGCTAATTAGCTTATTGTGAAAATATTACAAACGTCTGACAAAAATGAAAAATGTAAATTTCCAATTTCAACCAAATATGCGAGAAATGCTCTAAATGCGCTAATTAGCTCATTGTGAGAATATCACCAACGTCTGACAAAAATGAAAAATGTTAATTTCCAATTTCAACCAAACATGCTAGAATTGCTCTAATTGAGCTAATTAGCTCATTGTGAAAATATTACAAACGTCTGACAAAAATGAAAAGTGTAAATTTCCAATTTCAACCAAACATGCTAGAAATGCTCTAATTGAGCTAAATAGCTCATTGTGAAAATATTACAAACGTCTGACAAGAATGAAAAATGTAAATTTCCAATTTCAACCAAACATGCTAGAAATGCTCTAAATGAGCTAGTTAGCTTATTGTGAGAATTTTACAAACGTCTGACAAAAATGAAAAATGTAAATTTCCAATTTCAACCAAACATGCTCGAAATGCTCTAATTCAGCTAATTAGCTCATTGTGAAAATATTACAAACGTCTGACAAAAATGAAAAATGTAAATTTCCAATTTCAACCAAACATGCTAGAAATGCTCTAATTGCGCTAATTAGCTCATTGTGAGAATATCACAAACGTCTGACAAAAATGAAAAATGTTAATTTCCAATTTCAACCAAACATGCTAGAATTGCTCTAATTGAGCTAATTAGCTCATTGAGAAAATATTACAAACGTCTGACAAGAATGAAAAATGTAAATTTCCAATTTCAACCAAACATGCTAGAAATGCTCTAATTGCGCTAATTAGCTCATTGTGAGAATATCACAAACGTCTGACAAAAATGAAAAATGTTAATTTCCAATTTCGACCAAACATGCTAGAATTGCTCTAATTGAGCTAATTAGCTCATTGTGAAAATATTACAAACGTCTGACAAAAATGAAAAGTGTAAATTTCCAATTTCAACCAAACATGCTAGAAATGCTCTAATTGAGCTAATTAGCTCATTGTGAAAATATTACAAACGTCTGACAAGAATGAAAAATGTAAATTTCCAATTTCAACCAAACATGCTAGAAATGCTCTAATTGAGTTAATTAGCTCATTGTGAAGATATTACAAACGTGTGACTGAAATTAAAAATTTAAATTTCCAAATTCAACTAAACACGCTGTAAATACTCAAATTGAGCTAAATAGCTTGATGTTAGAAATTCCCAAACGTCTGACAAAAAGGAAAATTTTTAATCTCCCATTTCAACCAAACACGCTAGAAATGCTCTAATTTCGCTAACAAGCTTAATGTGAAACTTTCACAAACGTCTGACAAAAATGAAAAATGTAAATTTCCAATTTTAACCAAACTCGCAAGAAAGGCTCTAATTACGCTAATTAATTGCGAGAATTTTACAAACGTCTGACAAAAATGAAAAATGTAAACATTTAATTTCACCCAAACATGCTAGGAATGCTCTAATTTCGCTAACAAGCTTATGGTAAAACTTTCACAAACGTCTGACAAAAATGGAAAATGTAAATCTCCAATTTTATTAAAACTCGCAAGAAAGGCTCTAATTACGCTAATTAATTGCGAAAATTTTACAAACGTTCGACAAAAATGAAAAATGTAAACATTTAATTTCACCCAAACATGCTAGAAATGCTCTAAATGAGCTGATTAGCTTATTGTGAGAATTTTACAAACGTCTGACAAAATAGAAAAATGTAAATTTCCAATTTCAACCAAACATGCTAGAAATGCTCTAATTGAGCTAAGTAGCCCATTGTGAAGATATTACAAACGTCTGACATGAATGAAAAATGTAAACTTCCAAGTTCAACCAAACATGCTAGAAATGCTCCAATTGAGCTAATTAGCTTATTGTGAGAATATTACAAACGTCTGACAAGAATGAAAAATGTAAATTTCCAATTTCAACCAAACATGCTAGAAATGCTCTAATTGAGCTAATTAGCTTATTGTGAAAATATTACAAACGTCTGACAAAAATGAAAAATGTAAATTTCCAATTTCAACCAAATATGCGAGAAATGCTCTAAATGCGCTAATTAGCTCATTGTGAGAATATCACCAACGTCTGACAAAAATGAAAAATGTTAATTTCCAATTTCAACCAAACATGCTAGAATTGCTCTAATTGAGCTAATTAGCTCATTGTGAAAATATTACAAACGTCTGACAAAAATGAAAAGTGTAAATTTCCAATTTCAACCAAACATGCTAGAAATGCTCTAATTGAGCTAAATAGCTCATTGTGAAAATATTACAAACGTCTGACAAGAATGAAAAATGTAAATTTCCAATTTCAACCAAACATGCTAGAAATGCTCTAAATGAGCTAGTTAGCTTATTGTGAGAATTTTACAAACGTCTGACAAAAATGAAAAATGTAAATTTCCAATTTCAACCAAACATGCTCGAAATGCTCTAATTCAGCTAATTAGCTCATTGTGAAAATATTACAAACGTCTGACAAAAATGAAAAATGTAAATTTCCAATTTCAACCAAACATGCTAGAAATGCTCTAATTGCGCTAATTAGCTCATTGTGAGAATATCACAAACGTCTGACAAAAATGAAAAATGTTAATTTCCAATTTCAACCAAACATGCTAGAATTGCTCTAATTGAGCTAATTAGCTCATTGAGAAAATATTACAAACGTCTGACAAGAATGAAAAATGTAAATTTCCAATTTCAACCAAACATGCTAGAAATGCTCTAATTGCGCTAATTAGCTCATTGTGAGAATATCACAAACGTCTGACAAAAATGAAAAATGTTAATTTCCAATTTCGACCAAACATGCTAGAATTGCTCTAATTGAGCTAATTAGCTCATTGTGAAAATATTACAAACGTCTGACAAAAATGAAAAGTGTAAATTTCCAATTTCAACCAAACATGCTAGAAATGCTCTAATTGAGCTAATTAGCTCATTGTGAAAATATTACAAACGTCTGACAAGAATGAAAAATGTAAATTTCCAATTTCAACCAAACATGCTAGAAATGCTCTAATTGAGTTAATTAGCTCATTGTGAAGATATTACAAACGTGTGACTGAAATTAAAAATTTAAATTTCCAAATTCAACTAAACACGCTGTAAATACTCAAATTGAGCTAAATAGCTTGATGTTAGAAATTCCCAAACGTCTGACAAAAAGGAAAATTTTTAATCTCCCATTTCAACCAAACACGCTAGAAATGCTCTAATTTCGCTAACAAGCTTAATGTGAAACTTTCACAAACGTCTGACAAAAATGAAAAATGTAAATTTCCAATTTTAACCAAACTCGCAAGAAAGGCTCTAATTACGCTAATTAATTGCGAGAATTTTACAAACGTCTGACAAAAATGAAAAATGTAAACATTTAATTTCACCCAAACATGCTAGGAATGCTCTAATTTCGCTAACAAGCTTATGGTAAAACTTTCACAAACGTCTGACAAAAATGGAAAATGTAAATCTCCAATTTTATTAAAACTCGCAAGAAAGGCTCTAATTACGCTAATTAATTGCGAAAATTTTACAAACGTTCGACAAAAATGAAAAATGTAAACATTTAATTTCACCCAAACATGCTAGAAATGCTCTAAATGAGCTGATTAGCTTATTGTGAGAATTTTACAAACGTCTGACAAAATAGAAAAATGTAAATTTCCAATTTCAACCAAACATGCTAGAAATGCTCTAATTGAGCTAAGTAGCCCATTGTGAAGATATTACAAACGTCTGACATGAATGAAAAATGTAAACTTCCAAGTTCAACCAAACATGCTAGAAATGCTCCAATTGAGCTAATTAGCTTATTGTGAGAATATTACAAACGTCTGAAAAACATGATAAATGTAAATTTCCAATTTCAATCAAACATGCTAGAAATGCTGTAATTGAGCTACTTAGCTCATTGTGAAAATATTACAAACGTCTGACAAGAATGAAAAATGTAAATTTCCAATTTCAACCAAACATGCTAGAAATGCTCTAATTGAGTTAATTAGCTCATTGTGAAGATATTACAAACGTGTGACTGAAATTAAAAATTTAAATTTCCAAATTCAACTAAACACGCTGTAAATACTCAAATTGAGCTAAATAGCTTGATGTTAGAGTTTCCCAAACGTCTGACAAAAAGGAAAATTTTTAATCTCCCATTTCAACCAAACACGCTAGAAATGCTCTAATTTCGCTAACAAGCTTAATGTGAAACTTTCACAAACGTCTGACAAAAATGAAAAATGTAAATTTCCAATTTTAACCAAACTCGCAAGAAAGGCTCTAATTACGCTAATTAATTGCGAGAATTTTACAAACGTCTGACAAAAATGAAAAATGTAAACATTTAATTTCACCCAAACATGCTAGGAATGCTCTAATTGAGCTAATTAGCTCATTGTGAGAATTTTACAAACGTCTGACAAAAATGAAAAATGTAAATTTCCAATTTTAACCAAACATGCTAGAAATGCTGTAATTGAGCTACTTAGCTTATTGTGAAAATATTACAAACGTCTGACAAAAATGAAAAATGTAAATTTCCAATTTCAACCAAACATGCTAGAAATGCTCTATCTGCGCGAATTAGCTCATTGTGAAAATATTACAAACGTCTGATAAAAATGAAAAATGTAAATTTCCAATTTCAACCAAACATGCTAGAAATGCTCTAATTGCGCTAATTAGCTCATTGTGAGAATATCACAAACGTCTGACAAAAATGAAAAATGTTAATTTCCAATTTCAACCAAACATGCTAGAATTGCTCTAATTGAGCTAATTAGCTCATTGTGAAAATATTACAAACGTCTGACAAAAATGAAAAGTGTAAATTTCCAATTTCAACCAAACATGCTAGAAATGCTCTAATTGAGCTAATTAGCTCATTGTGAAAATATTACAAACGTCTGACAAGAATGAAAAATGTAAATTTCCAATTTCAACCAAACATGCTAGAAATGCTCTAATTGAGCTAATTAGCTTATTGTGAAAATATTACAAACGTCTGACAAAAATGAAAAATGTAAATTTCCAATTTCAACCAAATATGCGAGAAATGCTCTAATTGCGCTAATTAGCTCATTGTGAGAATATCACCAACGTCTGACAAAAATGAAAAATGTTAATTTCCAATTTCAACCAAACATGCTAGAATTGCTCTAGTTGAGCTAATTAGCTCATTGTGAAAATATTACAAACGTCTGACAAAAATGAAAAGTGTAAATTTCCAATTTCAACCAAACATGCTAGAAATGCTCTAATTGAGCTAAATAGCTCATTGTGAAAATATTACAAACGTCTGACAAGAATGAAAAATGTAAATTTCCAATTTCAACCAAACATGCTAGAAATGCTCTAAATGAGCTAGTTAGCTTATTGTGAGAATTTTACAAACGTCTGACAAAAATGAAAAATGTAAATTTCCAATTTCAACCAAACATGCTCGAAATGCTCTAATTCAGCTAATTAGCTCATTGTGAAAATATTACAAACGTCTGACAAAAATGAAAAATGTAAATTTCCAATTTCAACCAAACATGCTAGAAATGCTCTAATTGCGCTAATTAGCTCATTGTGAGAATATCACAAACGTCTGACAAAAATGAAAAATGTTAATTTCCAATTTCAACCAAACATGCTAGAATTGCTCTAATTGAGCTAATTAGCTCATTGTGAAAATATTACAAACGTCTGACAAAAAGGAAAAGTGTAAATTTCCAATTTCAACCAAACATGCTAGAAATGCTCTAATTGAGCTAATTAGCTTATTGTGAAAATATTACAAACGTCTGACAAAAATGAAAAATGTTAATTTCCAATTTCAACCAAACATGCTAGAATTGCTCTAATTGAGCTAATTAGCTTATTGTGAAAATATTACAAACGTCTGACAAAAATGAAAAATGTTAATTTCCAATTTCAACCAAACATGCTAGAATTGCTCTAATTGAGCTAATTAGCTCATTGTGAAAATATTACAAACGTCTGACAAAAATGAAAAGTGTAAATTTCCAATTTCAACCAAACATGCTAGAAATGCTCTAATTGAGCTAAATAGCTCATTGTGAAAATATTACAAACGTCTGACAAGAATGAAAAATGTAAATTTCCAATTTCAACCAAACATGCTAGAAATGCTCTAATTGAGTTAATTAGCTCATTGTGAAGATATTACAAACGTGTGACTGAAATTAAAAATTTAAATTTCCAAATTCAACTAAACACGCTGTAAATACTCAAATTGAGCTAAATAGCTTGATGTTAGAATTTCCCAAACGTCTGACAAAAAGGAAAGTTTTTAATCTCCCATTTCAACTAAACACGCTAGAAATGCTCTAATTTCGCTAACAAGCTTAATGTGAAACTTTCACAAACGTCTGACAAAAATGAAAAATGTAAATTTCCAATTTTAACCAAACTCGCAAGAAAGGCTCTAATTACACTAATTAATTGCGAAAATTTTACAAACGTTCGACAAAAATGAAAAATGTAAACATTTAATTTCACCCAAACATGCTAGAAATGCTCTAAATGAGCTGATTAGCTTATTGTGAGAATTTTACAAACGTCTGACAAAATAGAAAAATGTAAATTTCCAATTTCAACCAAACATGCTAGAAATGCTCTAATTGAGCTAAGTAGCCCATTGTGAAGATATTACAAACGTCTGACATGAATGAAAAATGTAAACTTCCAATTTCAACCAAACATGCTAGAAATGCTCCAATTGAGCTAATTAGCATATTGTGAGAATATTACAAACGTCTGAAAAACATGATAAATGTAAATTTCCAATTTCAATCAAACATGCTAGAAATGCTGTAATTGAGCTACTTAGCTTATTGTGAAAATATTACAAACGTCTGACAAAAATGAAAAATGTAAATTTCCAATTTCAACCAAACATGCTAGAAATGCTCTATTTGCGCTAATTAGCTCATTGTGAGATTATCACAAACGTCTGACAAAAATGAAAAGTGTTAATTTCCAATTTCAACCAAACATGCTAGAATTGCTCTAATTGAGCTAATTAGCTCATTGTGAAAATATTACAAACGTCTGACAAAATTGAAAAGTGTAAATTTCCAATTTCAACCAAACATGCTAGAAATGCTCTAATTGAGCTAATTAGCTCATTGTGAAAATATTACAAACGTCTGACAAGAATGAAAAATGTAAATTTCCAATTTCAACCAAACATGCTAGAAATGCTCTAATTGAGCTAATTAGCTTATTGTGAAAATATTACAAACGTCTGACAAAAATGAAAAATGTAAATTTCCAATTTCAACCAAATATGCGAGAAATGCTCTAAATGCGCTAATTAGCTCATTGTGAGAATATCACCAACGTCTGACAAAAATGAAAAATGTTAATTTCCAATTTCAACCAAACATGCTAGAATTGCTCTAATTGAGCTAATTAGCTCATTGTGAAAATATTACAAACGTCTGACAAAAATGAAAAGTGTAAATTTCCAATTTCAACCAAACATGCTAGAAAAGCTCTAATTGAGCTAAATAGCTCATTGTGAAAATATTACAAACGTCTGACAAGAATGAAAAATGTAAATTTCCAATTTCAACCAAACATGCTAGAAATGCTCTAAATGAGCTAGTTAGCTTATTGTGAGAATTTTACAAACGTCTGACAAAAATGAAAAATGTAAATTTCCAATTTCAACCAAACATGCTCGAAATGCTCTAATTCAGCTAATTAGCTCATTGTGAAAATATTACAAACGTCTGACAAAAATGAAAAATGTAAATTTCCAATTTCAACCAAACATGCTAGAAATGCTCTAATTGCGCTAATTAGCTCATTGTGAGAATATCACAAACGTCTGACAAAAATGAAAAATGTTAATTTCCAATTTCAACCAAACATGCTAGAATTGCTCTAATTGAGCTAATTAGCTCATTGTGAAAATATTACAAACGTCTGACAAAAATGAAAAGTGTAAATTTCCAATTTCAACCAAACATGCTAGAAATGCTCTAATTGAGCTAATTAGCTCATTGAGAAAATATTACAAACGTCTGACAAGAATGAAAAATGTAAATTTCCAATTTCAACCAAACATGCTAGAAATGCTCTAATTGCGCTAATTAGCTCATTGTGAGAATATCACAAACGTCTGACAAAAATGAAAAATGTTAATTTCCAATTTCGACCAAACATGCTAGAATTGCTCTAATTGAGCTAATTAGCTCATTGTGAAAATATTACAAACGTCTGACAAAAATGAAAAGTGTAAATTTCCAATTTCAACCAAACATGCTAGAAATGCTCTAATTGAGCTAATTAGCTCATTGTGAAAATATTACAAACGTCTGACAAGAATGAAAAATGTAAATTTCCAATTTCAACCAAAAATGCTAGAAATGCTCTAATTGAGTTAATTAGCTCATTGTGAAGATATTACAAACGTGTGACTGAAATTAAAAATTTAAATTTCCAAATTCAACTAAACACGCTGTAAATACTCAAATTGAGCTAAATAGCTTGATGTTAGAAATTCCCAAACGTCTGACAAAAAGGAAAATTTTTAATCTCCCATTTCAACCAAACACGCTAGAAATGCTCTAATTTCGCTAACAAGCTTAATGTGAAACTTTCACAAACGTCTGACAAAAATGAAAAATGTAAATTTCCAATTTTAACCAAACTCGCAAGAAAGGCTCTAATTACGCTAATTAATTGCGAGAATTTTACAAACGTCTGACAAAAATGAAAAATGTAAACATTTAATTTCACCCAAACATGCTAGGAATGCTCTAATTTCGCGCACAAGCTTATGGTAAAACTTTCACAAACGTCTGACAAAAATGGAAAATGTAAATCTCCAATTTTATTAAAACTCGCAAGAAAGGCTCTAATTACGCTAATTAATTGCGAAAATTTTACAAACGTTCGACAAAAATGAAAAATGTAAACATTTAATTTCACCCAAACATGCTAGAAATGCTCTAAATGAGCTGATTAGCTTATTGTGAGAATTTTACAAACGTCTGACAAAATAGAAAAATGTAAATTTCCAATTTCAACCAAACATGCTAGAAATGCTCTAATTGAGCTAATTAGCCCATTGTGAAGATATTACAAACGTCTGACATGAATGAAAAATGTAAACTTCCAATTTCAACCAAACATGCTAGAAATGCTCCAATTGAGCTAATTAGCTTATTGTGAGAATATTACAAACGTCTGAAAAACATGATAAATGTAAATTTCCAATTTCAACCAAACATGCTAGAAATGCTCTAATTGAGTTAATTAGCTCATTGTGAAGATATTACAAACGTGTGACTGAAATTAAAAATTTAAATTTCCAAATTCAACTAAACACGCTGTAAATACTCAAATTGAGCTAAATAGCTTGATGTTAGAGTTTCCCAAACGTCTGACAAAAAGGAAAATTTTTAATCTCCCATTTCAACCAAACACGCTAGAAATGCTCTAATTTCGCTAACAAGCTTAATGTGAAACTTTCACAAACGTCTGACAAAAATGAAAAATGTAAATTTCCAATTTTAACCAAACTCGCAAGAAAGGCTCTAATTACGCTAATTAATTGCGAGAATTTTACAAACGTCTGACAAAAATGAAAAATGTAAACATTTAATTTCACCCAAACATGCTAGGAATGCTCTAATTGAGCTAATTAGCTCATTGTGAGAATTTTACAAACGTCTGACAAAAATGAAAAATGTAAATTTCCAATTTTAACCAAACATGCTAGAAATGCTCTAATTGAGTTAATTAGCTCATTGTGAAGATATTACAAACGTGTGACTGAAATTAAAACTTTAAATTTCCAATTTCAACCAAACACGCTGTAACTACTCAAATTGAGCTAAATAGCTTGAAGTTAAAATTTCCTAAACGTCTGACAAAAAGGAAAATTTTTAATCTCCCATTTCAACCAAACACGCTAGAAATGCTCTAATTTCGCTAACAAGCTTATGGTAAAACTTTCACAAACGTCTGACAAAAATGGAAAATGTAAATCTCCAATTTTATTAAAACTCGCAAGAAAGGCTCTAATTACGCTAATTAATTGCGAAAATTTTACAAACGTTCGACAAAAATGAAAAATGTAAACATTTAATTTCACCCAAACATGCTAGAAATGCTCTAAATGAGCTGATTAGCTTATTGTGAGAATTTTACAAACGTCTGACAAAATAGAAAAATGTAAATTTCCAATTTCAACCAAACATGCTAGAAATGCTCTAATTGAGCTAAGTAGCCCATTGTGAAGATATTACAAACGTCTGACATGAATGAAAAATGTAAACTTCCAATTTCAACCAAACATGCTAGAAATGCTCCAATTGAGCTAATTAGCTTATTGTGAGAATATTACAAACGTCTGAAAAACATGATAAATGTAAATTTCCAATTTCAATCAAACATGCTAGAAATGCTGTAATTGAGCTACTTAGCTTATTGTGAAAATATTACAAACGTCTGACAAAAATGAAAAATGTAAATTTCCAATTTCAACCAAACATGCTAGAAATGCTCTATTTGCGCGAATTAGCTCATTGTGAAAATATTACAAACGTCTGATAAAAATGAAAAATGTAAATTTCCAATTTCAACCAAACATGCTAGAAATGCTCTAATTGCGCTAATTAGCTCATTGTGAGAATATCACAAACGTCTGACAAAAATGAAAAATGTAAATTTCCAATTTCAACCAAACATGCTAGAAATGCTCTAATTGCGCTAATTAGCTCATTGTGAGAATATCACAAACGTCTGACAAAAATGAAAAATGTTAATTTCCAATTTCGACCAAACATGCTAGAATTGCTCTAATTGAGCTAATTAGCTCATTGTGAAAATATTACAAACGTCTGACAAAAATGAAAAGTGTAAATTTCCAATTTCAACCAAACATGCTAGAAATGCTCTAATTGAGCTAATTAGTTCATTGTGAAAATATTACAAACGTCTGACAAGAATGAAAAATGTAAATTTCCAATTTCAACCAAACATGCTAGAAATGCTCTAATTGAGTTAATTAGCTCATTGTGAAGATATTACAAACGTGTGACTGAAATTAAAAATTTAAATTTCCAAATTCAACTAAACACGCTGTAAATACTCAAATTGAGCTAAATAGCTTGATGTTAGAAATTCCCAAACGTCTGACAAAAAGGAAAATTTTTAATCTCCCATTTCAACCAAACACGCTAGAAATGCTCTAATTTCGCTAACAAGCTTAATGTGAAACTTTCACAAACGTCTGACAAAAATGAAAAATGTAAATTTCCAATTTTAACCAAACTCGCAAGAAAGGCTCTAATTACGCTAATTAATTGCGAGAATTTTACAAACGTCTGACAAAAATGAAAAATGTAAACATTTAATTTCACCCAAACATGCTAGGAATGCTCTAATTTCGCTAACAAGCTTTTGGTAAAACTTTCACAAACGTCTGACAAAAATGGAAAATGTAAATCTCCAATTTTATTAAAACTCGCAAGAAAGGCTCTAATTACGCTAATTTATTGCGAAAATTTTACAAACGTTCGACAAAAATGAAAAATGTAAACATTTAATTTCACCCAAACATGCTAGAAATGCTCTAAATGAGCTGATTAGCTTATTGTGAGAATTTTACAAACGTCTGACAAAATAGAAAAATGTAAATTTCCAATTTCAACCAAACATGCTAGAAATGCTCTAATTGAGCTAAGTAGCCCATTGTGAAGATATTACAAACGTCTGACATGAATGAAAAATGTAAACTTCCAATTTCAACCAAACATGCTAGAAATGCTCCAATTGAGCTAATTAGCTTATTGTGAGAATATTACAAACGTCTGAAAAACATGATAAATGTAAATTTCCAATTTCAATCAAACATGCTAGAAATGCTGTAATTGAGCTACTTAGCTCATTGTGAAAATATTACAAACGTCTGACAAGAATGAAAAATGTAAATTTCCAATTTCAACCAAACATGCTAGAAATGCTCTAATTGAGTTAATTAGCTCATTGTGAAGATATTACAAACGTGTGACTGAAATTAAAAATTTAAATTTCCAAATTCAACTAAACACGCTGTAAATACTCAAATTGAGCTAAATAGCTTGATGTTAGAAATTCCCAAACGTCTGACAAAAAGGAAAATTTTTAATCTCCCATTTCAACCAAACACGCTAGAAATGCTCTAATTTCGCTAACAAGCTTAATGTGAAACTTTCACAAACGTCTGACAAAAATGAAAAATGTAAATTTCCAATTTTAACCAAACTCGCAAGAAAGGCTCTAATTACGCTAATTAATTGCGAGAATTTTACAAACGTCTGACAAAAATGAAAAATGTAAACATTTAATTTCACCCAAACATGCTAGGAATGCTCTAATTTCGCTAACAAGCTTATGGTAAAACTTTCACAAACGTCTGACAAAAATGGAAAATGTAAATCTCCAATTTTATTAAAACTCGCAAGAAAGGCTCTAATTACGCTAATTTATTGCGAAAATTTTACAAACGTTCGACAAAAATGAAAAATGTAAACATTTAATTTCACCCAAACATGCTAGAAATGCTCTAAATGAGCTGATTAGCTTATTGTGAGAATTTTACAAACGTCTGACAAAATAGAAAAATGTAAATTTCCAATTTCAACCAAACATGCTAGAAATGCTCTAATTGAGCTAAGTAGCCCATTGTGAAGATATTACAAACGTCTGACATGAATGAAAAATGTAAACTTCCAATTTCAACCAAACATGCTAGAAATGCTCCAATTGAGCTAATTAGCTTATTGTGAGAATATTACAAACGTCTGAAAAACATGATAAATGTAAATTTTCAATTTCAATCAAACATGCTAGAAATGCTGTAATTGAGCTACTTAGCTCATTGTGAAAATATTACAAACGTCTGACAAGAATGAAAAATGTAAATTTCCAATTTCAACCAAACATGCTAGAAATGCTCTAATTGAGTTAATTAGCTCATTGTGAAGATATTACAAACGTGTGACTGAAATTAAAAATTTAAATTTCCAAATTCAACTAAACACGCTGTAAATACTCAAATTGAGCTAAATAGCTTGATGTTAGAGTTTCCCAAACGTCTGACAAAAAGGAAAATTTTTAATCTCCCATTTCAACCAAACACGCTAGAAATGCTCTAATTTCGCTAACAAGCTTAATGTGAAACTTTCACAAACGTCTGACAAAAATGAAAAATGTAAATTTCCAATTTCAATCAAACATGCTAGAAATGCTGTAATTGAGCTACTTAGCTTATTGTGAAAATATTACAAACGTCTGACAAAAATGAAAAATGTAAATTTCCAATTTCAACCAAACATGCTAGAAATGCTCTATTTGCGCGAATTAGCTCATTGTGAAAATATTACAAACGTCTGACAAAAATGAAAAATGTAAATTTCCAATTTCAACCAAACATGCTAGAAATGCTCTAATTGCGCTAATTAGCTCATTGTGAGAATATCACAAACGTCTGACAAAAATGAAAAATGTAAATTTCCAATTTCAACCAAACATGCTAGAATTGCTCTAATTGAGCTAATTAGCTCATTGTGAAAATATTACAAACGTCTGACAAAAATGAAAAGTGTAAATTTCCAATTTCAACCAAACATGCTAGAAATGCTCTAATTGAGCTAATTAGCTCATTGTGAAAATATTACAAACGTCTGACAAGAATGAAAAATGTAAATTTCCAATTTTAACCAAACATGCTAGAAATGCTCTAAATGAGCTAGTTAGCTTATTGTGAGAATTTTACAAACGTCTGACAAAAATGAAAAATGTAAATTTCCAATTTCAACCAAACATGCTCGAAATGCTCTAATTCAGCTAATTAGCTCATTGTGAAAATATTACAAACGTCTGACAAAAATGAAAAATGTAAATTTCCAATTTCAACCAAACATGCTAGAAATGCTCTAATTGCGCTAATTAGCTCATTGTGAGAATATCACAAACGTCTGACAAAAATGAAAAATGTTAATTTCCAATCTCAACCAAACATGCTAGAATTGCTCTAATTGAGCTAATTAGCTCATTGTGAAAATATTACAAACGTCTGACAAAAATGAAAAGTGTAAATTTCCAATTTCAACCAAACATGCTAGAAATGCTCTAATTCAGCTAATTAGCTCATTGTGAAAATATTACAAACGTCTGACAAAAATGAAAAATGTAAATTTCCAATTTCAACCAAACATGCTAGAAATGCTCTAATTGCGCTAATTAGCTCATTGTGAGAATATCACAAACGTCTGACAAAAATGAAAAATGTTAATTTCCAATTTCAACCAAACATGCTAGAATTGCTCTAATTGAGCTAATTAGCTCATTGTGAAAATATTACAAACGTCTGACAAAAATGAAAAGTGTAAATTTCCAATTTCAACCAAACATGCTAGAAATGCTCTAATTGAGCTAATTAGCTCATTGAGAAAATATTACAAACGTCTGACAAGAATGAAAAATGTAAATTTCCAATTTCAACCAAACATGCTAGAAATGCTCTAATTGAGCTAATTAGCTTATTGTGAAAATATTACAAACGTCTGACAAGAATGAAAAATGTAAATTTCCAATTTCAACCAAACATGCTAGAAATGCTCTAATTGCGCTAATTAGCTCATTGTGAGAATATCACAAACGTCTGACAAAAATGAAAAATGTTAATTTCCAATTTCGACCAAACATGCTAGAATTGCTCTAATTGAGCTAATTAGCTCATTGTGAAAATATTACAAACGTCTGACAAAAATGAAAAGTGTAAATTTCCAATTTCAACCAAACATGCTAGAAATGCCCTAATTGAGCTAATTAGCTCATTGTGAAAATATTACAAACGTCTGACAAGAATGAAAAATGTAAATTTCCAATTTCAACCAAACATGCTAGAAATGCTCTAATTGAGTTAATTAGCTCATTGTGAAGATATTACAAACGTGTGACTGAAATTAAAAATTTAAATTTCCAAATTCAACTAAACACGCTGTAAATACTCAAATTGAGCTAAATAGCTTGATGTTAGAAATTCCCAAACGTCTGACAAAAAGGAAAATTTTTAATCTCCCATTTCAACCAAACACGCTAGAAATGCTCTAATTTCGCTAACAAGCTTAATGTGAAACTTTCACAAACGTCTGACAAAAATGAAAAATGTAAATTTCCAATTTTAACCAAACTCGCAAGAAAGGCTCTAATTACGCTAATTAATTGCGAGAATTTTACAAACGTCTGACAAAAATGAAAAATGTAAACATTTAATTTCACCCAAACATGCTAGGAATGCTCTAATTTCGCTAACAAGCTTATGGTAAAACTTTCACAAACGTCTGACAAAAATGGAAAATGTAAATCTCCAATTTTATTAAAACTCGCAAGAAAGGCTCTAATTACGCTAATTAATTGCGAAAATTTTACAAACGTTCGACAAAAATGAAAAATGTAAACATTTAATTTCACCCAAACATGCTAGAAATGCTCTAAATGAGCTGATTAGCTTATTGTGAGAATTTTACAAACGTCTGACAAAATAGAAAAATGTAAATTTCCAATTTCAACCAAACATGCTAGAAATGCTCTAATTGAGCTAAGTAGCCCATTGTGAAGATATTACAAACGTCTGACATGAATGAAAAATGTAAACTTCCAATTTCAACCAAACATGCTAGAAATGCTCCAATTGAGCTAATTAGCTTATTGTGAGAATATTACAAACGTCTGAAAAACATGATAAATGTAAATTTCCAATTTCAATCAAACATGCTAGAAATGCTGTAATTGAGCTACTTAGCTCATTGTGAAAATATTACAAACGTCTGACAAGAATGAAAAATGTAAATTTCCAATTTCAACCAAACATGCTAGAAATGCTCTAATTGAGTTAATTAGCTCATTGTGAAGATATTACAAACGTGTGACTGAAATTAAAAATTTAAATTTCCAAATTCAACTAAACACGCTGTAAATACTCAAATTGAGCTAAATAGCTTGATGTTAGAGTTTCCCAAACGTCTGACAAAAAGGAAAATTTTTAATCTCCCATTTCAACCAAACACGCTAGAAATGCTCTAATTTCGCTAACAAGCTTAATGTGAAACTTTCACAAACGTCTGACAAAAATGAAAAATGTAAATTTCCAATTTTAACCAAACTCGCAAGAAAGGCTCTAATTACGCTAATTAATTGCGAGAATTTTAAAAACGTCTGACAAAAATGAAAAATGTAAACATTTAATTTCACCCAAACATGCTAGGAATGCTCTAATTGAGCTAATTAGCTCATTGTGAGAATTTTACAAACGTCTGACAAAAATGAAAAATGTAAATTTCCAATTTTAACCAAACATGCTAGAAATGCTCTAATTGAGTTAATTAGCTCATTGTGAAGATATTACAAACGTGTGACTGAAATTAAAACTTTAAATTTCCAATTTCAACCAAACACGCTGTAACTACTCAAATTGAGCTAAATAGCTTGAAGTTAAAATTTCCTAAACGTCTGACAAAAAGGAAAATTTTTAATCTCCCATTTCAACCAAACACGCTAGAAATGCTCTAATTTCGCTAACAAGCTTATGGTAAAACTTTCACAAACGTCTGACAAAAATGGAAAATGTAAATCTCCAATTTTATTAAAACTCGCAAGAAAGGCTCTAATTACGTTAATTAATTGCGAAAATTTTACAAACGTTCGACAAAAATGAAAAATGTAAACATTTAATTTCACCCAAACATGCGAGAAATGCTCTAAATGAGCTGATTAGCTTATTGTGAGAATTTTACAAACGTCTGACAAAATAGAAAAATGTAAATTTCCAATTTCAACCAAACAT
Source organism: Watersipora subatra (assembly GCF_963576615.1). Taxonomy (NCBI): domain Eukaryota; kingdom Metazoa; phylum Bryozoa; class Gymnolaemata; order Cheilostomatida; family Watersiporidae; genus Watersipora; species Watersipora subatra. The sequence continues at coordinate 31,409,590 of NC_088711.1, forward strand.
GCTAGAAATGCTCTAATTGAGCTAAGTAGCCCATTGTGAAGATATTACAAACGTCTGACATGAATGAAAAATGTAAACTTCCAATTTCAACCAAACATGCTAGAAATGCTCCAATTGAGCTAATTAGCTTATTGTGAGAATATTACAAACGTCTGAAAAACATGATAAATGTAAATTTCCAATTTCAATCAAACATGCTAGAAATGCTGTAATTGAGCTACTTAGCTTATTGTGAAAATATTACAAACGTCTGACAAAAATGAAAAATGTAAATTTCCAATTTCAACCAAACATGCTAGAAATGCTCTATTTGCGCGAATTAGCTCATTGTGAAAATATTACAAACGTCTGATAAAAATGAAAAATGTAAATTTCCAATTTCAACCAAACATGCTAGAAATGCTCTAATTGCGCTAATTAGCTCATTGTGAGAATATCACAAACGTCTGACAAAAATGAAAAATGTTAATTTCCAATTTCAACCAAACATGCTAGAATTGCTCTAATTGAGCTAATTAGCTCATTGTGAAAATATTACAAACGTCTGACAAAAATGAAAAGTGTAAATTTCCAATTTCAACCAAACATGCTAGAAATGCTCTAATTGAGCTAATTAGCTCATTGTGAAAATATTACAAACGTCTGACAAGAATGAAAAATGTAAATTTCCAATTTCAACCAAACATGCTAGAAATGCTCTAATTGAGCTAATTAGCTTATTGTGAAAATATTACAAACGTCTGACAAAAATGAAAAATGTAAATTTCCAATTTCAACCAAATATGCGAGAAATGCTCTAATTGCGCTAATTAGCTCATTGTGAGAATATCACCAACGTCTGACAAAAATGAAAAATGTTAATTTCCAATTTCAACCAAACATGCTAGAATTGCTCTAATTGAGCTAATTAGCTCATTGTGAAAATATTACAAACGTCTGACAAAAATGAAAAGTGTAAATTTCCAATTTCAACCAAACATGCTAGAAATGCTCTAATTGAGCTAAATAGCTCATTGTGAAAATATTACAAACGTCTGACAAGAATGAAAAATGTAAATTTCCAATTTCAACCAAACATGCTAGAAATGCTCTAAATGAGCTAGTTAGCTTATTGTGAGAATTTTACAAACGTCTGACAAAAATGAAAAATGTAAATTTCCAATTTCAACCAAACATGCTCGAAATGCTCTAATTCAGCTAATTAGCTCATTGTGAAAATATTACAAACGTCTGACAAAAATGAAAAATGTAAATTTCCAATTTCAACCAAACATGCTAGAAATGCTCTAATTGCGCTAATTAGCTCATTGTGAGAATATCACAAACGTCTGACAAAAATGAAAAATGTTAATTTCCAATTTCAACCAAACATGCTAGAAATGCTCTAATTGAGCTAATTAGCTTATTGTGAAAATATTACAAACGTCTGACAAAAATGAAAAATGTTAATTTCCAATTTCAACCAAACATGCTAGAATTGCTCTAATTGAGCTAATTAGCTTATTGTGAAAATATTACAAACGTCTGACAAAAATGAAAAATGTTAATTTCCAATTTCAACCAAACATGCTAGAATTGCTCTAATTGAGCTAATTAGCTCATTGTGAAAATATTACAAACGTCTGACAAAAATGAAAAGTGTAAATTTCCAATTTCAACCAAACATGCTAGAAATGCTCTAATTGAGCTAATTAGCTCATTGTGAAAATATTACAAACGTCTGACAAGAATGAAAAATGTAAATTTCCAATTTCAACCAAACATGCTAGAAATGCTCTAATTGAGCTAATTAGCTTATTGTGAAAATATTACAAACGTCTGACAAGAATGAAAAATGTAAATTTCCAATTTCAACCAAACATGCTAGAAATGCTCTAATTGCGCTAATTAGCTCATTGTGGGAACATCACAAACGTCTGACAAAAATGAAAAATGTTAATTTCCAATTTCGACCAAACATGCTAGAATTGCTCTAATTGAGCTAATTAGCTCATTGTGAAAATATTACAAACGTCTGACAAAAATGAAAAGTGTAAATTTCCAATTTCAACCAAACATGCTAGAAATGCTCTAATTGAGCTAAATAGCTCATTGTGAAAATATTACAAACGTCTGACAAGAATGAAAAATGTAAATTTCCAATTTCAACCAAACATGCTAGAAATGCTCTAATTGAGTTAATTAGCTCATTGTGAAGATATTACAAACGTGTGACTGAAATTAAAAATTTAAATTTCCAAATTCAACTAAACACGCTGTAAATACTCAAATTGAGCTAAATAGCTTGATGTTAGAATTTCCCAAACGTCTGACAAAAAGGAAAAATGTAAATTTCCAATTTTAACCAAACTCGCAAGAAAGGCTCTAATTACACTAATTAATTGCGAAAATTTTACAAACGTTCGACAAAAATGAAAAATGTAAACATTTAATTTCACCCAAACATGCTAGAAATGCTCTAAATGAGCTGATTAGCTTATTGTGAGAATTTTACAAACGTCTGAAAAACATGATAAATGTAAATTTCCAATTTCAATCAAACATGCTAGAAATGCTGTAATTGAGCTACTTAGCTTATTGTGAAAATATTACAAACGTCTGACAAAAATGAAAAATGTAAATTTCCAATTTCAACCAAACATGCTAGAAATGCTCTATTTGCGCTAATTAGCTCATTGTGAAAATATTACAAACGTCTGATAAAAATGAAAAATGTAAATTTCCAATTTCAACCAAACATGCTAGAAATGCTCTAATTGCGCTAATTAGCTCATTGTGAGAATATCACAAACGTCTGACAAAAATGAAAAATGTTAATTTCCAATTTCAACCAAACATGCTAGAATTGCTCTAATTGAGCTAATTAGCTCATTGTGAAAATATTACAAACGTCTGACAAAAATGAAAAGTGTAAATTTCCAATTTCAACCAAACATGCTAGAAATGCTCTAATTGAGCTAATTAGCTCATTGTGAAAATATTACAAACGTCTGACAAGAATGAAAAATGTAAATTTCCAATTTCAACCAAACATGCTAGAAATGCTCTAATTGAGCTAATTAGCTTATTGTGAAAATATTACAAACGTCTGACAAAAATGAAAAATGTAAATTTCCAATTTCAACCAAATATGCGAGAAATGCTCTAATTGCGCTAATTAGCTCATTGTGAGAATATCACCAACGTCTGACAAAAATGAAAAATGTTAATTTCCAATTTCAACCAAACATGCTAGAATTGCTCTAATTGAGCTAATTAGCTCATTGTGAAAATATTACAAACGTCTGACAAAAATGAAAAATGTAAATTTCCAATTTCAACCAAACATGCTAGAAATGCTCTAATTGAGCTAAATAGCTCATTGTGAAAATATTACAAACGTCTGACAAGAATGAAAAATGTAAATTTCCAATTTCAACCAAACATGCTAGAAATGCTCTAAATGAGCTAGTTAGCTTATTGTGAGAATTTTACAAACGTCTGACAAAAATGAAAAATGTAAATTTCCAATTTCAACCAAACATGCTCGAAATGCTCTAATTCAGCTAATTAGCTCATTGTGAAAATATTACAAACGTCTGACAAAAATGAAAAATGTAAATTTCCAATTTCAACCAAACATGCTAGAAATGCTCTAATTGCGCTAATTAGCTCTTTGTGAGAATATCACAAACGTCTGACAAAAATGAAAAATGTTAATTTCCAATTTCAACCAAACATGCTAGAATTGCTCTAATTGAGCTAATTAGCTCATTGTGAAAATATTACAAACGTCTGACAAAAATGAAAAGTGTAAATTTCCAATTTCAACCAAACATGCTAGAAATGCTCTAATTGAGCTAATTAGCTCATTGTGAAAATATTACAAACGTCTGACAAGAATGAAAAATGTAAATTTCCAATTTCAACCAAACATGCTAGAAATGCTCTAATTGAGCTAATTAGCTTATTGTGAAAATATTACAATTGTCTGACAAGAATGAAAAATGTAAATTTCCAATTTCAACCAAACATGCTAGAAATGCTCTAATTGCGCTAATTAGCTCATTGTGAGAATATCACAAACGTCTGACAAAAATGAAAAATGTTAATTTCCAATTTCGACCAAACATGCTAGAATTGCTCTAATTGAGCTAATTAGCTCGTTGTGAAAATATTACAAACGTCTGACAAAAATGAAAAGTGTAAATTTCCAATTTCAACCAAACATGCTAGAAATGCTCTAATTGAGCTAAATAGCTCATTGTGAAAATATTACAAACGTCTGACAAGAATGAAAAATGTAAATTTCCAATTTCAACCAAACATGCTAGAAATGCTCTAATTGAGTTAATTAGCTCATTGTGAAGATATTACAAACGTGTGACTGAAATTAAAAATTTAAATTTCCAAATTCAACTAAACACGCTGTAAATACTCAAATTGAGCTAAATAGCTTGATGTTAGAATTTCCCAAACGTCTGACAAAAAGGAAAATTTTTAATCTCCCATTTCAACCAAACACGCTAGAAATGCTCTAATTTCGCTAACAAGCTTAATGTGAAACTTTCACAAACGTCTGACAAAAATGAAAAATGTAAATTTCCAATTTTAACCAAACTCGCAAGAAAGGCTCTAATTACGCTAATTAATTGCGAGAATTTTACAAACGTCTGACAAAAATGAAAAATGTAAACATTTAATTTCACCCAAACATGCTAGGAATGCTCTAATTTCGCTAACAAGCTTATGGTAAAACTTTCACAAACGTCTGACAAAAATGGAAAATGTAAATCTCCAATTTTATTAAAACTCGCAAGAAAGGCTCTAATTACGCTAATTAATTGCGAAAATTTTACAAACGTTCGACAAAAATGAAAAATGTAAACATTTAATTTCACCCAAACATGCTAGAAAGGCTCTAAATGAGCTGATTAGCTTATTGTGAGAATTTTACAAACGTCTGACAAAATAGAAAAATGTAAATTTCCAATTTCAACCAAACATGCTAGAAATGCTCTAATTGAGCTAAGTAGCCCATTGTGAAGATATTACAAACGTCTGACATGAATGAAAAATGTAAACTTCCAATTTCAACCAAACATGCTAGAAATGCTCCAATTGAGCTAATTAGCTTATTGTGAGAATATTACAAACGTCTGAAAAACATGATAAATGTAAATTTCCAATTTCAATCAAACATGCTAGAAATGCTCTAATTGAGCTAAATAGCTCATTGTGAAAATATTACAAACGTCTGACAAGAATGAAAAATGTAAATTTCCAATTTCAACCAAACATGCTAGAAATGCTCAATTTGAGTTAATTAGCTCATTGTGAAGATATTACAAACGTGTGACTGAAATTAAAAATTTAAATTTCCAAATTCAACTAAACACGCTGTAAATACTCAAATTGAGCTAAATAGCTTGATGTTAGAATTTCCCAAACGTCTGACAAAAAGGAAAATTTTTAATCTCCCATTTCAACCAAACACGCTAGAAATGCTCTAATTTCGCTAACAAGCTTAATGTGAAACTTTCACAAACGTCTGACAAAAATGAAAAATGTAAATTTCCAATTTTAACCAAACTCGCAAGAAAGGCTCTAATTACGCTAATTAATTGCGAGAATTTTACAAACGTCTGACAAAAATGAAAAATGTAAACATTTAATTTCACCCAAACATGCTAGGAATGCTCTAATTGAGCTAATTAGCTCATTGTGAGAATTTTACAAACGTCTGACAAAAATGAAAAATGTAAATTTCCAATTTTAACCAAACATGCTAGAAATGCTCTAATTGAGTTAATTAGCTCATTGTGAAGATATTACAAACGTGTGACTGAAATTAAAACTTTAAATTTCCAATTTCAACCAAACACGCTGTAACTACTCAAATTGAGCTAAATAGCTTGAAGTTAAAATTTCCTAAACGTCTGACAAAAAGGAAAATTTTTAATCTCCCATTTCAACCAAACACGCTAGAAATGCTCTAATTTCGCTAACAAGCTTATGGTAAAACTTTCACAAACGTCTGACAAAAATGGAAAATGTAAATCTCCAATTTTATTAAAACTCGCAAGAAAGGCTCTAATTACGCTAATTAATTGCGAAAATTTTACAAACGTTCGACAAAAATGAAAAATGTAAACATTTAATTTCACCCAAACATGCTAGAAATGCTCTAAATGAGCTGATTAGCTTATTGTGAGAATTTTACAAACGTCTGACAAAATAGAAAAATGTAAATTTCCAATTTCAACCAAACATGCTAGAAATGCTCTAATTGAGCTAAGTAGCCCATTGTGAAGATATTACAAACGTCTGACATGAATGAAAAATGTAAACTTCCAATTTCAACCAAACATGCTAGAAATGCTCCAATTGAGCTAATTAGCTTATTGTGAGAATATTACAAACGTCTGAAAAACATGATAAATGTAAATTTCCAATTTCAATCAAACATGCTAGAAATTCTGTAATTGAGCTACTTAGCTTATTGTGAAAATATTACAAACGTCTGACAAAAATGAAAAATGTAAATTTCCAATTTCAACCAAACATGCTAGAAATGCTCTAATTGCGCTAATTAGCTCATTGTGAGAATATCACAAACGTCTGACAAAAATGAAAAATGTTAATTTCCAATTTCAACCCAACATGCTAGAATTGCTCTAATTGAGCTAATTAGCTCATTGTGAAAATATTACAAACGTCTGACAAAAATGAAAAATGTAAATTTCCAATTTCAACCAAATATGCGAGAAATGCTCTAATTGCGCTAATTAGCTCATTGTGAGAATATCACCAACGTCTGACAAAAATGAAAAATGTTAATTTCCAATTTCAACCAAACATGCTAGAATTGCTCTAATTGAGCTAATTAGCTCATTGTGAAAATATTACAAACGTCTGACAAAAATGAAAAGTGTAAATTTCCAATTTCAACCAAACATGCTAGAAATGCTCTAATTGAGCTAAATAGCTCATTGTGAAAATATTACAAACGTCTGACAAGAATGAAAAATGTAAATTTCCAATTTCAACCAAACATGCTAGAAATGCTCTAAATGAGCTAGTTAGCTTATTGTGAGAATTTTACAAACGTCTGACAAAAATGAAAAATGTAAATTTCCAATTTCAACCAAACATGCTCGAAATGCTCTAATTCAGCTAATTAGCTCATTGTGAAAATATTACAAACGTCTGACAAAAATGAAAAATGTAAATTTCCAATTTCAACCAAACATGCTAGAAATGCTCTAATTGCGCTAATTAGCTCATTGTGAGAATATCACAAACGTCTGACAAAAATGAAAAATGTTAATTTCCAATTTCAACCAAACATGCTAGAATTGCTCTAATTGAGCTAATTAGCTCATTGTGAAAATATTACAAACGTCTGACAAAAATGAAAAGTGTAAATTTCCAATTTCAACCAAACATGCTAGAAATGCTCTAATTGAGCTAATTAGCTTATTGTGAAAATATTACAAACGTCTGACAAAAATGAAAAATGTTAATTTCCAATTTCAACCAAACATGCTAGAATTGCTCTAATTGAGCTAATTAGCTTATTGTGAAAATATTACAAACGTCTGACAAAAATGAAAAATGTTAATTTCCAATTTCAACCAAACATGCTAGAATTGCTCTAATTGAGCTAATTAGTTCATTGTGAAAATATTACAAACGTCTGACAAAAATGAAAAGTGTAAATTTCCAATTTCAACCAAACATGCTAGAAATGCTCTAATTGAGCTAATTAGCTCATTGTGAAAATATTACAAACGTCTGACAAGAATGAAAAATGTAAATTTCCAATTTCAACCAAACATGCTAGAAATGCTCTAATTGAGCTAATTAGCTTATTGTGAAAATATTACAAACGTCTGACAAGAATGAAAAATGTAAATTTCCAATTTCAACCAAACATGCTAGAAATGCTCTAATTGCGCTAATTAGCTCATTGTGGGAATATCACAAACGTCTGACAAAAATGAAAAATGTTAATTTCCAATTTCGACCAAACATGCTAGAATTGCTCTAATTGAGCTAATTAGCTCATTGTGAAAATATTACAAACGTCTGACAAAAATGAAAAGTGTAAATTTCCAATTTCAACCAAACATGCTAGAAATGCTCTAATTGAGCTAAATAGCTCATTGTGAAAATATTACAAACGTCTGACAAGAATGAAAAATGTAAATTTCCAATTTCAACCAAACATGCTAGAAATGCTCTAATTGAGTTAATTAGCTCATTGTGAAGATATTACAAACGTGTGACTGAAATTAAAAATTTAAATTTCCAAATTCAACTAAACACGCTGTAAATACTCAAATTGAGCTAAATAGCTTGATGTTAGAATTTCCCAAACGTCTGACAAAAAGGAAAATTTTTAATCTCCCATTTCAACTAAACACGCTAGAAATGCTCTAATTTCGCTAACAAGCTTAATGTGAAACTTTCACAAACGTCTGACAAAAATGAAAAATGTAAATTTCCAATTTTAACCAAACTCGCAAGAAAGGCTCTAATTACACTAATTAATTGCGAAAATTTTACAAACGTTCGACAAAAATGAAAAATGTAAACATTTAATTTCACCCAAACATGCTAGAAATGCTCTAAATGAGCTGATTAGCTTATTGTGAGAATTTTACAAACGTCTGACAAAATAGAAAAATGTAAATTTCCAATTTCAACCAAACATGCTAGAAATGCTCTAATTGAGCTAAGTAGCCCATTGTGAAGATATTACAAACGTCTGACATGAATGAAAAATGTAAACTTCCAATTTCAACCAAACATGCTAGAAATGCTCCAATTGAGCTAATTAGCTTATTGTGAGAATATTACAAACGTCTGAAAAACATGATAAATGTAAATTTCCAATTTCAATCAAACACGCTAGAAATGCTGTAATTGAGCTACTTAGCTTATTGTGAAAATATTACAAACGTCTGACAAAAATGAAAAATGTAAATTTCCAATTTCAACCAAACATGCTAGAAATGCTCTATTTGCGCTAATTAGCTCATTGTGAAAATATTACAAACGTCTGATAAAAATGAAAAATGTAAATTTCCAATTTCAACCAAACATGCTAGAAATGCTCTAATTGCGCTAATTAGCTCATTGTGAGAATATCACAAACGTCTGACAAAAATGAAAAATGTTAATTTCCAATTTCAACCAAACATGCTAGAATTGCTCTAATTGAGCTAATTAGCTCATTGTGAAAATATTACAAACGTCTGACAAAAATGAAAAGTGTAAATTTCCAATTTCAACCAAACATGCTAGAAATGCTCTAATTGAGCTAATTAGTTCATTGTGAAAATATTACAAACGTCTGACAAGAATGAAAAATGTAAATTTCCAATTTCAACCAAACATGCTAGAAATGCTCTAATTGAGCTAATTAGCTTATTGTGAAAATATTACAAACGTCTGACAAAAATGAAAAATGTAAATTTCCAATTTCAACCAAATATGCGAGAAATGCTCTAATTGCGCTAATTAGCTCATTGTGAGAATATCACCAACGTCTGACAAAAATGAAAAATGTTAATTTCCAATTTCAACCAAACATGCTAGAATTGCTCTAATTGAGCTAATTAGCTCATTGTGAAAATATTACAAACGTCTGACAAAAATGAAAAGTGTAAATTTCCAATTTCAACCAAACATGCTAGAAATGCTCTAATTGAGCTAAATAGCTCATTGTGAAAATATTACAAACGTCTGACAAGAATGAAAAATGTAAATTTCCAATTTCAACCAAACATGCTAGAAATGCTCTAAATGAGCTAGTTAGCTTATTGTGAGAATTTTACAAACGTCTGACAAAAATGAAAAATGTAAATTTCCAATTTCAACCAAACATGCTCGAAATGCTCTAATTCAGCTAATTAGCTCATTGTGAAAATATTACAAACGTCTGACAAAAATGAAAAATGTAAATTTCCAATTTCAACCAAACATGCTAGAAATGCTCTAATTGCGCTAATTAGCTCATTGTGAGAATATCACAAACGTCTGACAAAAATGAAAAATGTTAATTTCCGATTTCAACCAAACATGCTAGAATTGCTCTAATTGAGCTAATTAGCTCATTGTGAAAATATTACAAACGTCTGACAAAAATGAAAAGTGTAAATTTCCAATTTCAACCAAACATGCTAGAAATGCTCTAATTGAGCTAATTAGCTCATTGTGAAAATATTACAAACGTCTGACAAGAATGAAAAATGTAAATTTCCAATTTCAACCAAACATGCTAGAAATGCTCTAATTGAGCTAATTAGCTTATTGTGAAAATATTACAAACGTCTGACAAGAATGAAAAATGTAAATTTCCAATTTCAACCAAACATGCTAGAAATGCTCTAATTGCGCTAATTAGCTCATTGTGAGAATATCACAAACGTCTGACAAAAATGAAAAATGTTAATTTCCAATTTCGACCAAACATGCTAGAATTGCTCTAATTGAGCTAATTAGCTCATTGTGAAAATATTACAAACGTCTGACAAAAATGAAAAGTGTAAATTTCCAATTTCAACCAAACATGCTAGAAATGCTCTAATTGAGCTAAATAGCTCATTGTGAAAATATTACAAACGTCTGACAAGAATGAAAAATGTAAATTTCCAATTTCAACCAAACATGCTAGAAATGCTCTAATTGAGTTAATTAGCTCATTGTGAAGATATTACAAACGTGTGACTGAAATTAAAAATTTAAATTTCCAAATTCAACTAAACACGCTGTAAATACTCAAATTGAGCTAAATAGCTTGATGTTAGAATTTCCCAAACGTCTGACAAAAAGGAAAATTTTTAATCTCCCATTTCAACCAAACACGCTAGAAATGCTCTAATTTCGCTAACAAGCTTAATGTGAAACTTTCACAAACGTCTGACAAAAATGAAAAATGTAAATTTCCAATTTTAACCAAACTCGCAAGAAAGGCTCTAATTACGCTAATTAATTGCGAGAATTTTACAAACGTCTGACAAAAATGAAAAATGTAAACATTTAATTTCACCCAAACATGCTAGGAATGCTCTAATTTCGCTAACAAGCTTATGGTAAAACTTTCACAAACGTCTGACAAAAATGGAAAATGTAAATCTCCAATTTTATTAAAACTCGCAAGAAAGGCTCTAATTACGCTAATTAATTGCGAAAATTTTACAAACGTTCGACAAAAATGAAAAATGTAAACATTTAATTTCACCCAAACATGCTAGAAATGCTCTAAATGAGCTGATTAGCTTATTGTGAGAATTTTACAAACGTCTGACAAAATAGAAAAATGTAAATTTCCAATTTCAACCAAACATGCTAGAAATGCTCTAATTGAGCTAAGTAGCCCATTGTGAAGATATTACAAACGTCTGACATGAATGAAAAATGTAAACTTCCAATTTCAACCAAACATGCTAGAAATGCTCCAATTGAGCTAATTAGCTTATTGTGAGAATATTACAAACGTCTGAAAAACATGATAAATGTAAATTTCCAATTTCAATCAAACATGCTAGAAATGCTGTAATTGAGCTACTTAGCTCATTGTGAAAATATTACAAACGTCTGACAAGAATGAAAAATGTAAATTTCCAATTTCAACCAAACATGCTAGAAATGCTCTAATTGAGTTAATTAGCTCATTGTGAAGATATTACAAACGTGTGACTGAAATTAAAAATTTAAATTTCCAAATTCAACTAAACACGCTGTAAATACTCAAATTGAGCTAAATAGCTTGATGTTAGAATTTCCCAAACGTCTGACAAAAAGGAAAATTTTTAATCTCCCATTTCAACCAAACACGCTAGAAATGCTCTAATTTCGCTAACAAGCTTAATGTGAAACTTTCACAAACGTCTGACAAAAATGAAAAATGTAAATTTCCAATTTTAACCAAACTCGCAAGAAAGGCTCTAATTACGCTAATTAATTGCGAGAATTTTACAAACGTCTGACAAAAATGAAAAATGTAAACATTTAATTTCACCCAAACATGCTAGGAATGCTCTAATTGAGCTAATTAGCTCATTGTGAGAATTTTACAAACGTCTGACAAAAATGAAAAATGTAAATTTCCAATTTTAACCAAACATGCTAGAAATGCTCTAATTGAGTTAATTAGCTCATTGTGAAGATATTACAAACGTGTGACTGAAATTAAAACTTTAAATTTCCAATTTCAACCAAACACGCTGTAACTACTCAAATTGAGCTAAATAGCTTGAAGTTAAAATTTCCTAAACGTCTGACAAAAAGGAAAATTTTTAATCTCCCATTTCAACCAAACACGCTAGAAATGCTCTAATTTCGCTAACAAGCTTATGGTAAAACTTTCACAAACGTCTGACAAAAATGGAAAATGTAAATCTCCAATTTTATTAAAACTCGCAAGAAAGGCTCTAATTACGCTAATTAATTGCGAAAATTTTACAAACGTTCGACAAAAATGAAAAATGTAAACATTTAATTTCACCCAAACATGCTAGAAATGCTCTAAATGAGTTGATTAGCTTATTGTGAGAATTTTACAAACGTCTGACAAAATAGAAAAATGTAAATTTCCAATTTCAACCAAACATGCTAGAAATGCTCTAATTGAGCTAAGTAGCCCATTGTGAAGATATTACAAACGTCTGACATGAATGAAAAATGTAAACTTCCAATTTCAACCAAACATGCTAGAAATGCTCCAATTGAGCTAATTAGCTTATTGTGAGAATATTACAAACGTCTGAAAAACATGATAAATGTAAATTTCCAATTTCAATCAAACATGCTAGAAATGCTGTAATTGAGCTACTTAGCTTATTGTGAAAATATTACAAACGTCTGACAAAAATGAAAAATGTAAATTTCCAATTTCAACCAAACATGCTAGAAATGCTCTATTTGCGCGAATTAGCTCATTGTGAAAATATTACAAACGTCTGATAAAAATGAAAAATGTAAATTTCCAATTTCAACCAAACATGCTAGAAATGCTCTAATTGCGCTAATTAGCTCATTGTGAGAATATCACAAACGTCTGACAAAAATGAAAAATGTTAATTTCCAATTTCAACCAAACATGCTAGAATTGCTCTAATTGAGCTAATTAGCTCATTGTGAAAATATTACAAACGTCTGACAAAAATGAAAAGTGTAAATTTCCAATTTCAACCAAACATGCTAGAAATGCTCTAATTGAGCTAATTAGCTCATTGTGAAAATATTACAAACGTCTGACAAGAATGAAAAATGTAAATTTCCAATTTCAACCAAACATGCTAGAAATGCTCTAATTGAGCTAATTAGCTTATTGTGAAAATATTACAAACGTCTGACAAAAATGAAAAATGTAAATTTCCAATTTCAACCAAATATGCGAGAAATGCTCTAATTGCGCTAATTAGCTCATTGTGAGAATATCACCAACGTCTGACAAAAATGAAAAATGTTAATTTCCAATTTCAACCAAACATGCTAGAATTGCTCTAATTGAGCTAATTAGCTCATTGTGAAAATATTACAAACGTCTGACAAAAATGAAAAGTGTAAATTTCCAATTTCAACCAAACATGCTAGAAATGCTCTAATTGAGCTAAATAGCTCATTGTGAAAATATTACAAACGTCTGACAAGAATGAAAAATGTAAATTTCCAATTTCAACCAAACATGCTAGAAATGCTCTAAATGAGCTAGTTAGCTTATTGTGAGAATTTTACAAACGTCTGACAAAAATGAAAAATGTAAATTTCCAATTTCAACCAAACATGCTCGAAATGCTCTAATTCAGCTAATTAGCTCATTGTGAAAATATTACAAACGTCTGACAAAAATGAAAAATGTAAATTTCCAATTTCAACCAAACATGCTAGAAATGCTCTAATTGCGCTAATTAGCTCATTGTGAGAATATCACAAACGTCTGACAAAAATGAAAAATGTTAATTTCCAATTTCAACCAAACATGCTAGAATTGCTCTAATTGAGCTAATTAGCTCATTGTGAAAATATTACAAACGTCTGACAAAAATGAAAAGTGTAAATTTCCAATTTCAACCAAACATGCTAGAAATGCTCTAATTGAGCTAATTAGCTTATTGTGAAAATATTACAAACGTCTGACAAAAATGAAAAATGTTAATTTCCAATTTCAACCAAACATGCTAGAATTGCTCTAATTGAGCTAATTAGCTTATTGGGAAAATATTACAAACGTCTGACAAAAATGAAAAATGTTAATTTCCAATTTCAACCAAACATGCTAGAATTGCTCTAATTGAGCTAATTAGCTCATTGTGAAAATATTACAAACGTCTGACAAAAATGAAAAGTGTAAATTTCCAATTTCAACCAAACATGCTAGAAATGCTCTAATTGAGCTAATTAGCTCATTGTGAAAATATTACAAACGTCTGACAAGAATGAAAAATGTAAATTTCCAATTTCAACCAAACATGCTAGAAATGCTCTAATTGAGCTAATTAGCTTATTGTGAAAATATTACAAACGTCTGACAAGAATGAAAAATGTAAATTTCCAATTTCAACCAAACATGCTAGAAATGCTCTAATTGCGCTAATTAGCTCATTGTGGGAATATCACAAACGTCTGACAAAAATGAAAAATGTTAATTTCCAATTTCGACCAAACATGCTAGAATTGCTCTAATTGAGCTAATTAGCTCATTGTGAAAATATTACAAACGTCTGACAAAAATGAAAAGTGTAAATTTCCAATTTCAACCAAACATGCTAGAAATGCTCTAATTGAGCTAAATAGCTCATTGTGAAAATATTACAAACGTCTGACAAGAATGAAAAATGTAAATTTCCAATTTCAACCAAACATGCTAGAAATGCTCTAATTGAGTTAATTAGCTCATTGTGAAGATATTACAAACGTGTGACTGAAATTAAAAATTTAAATTTCCAAATTCAACTAAACACGCTGTAAATACTCAAATTGAGCTAAATAGCTTGATGTTAGAATTTCCCAAATGTCTGACAAAAAGGAAAATTTTTAATCTCCCATTTCAACTAAACACGCTAGAAATGCTCTAATTTCGCTAACAAGCTTAATGTGAAACTTTCACAAACGTCTGACAAAAATGAAAAATGTAAATTTCCAATTTTAACCAAACTCGCAAGAAAGGCTCTAATTACACTAATTAATTGCGAAAATTTTACAAACGTTCGACAAAAATGAAAAATGTAAACATTTAATTTCACCCAAACATGCTAGAAATGCTCTAAATGAGCTGATTAGCTTATTGTGAGAATTTTACAAACGTCTGACAAAATAGAAAAATGTAAATTTCCAATTTCAACCAAACATGCTAGAAATGCTCTAATTGAGCTAAGTAGCCCATTGTGAAGATATTACAAACGTCTGACATGAATGAAAAATGTAAACTTCCAATTTCAACCAAACATGCTAGAAATGCTCCAATTGAGCTAATTAGCTTATTGTGAGAATATTACAAACGTCTGAAAAACATGATAAATGTAAATTTCCAATTTCAATCAAACATGCTAGAAATGCTGTAATTGAGCTACTTAGCTTATTGTGAAAATATTACAAACGTCTGACAAAAATGAAAAATGTAAATTTCCAATTTCAACCAAACATGCTAGAAATGCTCTATTTGCGCTAATTAGCTCATTGTGAAAATATTACAAACGTCTGATAAAAATGAAAAATGTAAATTTCCAATTTCAACCAAACATGCTAGAAATGCTCTAATTGCGCTAATTAGCTCATTGTGAGAATATCACAAACATCTGACAAAAATGAAAAATGTTAATTTCCAATTTCAACCAAACATGCTAGAATTGCTCTAATTGAGCTAATTAGCTCATTGTGAAAATATTACAAACGTCTGACAAAAATGAAAAGTGTAAATTTCCAATTTCAACCAAACATGCTAGAAATGCTCTAATTGAGCTAATTAGCTCATTGTGAAAATATTACAAACGTCTGACAAGAATGAAAAATGTAAATTTCCAATTTCAACCAAACATGCTAGAAATGCTCTAATTGAGCTAATTAGCTTATTGTGAAAATATTACAAACGTCTGACAAAAATGAAAAATGTAAATTTCCAATTTAGACCAAATATGCGAGAAATGCTCTAATTGCGCTAATTAGCTCATTGTGAGAATATCACCAACGTCTGACAAAAATGAAAAATATTAATTTCCAATTTCAACCAAACATGCTAGAATTGCTCTAATTGAGCTAATTAGCTCATTGTGAAAATATTACAAACGTCTGACAAAAATGAAAAGTGTAAATTTCCAATTTCAACCAAACATGCTAGAAATGCTCTAATTGAGCTAAATAGCTCATTGTGAAAATATTACAAACGTCTGACAAGAATGAAAAATGTAAATTTCCAATTTCAACCAAACATGCTAGAAATGCTCTAAATGAGCTAGTTAGCTTATTGTGAGAATTTTACAAACGTCTGACAAAAATGAAAAATGTAAATTTCCAATTTCAACCAAACATGCTCGAAATGCTCTAATTCAGCTAATTAGCTCATTGTGAAAATATTACAAACGTCTGACAAAAATGAAAAATGTAAATTTCCAATTTCAACCAAACATGCTAGAAATGCTCTAATTGCGCTAATTAGCTCATTGTGAGAATATCACAAACGTCTGACAAAAATGAAAAATGTTAATTTCCAATTTCAACCAAACATGCTAGAATTGCTCTAATTGAGCTAATTAGCTCATTGTGAAAATATTACAAACGTCTGACAAAAATGAAAAGTGTAAATTTCCAATTTCAACCAAACATGCTAGAAATGCTCTAATTGAGCTAATTAGCTCATTGTGAAAATATTACAAACGTCTGACAAGAATGAAAAATGTAAATTTCCAATTTCAACCAAACATGCTAGAAATGCTCTAATTGAGCTAATTAGCTTATTGTGAAAATATTACAAACGTCTGACAAGAATGAAAAATGTAAATTTCCAATTTCAACCAAACATGCTAGAAATGCTCTAATTGCGCTAATTAGCTCATTGTGAGAATATCACAAACGTCTGACAAAAATGAAAAATGTTAATTTCCAATTTCGACCAAACATGCTAGAATTGCTCTAATTGAGCTAATTAGCTCATTGTGAAAATATTACAAACGTCTGACAAAAATGAAAAGTGTAAATTTCCAATTTCAACCAAACATGCTAGAAATGCTCTAATTGAGCTAAATAGCTCATTGTGAAAATATTACAAACGTCTGACAAGAATGAAAAATGTAAATTTCCAATTTCAACCAAACATGCTAGAAATGCTCTAATTGAGTTAATTAGCTCATTGTGAAGATATTACAAACGTGTGACTGAAATTAAAAATTTAAATTTCCAAATTCAACTAAACACGCTGTAAATACTCAAATTGAGCTAAATAGCTTGATGTTAGAATTTCCCAAACGTCTGACAAAAAGGAAAATTTTTAATCTCCCATTTCAACCAAACACGCTAGAAATGCTCTAATTTCGCTAACAAGCTTAATGTGAAACTTTCACAAACGTCTGACAAAAATGAAAAATGTAAATTTCCAATTTTAACCAAACTCGCAAGAAAGGCTCTAATTACGCTAATTAATTGCGAGAATTTTACAAACGTCTGACAAAAATGAAAAATGTAAACATTTAATTTCACCCAAACATGCTAGGAATGCTCTAATTTCGCTAACAAGCTTATGGTAAAACTTTCACAAACGTCTGACAAAAATGGAAAATGTAAATCTCCAATTTTATTAAAACTCGCAAGAAAGGCTCTAATTACGCTAATTAATTGCGAAAATTTTACAAACGTTCGACAAAAATGAAAAATGTAAACATTTAATTTCACCCAAACATGCTAGAAATGCTCTAAATGAGCTGATTAGCTTATTGTGAGAATTTTACAAACGTCTGACAAAATAGAAAAATGTAAATTTCCAATTTCAACCAAACATGCTAGAAATGCTCTAATTGAGCTAAGTAGCCCATTGTGAAGATATTACAAACGTCTGACATGAATGAAAAATGTAAACTTCCAATTTCAACCAAACATGCTAGAAATGCTCCAATTGAGCTAATTAGCTTATTGTGAGAATATTACAAACGTCTGAAAAACATGATAAATGTAAATTTCCAATTTCAATCAAACATGCTAGAAATGCTGTAATTGAGCTACTTAGCTCATTGTGAAAATATTACAAACGTCTGACAAGAATGAAAAATGTAAATTTCCAATTTCAACCAAACATGCTAGAAATGCTCTAATTGAGTTAATTAGCTCATTGTGAAGATATTACAAACGTGTGACTGAAATTAAAAATTTAAATTTCCAAATTCAACTAAACACGCTGTAAATACTCAAATTGAGCTAAATAGCTTGATGTTAGAATTTCCCAAACGTCTGACAAAAAGGAAAATTTTTAATCTCCCATTTCAACCAAACACGCTAGAAATGCTCTAATTTCGCTAACAAGCTTAATGTGAAACTTTCACAAACGTCTGACAAAAATGAAAAATGTAAATTTCCAATTTTAACCAAACTCGCAAGAAAGGCTCTAATTACGCTAATTAATTGCGAGAATTTTACAAACGTCTGACAAAAATGAAAAATGTAAACATTTAATTTCACCCAAACATGCTAGGAATGCTCTAATTGAGCTAATTAGCTCATTGTGAGAATTTTACAAACGTCTGACAAAAATGAAAAATGTAAATTTCCAATTTTAACCAAACATGCTAGAAATGCTCTAATTGAGTTAATTAGCTCATTGTGAAGATATTACAAACGTGTGACTGAAATTAAAACTTTAAATTTCCAATTTCAACCAAACACGCTGTAACTACTCAAATTGAGCTAAATAGCTTGAAGTTAAAATTTCCTAAACGTCTGACAAAAAGGAAAATTTTTAATCTCCCATTTCAACCAAACACGCTAGAAATGCTCTAATTTCGCTAACAAGCTTATGGTAAAACTTTCACAAACGTCTGACAAAAATGGAAAATGTAAATCTCCAATTTTATTAAAACTCGCAAGAAAGGCTCTAATTACGCTAATTAATTGCGAAAATTTTACAAACGTTCGACAAAAATGAAAAATGTAAACATTTAATTTCACCCAAACATGCTAGAAATGCTCTAAATGAGCTGATTAGCTTATTGTGAGAATTTTACAAACGTCTGACAAAATAGAAAAATGTAAATTTCCAATTTCAACTAAACATGCTAGAAATGCTCTAATTGAGCTAAGTAGCCCATTGTGAAGATATTACAAACGTCTGACATGAATGAAAAATGTAAACTTCCAATTTCAACCAAACATGCTAGAAATGCTCCAATTGAGCTAATTAGCTTATTGTGAGAATATTACAAACGTCTGAAAAACATGATAAATGTAAATTTCCAATTTCAATCAAACATGCTAGAAATGCTGTAATTGAGCTACTTAGCTTATTGTGAAAATATTACAAACGTCTGATAAAAATGAAAAATGTAAATTTCCAATTTCAACCAAACATGCTAGAAATGCTCTAATTGCGCTAATTAGCTCATTGTGAGAATATCACAAACGTCTGACAAAAATGAAAAATGTTAATTTCCAATTTCAACCAAACATGCTAGAATTGCTCTAATTGAGCTAATTAGCTCATTGTGAAAATATTACAAACGTCTGACAAAAATGAAAAGTGTAAATTTCCAATTTCAACCAAACATGCTAGAAATGCTCTAATTGAGCTAATTAGCTCATTGTGAAAATATTACAAACGTCTGACAAGAATGAAAAATGTAAATTTCCAATTTCAACCAAACATGCTAGAAATGCTCTAATTGAGCTAATTAGCTTATTGTGAAAATATTACAAACGTCTGACAAAAATGAAAAATGTAAATTTCCAATTTCAACCAAATATGCGAGAAATGCTCTAATTGCGCTAATTCGCTCATTGTGAGAATATCACCAACGTCTGACAAAAATGAAAAATGTTAATTTCCAATTTCAACCAAACATGCTAGAATTGCTCTAATTGAGCTAATTAGCTCATTGTGAAAATATTACAAACGTCTGACAAAAATGAAAAGTGTAAATTTCCAATTTCAACCAAACATGCTAGAAATTGTCTAATTGAGCTAAATAGCTCATTGTGAAAATATTACAAACGTCTGACAAGAATGAAAAATGTAAATTTCCAATTTCAACCAAACATGCTAGAAATGCTCTAAATGAACTAGTTAGCTTATTGTGAGAATTTTACAAACGTCTGACAAAAATGAAAAATGTAAATTTCCAATTTCAACCAAACATGCTCGAAATGCTCTAATTCAGCTAATTAGCTCATTGTGAAAATATTACAAACGTCTGACAAAAATGAAAAATGTAAATTTCCAATTTCAACCAAACATGCTAGAAATGCTCTAATTGCGCTAATTAGCTCATTGTGAGAATATCACAAACGTCTGACAAAAATGAAAAATGTTAATTTCCAATTTCAACCAAACATGCTAGAATTGCTCTAATTGAGCTAATTAGCTCATTGTGAAAATATTACAAACGTCTGACAAAAATGAAAAATGTAAATTTCCAATTTCAACCAAACATGCTAGAAATGCTCTAATTGAGCTAATTAGCTCATTGTGAAAATATTACAAACGTCTGACAAGAATGAAAAATGTAAATTTCCAATTTCAACCAAACATGCTAGAAATGCTCTAATTGAGCTAATTAGCTTATTGTGAAAATATTACAAACGTCTGACAAAAATGAAAAATGTAAATTTCCAATTTCAACCAAATATGCGAGAAATGCTCTAATTGCGCTAATTCGCTCATTGTGAGAATATCACCAACGTCTGACAAAAATGAAAAATGTTAATTTCCAATTTCAACCAAACATGCTAGAATTGCTCTAATTGAGCTAATTAGCTCATTGTGAAAATATTACAAACGTCTGACAAAAATGAAAAGTGTAAATTTCCAATTTCAACCAAACATGCTAGAAATGCTCTAATTGAGCTAAATAGCTCATTGTGAAAATATTACAAACGTCTGACAAGAATGAAAAATGTAAATTTCCAATTTCAACCAAACATGCTAGAAATGCTCTAAATGAACTAGTTAGCTTATTGTGAGAATTTTACAAACGTCTGACAAAAATGAAAAATGTAATTTTCCAATTTCAACCAAACATGCTCGAAATGCTCTAATTCAGCTAATTAGCTCATTGTGAAAATATTACAAACGTCTGACAAAAATGAAAAATGTAAATTTCCAATTTCAACCAAACATGCTAGAAATGCTCTAATTGCGCTAATTAGCTCATCGTGAGAATATCACAAACGTCTGACAAAAATGAAAAATGTTAATTTCCAATTTCAACCAAACATGCTAGAATTGCTCTAATTGAGCTAATTAGCTCATTGTGAAAATATTACAAACGTCTGACAAAAATGAAAAGTGTAAATTTCCAATTTCAACCAAACATGCTAGAAATGCTCTAATTGAGCTAATTAGCTTATTGTGAAAATATTACAAACGTCTGACAAAAATGAAAAATGTTAATATCCAATTTCAACCAAACATGCTAGAATTGCTCTAATTGAGCTAATTAGCTCATTGTGAAAATATTACATACGTCTGACAAGAATGAAAAATGTAAATTTCCAATTTCAACCAAACATGCTAGAAATGCTCTAATTGAGCTAATTAGCTTATTGTGAAAATATTACAAACGTCTGACATGAATGAAAAATGTAAACTTCCAATTTCAACCAAACATGCTAGAAATGCTCCAATTGAGCTAATTAGCTTATTGTGAGAATATTACAAACGTCTGAAAAACATGATAAATGTAAATTTCCAATTTCAATCAAACATGCTAGAAATGCTGTAATTGAGCTACTTAGCTCATTGTGAAAATATTACAAACGTCTGACAAGAATGAAAAATGTAAATTTCCAATTTCAACCAAACATGCTAGAAATGCTCTAATTGAGTTAATTAGCTCATTGTGAAGATATTACAAACGTGTGACTGAAATTAAAAATTTAAATTTCCAAATTCAACTAAACACGCTGTAAATACTCAAATTGAGCTAAATAGCTTGATGTTAAAATTTCCCAAACGTCTGACAAAAAGGAAAATTTTTAATCTCCCATTTCAACCAAACACGCTAGAAATGCTCTAATTTCGCTAACAAGCTTATGGTAAAACTTTCACAAACGTCTGACAAAAATGGAAAATGTAAATCTCCAATTTTATTAAAACTCGCAAGAAAGGCTCTAATTACGCTAATTAATTGCGAAAATTTTACAAACGTTCGACAAAAATGAAAAATGTAAACATTTAATTTCACCCAAACATGCTAGAAATGCTCTAAATGAGCTGATTAGCTTATTGTGAGAATTTTACAAACGTCTGACAAAA
The DNA here is from genome assembly GCF_963576615.1 of Watersipora subatra. Lineage (NCBI taxonomy): Eukaryota > Metazoa > Bryozoa > Gymnolaemata > Cheilostomatida > Watersiporidae > Watersipora > Watersipora subatra. The sequence continues at coordinate 31,432,031 of NC_088711.1, forward strand.
TAGAAAAATGTAAATTTCCAATTTCAACCAAACATGCTAGAAATGCTCTAATTGAGCTAAGTAGCCCATTGTGAAGATATTACAAACGTCTGACATGAGTGAAAAATGTAAACTTCCAATTTCAACCAAACATGCTAGAAATGCTCCAATTGAGCTAATTAGCTTATTGTGAGAATTTTACAAACGTCTGAAAAACATGATAAATGTAAATTTCCAATTTCAATCAAACATGCTAGAACTGCTGTAATTGAGCTACTTAGCTTATTGTGAAAATATTACAAACGTCTGACAAAAATGAAAAATGTAAATTTCCAATTTCAACCAAACATGCTAGAAATGCTCTATTTGCGCGAATTAGCTCATTGTGAAAATATTACAAACGTCTGATAAAAATGAAAAATGTAAATTTCCAATTTCAACCAAACATGCTAGAAATGCTCTAATTGCGCTAATTAGCTCATTGTGAGAATATCACAAACGTCTGACAAAAATGAAAAATGTTAATTTCCAATTTCAACCAAACATGCTAGAATTGCTCTAATTGAGCTAATTAGCTCATTGTGAAAATATTACAAACGTCTGACAAAAATGAAAAGTGTAAATTTCCAATTTCAACCAAACATGCTAGAAATGCTCTAAATGAGCTAGTTAGCTTATTGTGAGAATTTTACAAACGTCTGGCAAAAATGAAAAATGTAAATTTCCAATTTCAACCAAACATGCTCGAAATGCTCTAATTCAGCTAATTAGCTCATTGTGAAAATATTACAAACGTCTGACAAAAATGAAAAATGTAAATTTCCAATTTCAACCAAACATGCTAGAAATGCTCTAATTGCGCTAATTAGCTCATTGTGAGAATATCACAAACGTCTGACAAAAATGAAAAATGTTAATTTCCAATTTCAACCAAACATGCTAGAATTGCTCTAATTGAGCTAATTAGCTCATTGTGAAAATATTACAAACGTCTGACAAAAATGAAAAGTGTAAATTTCCAATTTCAACCAAACATGCTAGAAATGCTCTAATTGAGCTAATTAGCTCATTGTGAAAATATTACATACGTCTGACAAGAATGAAAAATGTAAATTTCCATTTTCAACCAAACATGCTAGAAATGCTCTAATTGAGCTAATTAGCTTATTGTGAAAATATTACAAACGTCTGACAAGAATGAAAAATGTAAATTTCCAATTTCAACCAAACATGCTAGAAATGCTCTAACTGCGCTAATTAGCTCATTGTGAGAATATCACAAACGTCTGACAAAAATGAAAAATGTTAATTTCCAATTTCGACCAAACATGCTAGAATTGCTCTAATTGAGCTAATTAGCTCATTGTGAAAATATTACAAACGTCTGACAAAAATGAAAAGTGTAAATTTCCAATTTCAACCAAACATGCTAGAAATGCTCTAATTGAGCTAAATAGCTCATTGTGAAAATATTACAAACGTCTGACAAGAATGAAAAATGTAAATTTCCAATTTCAACCAAACATGCTAGAAATGCTCTAATTGAGTTAATTAGCCCATTGTGAAGATATTACAAACGTCTGACATGAATGAAAAATGTAAACTTCCAATTTCAACCAAACATGCTAGAAATGCTCCAATTGAGCTAATTAGCTTATTGTGAGAATATTACAAACGTCTGAGAAACATGATAAATGTAAATTTCCAATTTCAATCAAACATGCTAAAAATGCTCCAATTGAGCTAATTAGCTTATTGTGAGAATATTACAAACTTTTGACAAAACTGAAAAATGTAAATTTCCAATTTAAACCAAACATGCTAGAAATGCTCAAATTGCGCAAAGAAGCCTACTGTAAGAATTTTACAAACTTCTGACAAAACTGATAAATGTAAATTTTCAATTTCAACCAAACATGCTAGAAATGCTCCAATTGAGCTAATTAGCTTATTGTGAGAATATTACAAACGTCTGACAAACATGATAAATGTAAATTTCCAATTTCAACCAAACATGCTAGAAATGCTCTAATTGCGCTATTTAGCTCATTGTGAAAATATTACAAATGTCTGACAAGAATGAAAAATGTAAATTTCCAATTGCAACCAAACATGCTAGAAATGCTCTAATTGAGTTAATTAGCTCATTGTGAAGATATTACAAACGTCTGACAAGAATGAAAAATGTAAATTTTCAATTTCAACCAAACATGCTAGAAATGCTCCAATTGAGCTAATTAGCTTATTGTGAGAATATTACAAACGTCTGACAAAAATGAAAAATGTTAATTTCCAATTTCGACCAAACATGCTAGAATTGCTCTAATTGAGCTAATTAGCTCATTGTGAAAATATTACAAACGTCTGACAAAAATGAAAAGTGTAAATTTCCAATTTCAACCAAACATGCTAGAAATGCTCTAATTGAGCTAAATAGCTCATTGTGAAAATATTACAAACGTCTGACAAGAATGAAAAATGTAAATTTTCAATTTCAACCAAACACGCTAGAAATGCTCTAATTTCGCTAACAAGCTTAATGTGAAACTTTCACAAACGTCTGACAAAAATGAAAAATGTAAATTTCCAATTTTAACCAAACTCGCAAGAAAGGCTCTAATTACGCTAATTAATTGCGAGAATTTTACAAACGTCTGACAAAAATGAAAAATGTAAACATTTAATTTCACCCAAACATGCTAGGAATGCTCTAATTGAGCTAATTAGCTCATTGTGAGAATTTTACAAACGTCTGACAAAAATGAAAAATGTAAATTTCCAATTTTAACCAAACATGCTAGAAATGCTCTAATTGAATTAATTAGCTCATTGTGAAGATATTACAAACGTGTGACTGAAATTAAAACTTTAAATTTCCAATTTCAACCAAACACGCTGTAACTACTCAAATTGAGCTAAATAGCTTGAAGTTAAAATTTCCTAAACGTCTGACAAAAAGGAAAATTTTTAATCTCCCATTTCAACCAAACACGCTAGAAATGCTCTAATTGCGCTAATTAGCTCATTGTGAGAATATCACAAACGTCTGACAAAAATGAAAAATGTTAATTTCCAATTTCAACCAAACATGCTAGAATTGCTCTAATTGAGCTAATTAGCTCATTGTGAAAATATTACAAACGTCTGACAAAAATGAAAAGTGTAAATTTCCAATTTCAACCAAACATGCTAGAATTGCTCTAATTGAGCTAATTAGCTCATTGTGAAAATATTACAAACGTCTGACAAAAATGAAAAATGTAAATTTCCAATTTCAATCAAACATGCTAAAAATGCTCCAATTGAGCTAATTAGCTTATTGTGAGAATATTACAAACGTCTGACAAAACTGAAAAATGTAAATTTCCAATTTAAACCTAACATGCTAGAAATGCTCAAATTGCGCAAAGAAGCCTACTGTAAGAATTTTACAAACGTCTGACAAAACTGATAAATGTAAATTTTCAATTTCAACCAAACATGCTAGAAATGCTCCAATTGAGCTAATTAGCTTATTGTGAGAATATTACAAACGTCTGACAAACATGATAAATGTAAATTTCCAATTTCAACCAAACATGCTAGAAATGCTCTAATTGCGCTATTTAGCTCATTGTGAAAATATTACAAACGTCTGACAAGAATGAAAAATGTAAATTTCCAATTTCAACCAAACATGCTAGAAATGCTCTAATTTCGCTAACAAGCTTATAGTAAAACTTTCACAAACGTCTGACAAAAATGGAAAATGTAAATTTCCAATTTTATTAAAACTCGCAAGAAAGGCTCTAATTACGCTAATTAGTTCATTGTGAGAATTTTACAAACGTCTGACAAAAAAGAAAAATGTAAATTTCCAATTTCAACCAAACATGCTAGAAATGCTCTAATTGCGCTAATTAGCTCATTGTGAGAATATCACAAACGTCTGACAAAAATGAAAAATGTTAATTTCCAATTTCAACCAAACATGCTAGAATTGCTCTAATTGAGCTAATTAGCTCATTGTGAAAATATTACAAACGTCTGACAAAAATGAAAAGTGTAAATTTCCAATTTCAACCAAACATGCTAGAATTGCTCTAATTGAGCTAATTAGCTCATTGTGAAAATATTACAAACGTCTGACAAAAATGAAAAATGTAAATTTCCAATTTCAACCAAACATGCTAGAAATGCTCTAATTGCGCTAATTAGCTCATTGTGAGAATATCACAAACGTCTGACAAAAATGAAAAATGTTAATTTCCAATTTCGACCAAACATGCTAGAATTGCTCTAATTGAGCTAATTAGCTCATTGTGAAAATATTACAAACGTCTGACAAAAATGAAAAGTGTAAATTTCCAATTTCAACCAAACATGCTAGAAATGCTCAAATTGCGCAAAGAAGCCTACTGTAAGAATTTTACAAACGTCTGACAAAACTGAAAAATGTAAATTTTCAATTTCAACCAAACATGCTAGAAATGCTCCAATTGAGCTAATTAGCTTATTGTGAGAATTTTACAAACGTCTGACAAAAATGAAAAATGTAAATTTCCATTTTCAACCAAACATCCTAGAAATGCTCTAATTGCGCTAATTAGCTCATTGTGAAAATATTACAAACGTCTGACAAGAATGAAAAATGTAAATTTCCAATTTCAACCAAACATGCTAGAAATGCTCTAATTGAGCTAATTAGCTTATTGTGAGAATTTTACAAACGTCTGACAAAAATGAAAAATGTAAATTTCCATTTTCAACCAAACATCCTAGAAATGCTCTAATTGCGCTAATTAGCTCATTGTGAAAATATTACAAACGTCTGACAAGAATGAAAAATGTAATTTTCCAATTTCAACCAAACATGCTAGAAATGCTCTAATTGAGTTAATTAGCTCATTGTGAAGATATTACAAACGTGTGACTGAAATTAAAAATTTAAATTTCCAATTTCAACCAAACACGCTGTAACTACTCAAATTGAGCTAAATAGCTTGATGTTAAAATTTCCCAAACGTCTTACAAAAAGGAAAAATTTTAATATCCCATTTCAACCAAACACGCTAGAAATGCTCTAATTTCGCTAACAAGCTTATGGTAAAACTTTCACAAACGTCTGACAAAAATGGAAAATGTAAATTTCCAATTTTATTAAAACTCGCAAGAAAGGCTCTAATTACGCTAATTAATTGCGAAAATTTTACAAACGTTTGACAAAAATGAAAAATGTAAACATTTAATTTCACCCAAACATGCTAGAAATGCTCTAAATGAGCTAATTAGCTTATTGTGAGAATTTTACAAACGTCTGACAAAAATGAAAAATGTAAATTTCCAATTTCAACCAAACATGCTAGAAATCCTCTAATTGCGCAAATTAGCTCATTGTGAAAATTTCACAAACGTCTGACAAGAATGAAAAATGTAAATTTCCAATTTCAACCAAACATGCTAGAAATGCTCTAATTGAGTTAATTAGCTCATTGTTAAAATATTACAAACGTCTGACAAAAATGAAAAATGTAAGTTTCCAATTTCAACCAAACATGCTAGAAATGCTCTAATTGAGCTACTTAGCTTATTGTGAAAATAGTACAAACGTCTGACAAAAATGAAAAATGTAAATTTCCAATTTCAACCAAACATGCTAGAAATGCTCTAATTGCGCTAATTAGCTCATTGTGAGAATATCACAAACGTCTGACAAAAATGAAAAATGTTAATTTCCAATTCCAACCAAACATGCTAGAATTGCTCTAATTGAGCTAATTAGCTCATTGTGAAAATATTACAAACGTCTGACAAAAATGAAAATTGTAAATTTCCAATTTCAACCAAACATGCTAGAAATGCTCTAATTGAGCTAATTAGCTCATTGTGAAAATATTACAAACGTCTGACAAGAATGAAAAATGTAAATTTCCAATTTCAACCAAACATGCTAGAAATGCTCTAATTGAGCTAATTAGCTCATTGTGAAAATATTACAAACGTCTGACAAGAATGAAAAATGTAAATTTCCAATTTCAACCAAACATGCTAGAAATGCTCCAATTGAGCTAATTAGCTTATTGTGAGAATATTGCAATTGTCTGACAAAAGTGAAAAATGTAAATTTTCAATTTCAACCAAACATGCTAGAAATGCTCCAATTGAGCTAATTAGCTTATTGTGAGAATATTACAAACGTCTGACAAAACTGAAAAATGTAAATTTCCAATTTCAACCAAACATGCTAGAAATGCTCCAATTGAGCTAATTAGCTTATTGTGAGAATATTACAATTGTCTGACAAAAGTGAAAAATGTAAATTTCCAATTTCAACCAAACATGCTAGAAATGCTCCAATTGAGCTAATTAGCTTATTGTGAGAATATTGCAATTGTCTGACAAAAGTGAAAAATGTAATTTTCCATTTTCAACCAAACATGCTAGAAATGCTCCAATTGAGCTAATTAGCTTATTGTGAGAATATTGCAATTGTCTGACAAAAGTGAAAAATGTAAAATTCCAATTTCAACCAAACATGCTAGAAATGCTCCAATTGAGCTAATTAGCTTATTGTGAGAATATTACAAACGTCTGACAAAACTGAAAAATATGAATTTCCAATTTCAACCAAACATGCTAGAAATGCTCCAATTGAGCAAATTAGCTTCTTGTGAGAATATTACAAACGTCTGACGAAAATGATAAATGGTAATTATCAATTTCAACCAAACATGCTAGAAATGCTCCAATTGAGCTAATTAGCTTATTGTGAGAATATTACAAACGTCTGACAAAAATTATAAATGTAAATTTCCAATTTCAACCAAACATGCTAGAAATGCTCCAATTGAGCTAATTAGCTTATTGTGAGAATATTGCAATTGTCTGACAAAAGTGAAAAATGTAAATTTTCAATTTCAACCAAACATGCTAGAAATGGTCCAATTGAGCTAATTAGCTTATTGTGAGAATATTGCAATTGTCTGACAAAAGTGAAAAATGTAATTTTCCAATTTCAACCAAACATGCTAGAAATGCTCCAATTGAGCTAATTAGCTTATTGTGAGAATATTGCAATTGTCTGACAAAAGTGAAAAATGTAAATTTCCAATTTCAACCAAACATGCTAGAAATGCTCCAATTGAGCTAATTAGCTTATTGTGAGAATATTACAAACGTCTGACAAAACTGAAAAATATAAATTTCCAATTTCAACCAAACATGCTAGAAATGGTCCAATTGAGCTAATTAGCTCATTGTGAGAATATTGCAATTGTCTGACAAAAGTGAAAAATGTAAATTTTCAATTTCAACCAAACATGCTAGAAATGCTCCAATTGCGCTAATTAGCTTATTGTGAGAATATTACAAACGTCTGACAAAACTGAAAAATGTAAATTTCCAATTTCAACCAAACATGCTAGAAATGCTCCAATTGAGCAAATTAGCTTATTGTGAGAATATTACAAACGTCTGACGAAAATGATAAATGTTAATTCTCAATTTCAATCAAACATGCTAGAAACGCTCTAATTGAGTTAAATAGCTCATTGTGAAATTATTACAAACGTCTGACAAAAATGAAAAATGTAATTTTCCAATTTCAACCAAACATGCTAGACATGCTCCATTTGCACTAATTAGCTCATTGTGAGAATTTCACAAACGTCTGACAAAACTGAAAAATGTAAATTTCCAATTTCAACCAAACATGCTAGAAATGCTTCAATTGAGCTAATTACCTTATTGTGAGAATATTACAAACGTCTGACAAAAATGATAAATGTAAATTTCCATTTTCAACCAAACATGCTAGAAATGCTCCAATTGAGCTAATTAGCTTATTGTGAGAATTTTACAAACGTCTGGCAAAAATTATAAATGTAAATTTCCAATTTCAACCATACATGCTAAAAATGCTCTAATGGAGCTAATTAGCTTACTGTGAAAATATTACAAACGTTTGACAAAACTGAAAAATGTAAATTTCCAATTTCAACCAAACATGCTAGAAATGCTCCAATTGAGCTAATTAGCTTATTGTGAGAATATTACAAACGTCTGACAAACATGATAAATGTAAATTTCCAATTTCAATCAACCATGCAAGAAATGCTCTAATTGAGCTCATTAGCTTATTGTGAGAATATTACAAACGTCTGACAAAACTGAAAAATGTAAATTTCCAATTTCAACCAAACATGCTAGAAATGCTCAAATTGCGCAAAGAAGCCTACTGTAAGAATTTTACAAACGCCTGACAAAACTGAAAAATGTAAATTTTCAATTTCAACCAAACATGCTAGAAATGCTCCAATTGAGCTAATTAGCTTATTGTGAGAATATTACAAACGTCTGACAAACATGATAAATGTAAATTTCCAATTTCAACCAAACATGCTAGAAATGCTCTAATTGCGCTAATTAGCTCATTGTGAAGATATTACAAACGTCTGACAAGAATGAAAAATGTAAACATCCAAGTTCAACCAAACATGCTAGAAATGCTCTAATTGAGTTAATTAGCTCATTGTGAAGATATTACAAACGTGTGACTGAAATTAAAAATTTAAATTTCCAAATTCAACTAAACACGCTGTAAATACTCAAATTGAGCTAAATAGCTTGATGTTAAAATTTCCCAAACGTCTGACAAAAAGGAAAATTTTTAATCTCCCATTTCAACCAAACACGCTAGAAATGCTCTAATTTCGCTAACAAGCTCATGGTAAAACTTTCACAAACGTCTGACAAAAATGGAAAATGTAAATTTCCAATTTTATTAAAACTCGCAAGAAAGGCTCTAATTACGCTAATTAATTGCGAAAATTTTACAAACATTTGACAAAAATGAAAAATGTTAACATTTAATTTCAACCAAACATGCTAGAAATGCTCCTAATGAGCTAAATAGCTCATTGTGAAAATATTACAAACGTCTGACAAAAATGAAAAGTGTAAATTTCCAATTTCAACCAAACATGCTAGAAATGCTCTTATTGCGCTAATTAGCTTATTGTGAGAATTTCACAAACGTCTGACAAAAGTGAAAAATGTATATTTCCAATTTCAACCAAACATGCTAGAAATGCTCTAATTGCGCTAATTAGCTCATTGTGAAAATATTACAAACGTCTGACAAGAATGAAAAATGTAAATTTCCAATTTCAACCATTCATGCTAGAAATGCTCTGATTGAGTTAATTAGCTCATTGTGAAGATATTACAAATGTGTGACTGAAATTAAAAATTTAAATTTCCAATTTCAACCAAACACGCTGTAAATACTCAAATTGAGCTAGTTAGCTTATTGTGAGAATATTGCAATTGTCTGACAAAAGTGAAAAATGTAAATTTCCAATTTCAACCAAACATGCTAGAAATGCTCCAATTGAGCTAATTAGCTTATTGTGAGAATATTACAAACGTCTGACAAAACTGAAAAATATAAATTTCCAATTTCAACCAAACATGCTAGAAATGCTCCAATTGAGCAAATTAGCTTATTGTGAGAATATTACAAACGTCTGACGAAAATGATAAATGTTAATTATCAATTTCAACCAAACATGCTAGAAACGCTCTAATTGAGTTAATTAGCTCATTGTGGAATTATTACAAACGTCTGACAAAAATGAAACATGTAAATTTCCAATTTCAACTAAACATGCTAGAAAAGCTCCAATTGAGCTAATTAGCTTATTGTGAGAATATTACAAACGTCTGACAAAAATGATAAATGTAATTTTCCAATTTCAACTAAACATGCTAGAAACGCTCTAATTGAGTTAATTAGCTCATTGTGAAAATATTACAAACGTCTGACAAAAATGAAAATCGTTAATTTCCAATTTCAACCAAACATGCTAGAAATGCTCAAATTTCTCAAATAAGCCTACTGTAAGAATTTTACAATCGTCTGACAAAACTGAAAAATGTAAATTTCCATTTTCAACCAAACATGCTAGACATGCTCCAATTGAGCTAATTAGCTTATTGTGAGAATATTACAAACGTCTGACAAAAATTATAAATGTAAATTTCCAATTTCAACCATACGTGCTAGAAATGCTCTAATGGAGCTAATTAGCTTACTGTGAAAATATTACAAACGTTTGACAAAACTGAAAAATGTAAATTTCCAATTTCAACCAAACATGCTAGAAATGCTCCAATTGAGCTAATTAGCTTATTGTGAGAATATTACAAACGTCTGACAAACATGATAAATGTAAATTTCCAATTTCAACCAAACATGCTAGAAATGCTCCAATTGAGCTAATTAGCTTATTGTAAGAATATTACAAACGTCTGACAAACATGATAAATGTAAGTTTCCAATTTCAACCAAACATGCTAGAAATGCTCTAATTGCGCTAATTAGCTCATTGTGAAGATATTACAAACGTCTGACAAGAATGAAAAATGTAAATTTCCAATTTCAACCAAACATGCTAGAAATGCTCTAATTGAGTTAATTAGCTCATTGTGAAGATATTACAAACGTGTGACTGAAATTAAAAATTTAAATTTCCAAATTCAACTAAACACGCTGTAAATACTCAAATTGAGCTAAATAGCTTGATGTTAAAATTTCCCAAACGTCTGACAAAAAGGAAAATTTTTAATCTCCCATTTCAACCAAACACGCTAGAAATGCTCTAATTTCGCTAACAAGCTTATGGTAAAACTTTCACAAACGTCTGACAAAAATGGAAAATGTACATTTCCAATTTTATTAAAACTCGCAAAAAAGGCTCTAATTACGCTAAGTAATTGCGAATATTTTACAAACATTTGACAAAAATGAAAAATGTAAACATTTAATTTCAACCAAACATGCTAGAAATGCTCCTAATGAGCTAAATAGCTCATTGTGAAAATATTACAAACGTCTGACAAAAATGAAAAATGTGAATTTCCAATTTCAACCAAACATGCTAGAAATGCTCTAATTGCGCTAATTAGCTCATTGTGAAAATATTACAAACGTCTGACAAAAATGAAAAATGTAAATTTCCAATTTCAACCAAACATGCTAGAAATGCTCTAATTGAGTTAATTAGCTCATTGTGAAGATATTACAAATGTGTGACTGAAATTAAAAATTTAAATTTCCAATTTCAACCAAACACGCTGTAAATACTCAAATTGAGCTAATTAGCTTGATGTTAGAATTTCCCAAACGTCTGACAAAAAGGAAAGTTTTTAATCTCCCATTTCGACCAAACACGCTAGAAATGCTCTAACTTCGCTATCAAGCTTATTGTGAAATTTTCACAAACGCCTGACAAAAATGAAAAATTTAAATTTCCAATTTTAACCAAACTCGCAAGAAAGGCTCTAATTACGCTAATTAATTGCGAGAATTTTACAAACGTTTGACAAAAATGAAAAATGTAAACATTTAATTTCACCCAAACATGCTAGAAATGCTCTAATTGAGCTAATTAGCTTATTGTGAGAATTTTACAAACGTCTGACAAAAATGAAAAATGTAAATTTCCAATTTTAACCAAACATGCTAGAAATTCTTTAATTGACTTAATTAGCTCATTGTGAAGATATTACAAACGTCTGACAAAAATGAAAAATGTTAATTTCCAATTTCAACCAAACATGCTAGAAATGCTCTAATTGAGCTAATTAGCTCATTGTGAAAATATTACAAACGTCTGACAAGAATGAAAAATGTAAATTTCGAATTTCAACCAAACATGCTAGAAATGCTCTAATAGAGCTAATTAGCTTATTGTGAAAATATTACAAACGTCTGACAAAAATGAAAAATGTAAAATTCCAATTTCAACCAAACATGCTAGAAATGCTCCAATTGAGCTAATTAGCTTATTGTGAGAATATTGCAATTGTCTGACAAAACTGAAAAATGTAAATTTCCAATTTCAACCAATCATGCTATAAATGCTCTAATTGAGCTAATTAGCTTATTGTGAGAATATTGCAATTGTCTGACAAAAGTGAAAAATGTAATTTTCCAATTTCAACCAAACATGCTAGAAATGCTCCAATTGAGCTAATTAGCTTATTGTGAGAATAGTGCAATTGTCTGACAAAACTGAAAAATGTAATTTTCCAATTTCAACCAAACATGCTAGAAATGCTCCAATTGAGCTAATTAGCTTATTGTGAGAATATTACAAACGTCTGACCAAACTGAAAAATGTAAATTTCCAATTTCAACCAAACATGCTAGAAATGCTCCAATTGAGCTAATTAGCTTATTGTGAGAATATTGCAATTGTCTGACAAAAGTGAAAAATGTAAATTTCCAATTTCAACCAAACATGCTAGAAACGCTCTAATTGAGTTAATTAGCTCATTGTGGAATTATTACAAACGTCTGACAAAAATGAAAAATGTAAATTTCCAATTTCAACCAAACATGCTAGAAAAGCTCCAATTGAGCTAATTAGCTTATTGTGAGAATATTACAAACGTCTGACAAAAATGAAAATCGTTAATTTCCAATTTCAACCAAACATGCTAGAAATGCTCAAATTTCTCAAATAAGCCTACTGTAAGAATTTTACAATCGTCTGACAAAACTGAAAAATGTAAATTTCCATTTTCAACCAAACATGCTAGACATGCTCCAATTGAGCTAATTAGCTTATTGTGAGAATATTACAAACGTCTGACAAAAATTATAAATGTAAATTTCCAATTTCAACCATACATGCTAGAAATGCTCTAATGGAGCTAATTAGCTTACTGTGAAAATATTACAAACGTTTGACAAAACTGAAAAATGTAAATTTCCAATTTCAACCATACATGCTAGAAATGCTCTAATGGAGCTAATTAGCTTACTGTGAAAATATTACAAACGTTTGACAAAAATGAAAAATGTAATTTTCCAATTTCAACCAAACATGCTAGAAATGCTCCAATTGAGCTAATTAGCTTATTGTGAGAATATTACAAACGTCTGACGAAAATGATAAATGTTAATTCTCAATTTCAACCAAACATGCTAGAAACGCTCTAATTGAGTTAATTAGCTCATTGTGAAATTATTACAAACGTCTGACAAAAATGAAAAATGTAATTTTCCAATTTCAACCAAACATGCTAGACATGCTCCATTTGCACTAATTAGCTCATTGTGAGAATTTCACAAACGTCTGACAAAACTGAACAATGTAAATTTCCAATTTCAACCAAACATGCTAGAAATGCTTCAATTGAGCTAATTACCTTATTGTGAGAATATTACAAACGTCTGACAAAAATGATAAATGTAAATTTCCATTTTCAACCAAACATGCTAGAAATGCTCCAATTGAGCTAATTAGCTTATTGTGAGAATTTTACAAACGTCTGACAAAAATTATAAAGGTAAATTTCCAATTTCAATCAACCATGCTAGAAATGCTCTAATTGAGCTAATTAGCTTATTGTGAGAATATTACAAACGTCTGACAAAACTGAAAAATGTAAATTTCCAATTTCAACCAAACATGCTAGAAATGCTCAAATTGCGCAAAGAAGCCTACTGTAAGAATTTTACAAACGCCTGACAAAACTGAAAAATGTAAATTTTCAATTTCAACCAAACATGCTAGAAATGCTCCAATTGAGCTAATTAGCTTATTGTGAGAATATTACAAACGTCTGACAAACATGATAAATGTAAATTTCCAATTTCAACCAAACATGCTAGAAATGCTCTAATTGAGTTAATTAGCTCATTGTGAAGATATTACAAACGTGTGACTGAAATTAAAAATTTAAATTTCCAAATTCAACTAAACACGCTGTAAATACTCAAATTGAGCTAAATAGCTTGATGTTAAAATTTCCCAAATGTCTGACAAAAAGGAAAATTTTTAATCTCCCATTTCAACCAAACACGCTAGAAATGCTCTAATTTCGCTAACAAGCTTATGGTAAAACTTTCACAAACGTCTGACAAAAATGGAAAATGTAATTTTCCAATTTTATTAAAACTCGCAAGAAAGGCTCTAATTACGCTAACTAATTGCGAAAATTTTACAAACATTTGACAAAAATGAAAAATGTAAACATTTAATTTCAACCAAACATGCTAGAAATGCTCCTAATGAGCTAAATAGCTCATTGTGAAAATATTACAAACGTCTGACAAAAATGAAAAGTGTAAATTTCCAATTTCAACCGAACATGCTAGAAATGCTCTAAATGCGCTAATTAGCTTATTGTGAGAATTTCACAAACGTCTGACAAAAGCGAAAAATGTATATTTCCAATTTCAACCAAACATGCTAAAAATGCTCTAATTGCGCTAATTAGCTCATTGTGAAAATATTACAAACGTCTGACAAGAATGAAAAATGTAAATTTCCAATTTCAACCAAACACGCTGTAAATACTCAAATTGAGCTAATTAGCTTATTGTGAGAATATTGCAATTGTCTGACAAAAGTGAAAAATGTAAATTTCCAATTTCAACCAAACATGCTAGAAATGCTCCAATTGAGCTAATTAGCTCATTGTGAGAATTTCACAAACGTCTGACAAAACTGAAAAATGTAAATTTCCAATTTCAACCAAACATGCTAGAAAAGCTCCAATTGAGCTAATTAGCTTATTGTGAGAATATTACAAACGTCTGACAAAAATGATAAATATAATTTTCCAATTTCAACTAAACATGCTAGAAACGCTCTAATTGAGTTAATTAGCTCATTGTGAAAATATTACAAACGTCTGACAAAAATGAAAATCGTTAATTTCCAATTTCAACCAAACATGCTAGAAATGCTCAAATTTCTCAAATAAGCCTACTGTAAGAATTTTACAATCGTCTGACAAAACTGAAAAATGTAATTTTCCATTTTCAACCAAACATGCTAGAAATGCTCAAATTGAGCTAATTAGCTTATTGTGAGAATATTACAAACGTCTGACAAAAATTATAAATGTAAATTTCCAATTTCAACCATACATGCTAGAAATGCTCTAATGGAGCTAATTAGCTTACTGTGAAAATATTACAAACGTTTGACAAAACTGAAAAATGTAAATTTCCAATTTCAACCAAACATGCTAGAAATGCTCCAATTGAGCTAATTAGCTTATTGTGAGAATATTACAAACGTCTGACAAACATGATAAATGTAAATTTCCAATTTCAATCAAACATGCTAGAAATGCTCTAATTGAGCTAATTAGCTTATTGTGAGAATATTACAAACGTCTGACAAAACTGAAAAATGTAAATTTCCAATTTCAACCAAACATGCTAGAAATGCTCAAATTGCGCAAAGAAGCCTACTGTACGAATTTTGCAAACGTTTGACAAAAGTGAAAAATGTAAAATTTCAATTTCAACCAAACATGCTAGAAATGCTCCAATTGAGCTAATTAGCTTTTTGTAAGAATATTACAAACGTCTGACAAACATGATAAATGTAAGTTTCCAATTTCAACCAAACATGCTAGAAATGCTCTAATTGCGCTAATTAGCTCATTGTGAAGATATTACAAACGTCTGACAAGAATGTAAAATGTAAATTTCCAATTTCAACCAAACATGCTAGAAATGCTCTAATTGAGTTAATTAGCTCATTGTGAAGATATTACAAACGTGTGACTGAAATTAAAAATTTAAATTTCCAAATTCAACTAAACACGCTGTAAATACTCAAATTGAGCTAAATAGCTTGATGTTAAAATTTCCCAAACGTCTGACAAAAAGGAAAATTTTTAATCTCCCATTTCAACCAAACACGCTAGAAATGCTCTAATTTCGCTAACAAGCTTATGGTAAAACTTTCACAAACGTCTGACAAAAATGGAAAATGTAAATTTCCAATTTTATTAAAACTCGCAAAAAAGGCTCTAATTACGCTAATTAATTGCGAAAATTTTACAAACATTTGACAAAAATGAAAAATGTAAACATTCAATTTCAACCAAACATGCTAGAAATGCTCCTAATGAGCTAAATAGCTCATTGTGAAAATATTACAAACGTCTGACAAAAATGAAAAATGTAAATTTCCAATTTCAACCAAACATGCTAGAAATGCTCTAATTGCGCTAATTAGCTCATTGTGAAAATATTACAAACGTCTGACAAAAATGAAAAATGTAAATTTCCAATTTCAACCAAACATGCTAGAAATGCTCCAATTGAGCTAATTAGCTTATTGTGAGAATATTACAAACGTCTAACAAAATTGAAAAATGTAAATTTCCAATTTCAACCAAACATGCTAGAAATGCTCCAATTGAGCTAATTAGCTTATTGTGAGAATATTGCAATTGTCTGACAAAAGTGAAAAAAGTAAATTTCCAATTTCAACCAAACATGCTAGAAATGCTCCAATTGAGCTAATTAGCTTATTGTGAGAATATTACAAACGTCTGACGAAAATGATAAATGTTAATTCTCAATTTCAACCAAACATGCTAGAAACGCTCTAATTGAGTTAATTAGCTCATTGTGAAATTATTACAAACGTCTGACAAAAATGAAAAATGTAATTTTCCAATTTCAACCAAGCATGCTAGACATGCTCCATTTGCACTAATTAGCTCATTGTGAGAATTTCACAAACGTCTGACAAAAATGATAAATATAAATTTCCATTTTCAACCAAACATGCTAGAAATGCTCCAATTGAGCTAATTAGCTTATTGTGAGAATTTTACAAACGTCTGACAAAAATTATAAATGTAAATTTCCAATTTCAACCATACATGCTAAAAATGCTCTAATGGAGCTAATTAGCTTACTGTGAAAATATTACAAACGTTTGACAAAACTGAAAAATGTAAATTTCCAATTTCAACCAAACATGCTAGAAATGCTCCAATTGAGCTAATTAGCTTATTGTGAGAATATTACAAACGTCTGACAAACATGATAAATGTAAATTTCCAATTTCAATCAACCATGCTAGAAATGCTCTAATTGAGCTAATTAGCTTATTGTGAGAATATTACAAACGTCTGACAAAACTGAAAAATGTAAATTTCCAATTTCAACCAAACATGCTAGAAATGCTCAAATTGCGCAAAGAAGCCTACTGTAAGAATTTTACAAACGCCTGACAAAACTGAAAAATGTAAATTTTCAATTTCAACCAAACATGCTAGAAATGCTCCAATTGAGCTAATTAGCTTATTGTGAGAATATTACAAACGTCTGACAAACATGATAAATGTAAATTTCCAATTTCAACCAAACATGCTAGAAATGCTCTAATTGCGCTAATTAGCTCATTGTGAAGATATTACAAACGTCTGACAAGAATGAAAAATGTAAACATCCAAGTTCAACCAAACATGCTAGAAATGCTCTAATTGAGTTAATTAGCTCATTGTGAAGATATTACAAACGTGTGACTGAAATTAAAAATTTAAATTTCCAAATTCAACTAAACACGCTGTAAATACTCAAATTGAGCTAAATAGCTTGATGTTAAAATTTCCCAAACGTCTGACAAAAAGGAAAATTTTTAATCTCCCATTTCAACCAAGCACGCTAGAAATGCTCTAATTTCGCTAACAAGCTTATGGTAAAACTTTCACAAACGTCTGACAAAAATGGAAAATGTAAATTTCCAATTTTATTAAAACTCGCAAGAAAGGCTCTAATTACGTTAATTAATTGCGAAAATTTTACAAACATTTGACAAAAATGAAAAATGTAAACATTTAATTTCAACCAAACATGCTAGAAATGCTCCTAATGAGCTAAATAGCTCATTGTGAAAATATTACAAACGTCTGACAAAAATGAAAAGTGTAAATTTCCAATTTCAACCAAACATGCTAGAAATGCTCTAATTGCGCTAATTAGCTTATTGTGAGAATTTCACAAACGTCTGACAAAAGTGAAAAATGTATATTTCCAATTTCAACCAAACATGCTAGAAATGCTCTAATTGCACTAATTAGCTCATTGTGAAAATATTACAAACGTCTGACAATAATGAAAAATGTAAATTTCCAATTTCAACCATTCATGCTAGAAATGCTCTGATTGAGTTAATTAGCTCATTGTGAAGATATTACAAATGTGTGACTGAAATTAAAAATTTAAATTTCCAATTTCAACCAAACACGCTGTAAATACTCAAATTGAGCTAATTAGCTTATTGTGAGAATATTGCAATTGTCTGACAAAACTGAAAAATGTAAGTTTCCAATTTCAACCAAACATGCTAGAAATGCTCCAATTGAGCTAATTAGCTTATTGTGAGAATATTGCAAGTGTCTGACAAAAGTGAAAAATGTAATTTTCCAATTTCAACCAAACATGCTAGAAATGGTCCAATTGAGCTAATTAGCTTATTGTGAGAATATTGCAATTGTCTGACAAAAGTGAAAAATGTAAATTTTCAATTTCAACCAAACATGCTAGAAATGCTCCAATTGAGCTAATTAGCTTATTGTGAGAATATTGCAATTGTCTGACAAAACTGAAAAATGTAAGTTTCCAATTTCAACTAAACATGCTAGAAATGCTCCAATTGAGCTAATTAGCTTATTGTGAGAATATTGCAATTGTCTGACAAAAGTGAAAAATGTAATTTTCCAATTTCAACCAAACATGCTAGAAATGGTCCAATTGAGCTAATTAGCTTATTGTGAGAATATTGCAATTGTCTGACAAAAGTGAAAAATGTAAATTTTCAATTTCAACCAAACATGCTAGAAATGCTCCAATTGAGCTAATTAGCTTATTGTGAGAATATTACAAACGTCTGACAAAACTGAAAAATGTAAATTTCCAATTTCAACCAAACATGCTAGAAATGCTCCAATTGAGCAAATTAGCTTACTGTGAGAATATTACAAACGTCTGACGAAAATGATAAATGTTAATTATCAATTTCAACCAAACATGCTAGAAACGCTTTAATTGAGTTAATTGGCTCATTGTGGAAATATTACAAACGTCTGAAAAAATGAAAATCGTTAATTTCCAATTTCAACCAAACATGCTAGAAATGCTCAAATTTCTCAAATAAGCCTACTGTAAGAATTTTACAATCGTCTGACAAAACTGAAAAATGTAAATTTCCATTTTCAACCAAACATGCTAGAAATGCTCCAATTGAGCTAATTAGCTTATTGTGAGAATATTACAAACGTCTGACAAAAATTATAAATGTAAACTTCCAATTTCAACCATACATGCTAAAAATGCTCTAATGGAGCTAATTAGCTTACTGTGAAAATATTACAAACGTTTGACAAAACTGAAAATTGTAAATTTCCAATTTCAACCAAACATGCTAGAAATGCTCCAATTGAGCTAATTAGCTTATTGTGAGAATATTACAAACGTCTGACAAACATGATAAATGTAAATTTCCAATTTCAATCAAACATGCTAGAAATGCTCTAATTGAGCTAATTAGCTTATTGTGAGAATATTACAAACGTCTGACAAAACTGAAAAATGTAAATTTTCAATTTCAACCAAACATGCTAGAAATGCTCCAATTGAGCTAATTAGCTTATTGTGAGAATATTACAAACGTCTGACAAAAATGAAAAATGTAAATTTCCAATTTTAACCAAACATGCTAGAAATTCTTTAATTGAGTTAATTAGCTCATTGTGAAGATATTACAAACGTCTGACAAAAATGAAAAGTGTAAATTTCCAATTTTAACCAAACATGCTAGAAATGCTCCAATTGAGCTAATTAGCTTATTGTGAGAATATTACAAACGTCTGACAAAAATTATAAATGTAAATTTCCAATTTCAACCATACATGCTAAAAATGCTCTAATGGAGCTAATTAGCTTACTGTGAAAATATTACAAACGTTTGACAAAACTGAAAAATGTAAATTTCCAATTTCAACCAAACATGCTAGAAATGCTCCAATTGAGCTAATTAGCTTATTGTGAGAATATTACAAACGTCTGACAAACATGATAAATGTAAATTTCCAATTTCAATCAAACATGCTAGAAATGCTCTAATTGAGCTAATTAGCTTATTGTGAGAATATTACAAACGTCTGACAAAACTGAAAAATGTAAATTTCCAATTTCAACCAAACATGCTAGAAATGCTCAAATTGCGCAAAGAAGCCTACTGTAAGAATTTTACAAACGTCTGACAAAACTGAAAAATGTAAATTTTCAATTTCAACCAAACATGCTAGAAATGCTCCAATTGAGCTAATTAGCTTATTGTGAGAATATTACAAACGTCTGACAAAAATGAAAAATGTAAATTTCCAATTTTAACCAAACATGCTAGAAATTCTTTAATTGAGTTAATTAGCTCATTGTGAAGATATTACAAACGTCTGACAAAAATGAAAAATGTTAATTTCCAATTTCAACCAAACATGCTAGAAATGCTCTAATTTCGCTATCAAGCTTATTGTGAAATTTTCACAAACGTCTGACAAAAATGAAAAATTTAAATTTCCAATTTTAACCAAACTCGCAAGAAAGGCTCTAATTACGCTAATTAATTGCGAGAATTTTACAAACGTTTGACAAAAATGAAAAATGTAAACATTTAATTTCACCCAAACATGCTAGAAATGCTCTAATTGAGCTAATTAGCTTATTGTGAGAATTTTACAAACGTCTGACAAAAATGAAAAATGTAAATTTCCAATTTTAACCAAACATGCTAGAAATTCTTTAATTGAGTTAATTAGCTCATTGTGAAGATATTACAAACGTCTGACAAAAGTGAAAAATGTTAATTTCCAATTTCAACCAAACATGCTAGAAATGCTCTAATTGAGCTAAATAGCTCATTGTGAAAATATTACAAACGTCTGACAAGAATGAAAAATGTAAATTTCCAATTTCAACCAAACATGCTAGAAATGCTCTAATAGAGCTAATTAGCTTATTGTGAAAATATTACAAACGTCTGACAAAAATGAAAAATGTAAAATTCCAATTTCAACCAAACATGCTAGAAATGCTCCAATTGAGCTAATTAGCTTATTGTGAGAATATTGCAATTGTCTGACAAAAGTGAAAAATGTAAATTTCCAATTTCAACCAAACATGCTAGAAATGCTCTAATTGAGCTAATTAGCTTATTGTGAGAATATTACAAACGTCTGACAAAACTAAAAATGTAAATTTCCAATTTCAACCAAACATGCTAGAAATGCTCCAATTGAGCTAATTAGCTTATTGTGAGAATATTGCAATTGTCTGACAAAAGTGAAAAATGTAAATTTCCAATTTCAACCAAACATGCTAGAAATGCTCCAATTGAGCTAATTAGCTTATTGTGGGAATATTACAAACGTCTGACAAAACTGAAAAATGTAATTTTCCAATTTCAACCAAACATGCTAGAAATGGTCCAATTGAGCTAATTAGCTTATTGTGAGAATATTGCAATTGTCTGACAAAACTGAAAAATGTAAATTTTCAATTTCAACCAAACATGCTAGAAATGCTCCAATTGAGCTAATTAGCTTATTGTGAGAATATTACAAACGTCTGACAAAACTGAAAAATGTAAATTTTCAATTTCAACCAAACATGCTAGAAATGCTCCAATTGAGCTAATTAGCTTATTGTGAGAATATTACAAACGTCTGACAAAACTGAAAAATGTAAATTTCCAATTTCAACCAAACATGCTAGAAATGCTCCAATTGAGCAAATTAGCTTATTGTGAGAATATTACAAACGTCCGACGAAAATGATAAATGTTAATTCTCAATTTCAACCAAACATGCTAGAAACGCTCTAATTGAGTTAATTAGCTCATTGTGAAATTATTACAAACGTCTGACAAGAATGAAAAATGTAATTTTCCAATTTCAACCAAACATGCTAGACATGCTCCATTTGCACTAATTAGCTCATTGTGAGAATTTCACAAACGTCTGACAAAACTGAAAAATGTAAATTTCCAATTTCAACCAAACATGCTAGAAATGCTTCAATTGAGCTAATTACCTTATTGTGAGAATATTACAATTGTCTGACAAAAATGATAAATGTAAATTTCCATTTTCAACCAAACATGCTAGAAATGCTCCAATTGAGCTAATTAGCTTATTGTGAGAATTTTACAGACGTCTGACAAAAATTATAAATGTAAATTTCAACCATACATGCTAAAAATGCTCTAATGGAGCTAATTAGCTTACTGTGAAAATATTACAAACGTTTGACAAAACTGAAAAATGTAAATTTCCAATTTCAACCAAACATGCTAGAAATGCTCCAATTGAGCTAATTAGCTTATTGTGAGAATATTTCAAACGTCTGACAAAACTGAAAAATGTAAATTTCCAATTTCAACCAAACATGCTAGAAATGCTCAAATTGCGCAAAGAAGCCTACTGTAAGAATTTTACAAACGCCTGACAAAACTGAAAAATGTAAATTTTCAATTTCAACCAAACATGCTAGAAATGCTCCAATTGAGCTAATTAGCTTATTGTGAGAATATTACAAACGTCTGACAAACATGATAAATGTAAATTTCCAATTTCAACCAAACATGCTAGAAATGCTCTAATTGCGCTAATTAACTCATTGTGAAGATATTACAAACGTCTGACAAGAATGAAAAATGTAAACATCCAAGTTCAACCAAACATGCTAGAAATGCTCTAATTGAGTTAATTAGCTCATTGTGAGAATATTACAAACGTGTGACTGAAATTAAAAATTTAAATTTCCAAATTCAACTAAACACGCTGTAAATACTCAAATTGAGCTAAATAGCTTGATGTTAAAATTTCCCAAACGTCTGACAAAAAGGAAAATTTTTAATCTCCCATTTCAACCAAACACGCTAGAAATGCTCTAATTTCGCTAACAAGCTTATGGTAAAACTTTCACAAACGTCTGACAAAAGTGGAAAATGTAAATTTCCAATTTTATTAAAACTTGCAAGAAAGGCTCTAATTACGCTAATTAATTGCGAAAATTTTACAAACATTTGACAAAAATGAAAAATGTAAACATTTAATTTCAACCAAACATGCTAGAAATGCTCAAATTGCGCAAAGAAGCCTACTGTAAGAATTTTACAAACGCCTGACAAAACTGAAAAATGTAAATTTTCAATTTCAACCAAACATGCTAGAAATGCTCCAATTGAGCAAATTAGCTTACTGTGAGAATATTACAAACGTCTGACGAAAATGATAAATGTTAATTATCAATTTCAACCAAACATGCTAGAAACGCTCTAATTGAGTTAATTAGCTCATTGTGAAATTATTACAAACGTCTGACAAAAATGAAAAATGTAATTTTCCAATTTCAACCAAACATGCTAGAAATGCTCCATTTGCACTAATTAGCTCATTGTGAGAATTTCACAAACGTCTGATAAAACTGAAAAATGTAAATTTCCGATTTCAACCAAACATGCTAGAAATGCTTCAATTGAGCTAATTACCTTATTGTGAGAATATTACAAACGTCTGACAAAAATGATAAATGTAAATTTCCAATTTCAACCAAACATGCTAGAAACGCTCTAATTGAGTTAATTGGCTCATTCTGAAAATATTACAAACGTCTGAAAAAATGAAAATCGTTAATTTCCAATTTCAACCAAACATGCTAGAAATGCTCAAATTTCTCAAATAAGCCTACTGTAAGAATTTTACAATCGTCTGACAAAACTGAAAAATGTAAATTTCCATTTTCAACCAAACATGCTAGAAATGCTCCAATTGAGCTAATTAGCTTATTGTGAGAATATTACAAACGTCTGACAAAAATTATAAATGTAAATATCCAACTTCAACCATACATGCTAAAAATGCTCTAATGGAGCTAATTAGCTTACTGTGAAAATATTACAAACGTTTGACAAAACTGAAAAATGTAAATTTCCAATTTCAACCAAACATGCTACAAATGCTCCAATTGAGCTAATTAGCTTATTGTGAGAATATTACAAACGTCTGACAAACATGATAAATGTAAATTTCCAATTTCAACCAAACATGCTAGAAATGCTCCAATTGAGCTAATTAGCTCATTGTGAAAATATTACAAACGTCTGACAAAAATGAAAAATGTAAAATTCCAATTTCAACCAAACATGCTAGAAATGCTCCAATTGAGCTAATTAGCTTATTGTGAGAATATTGCAATTGTCTGACAAAACTGAAAAAATGTAAATTTCCAATTTCAACCAATCATGCTATAAATGCTCTAATTGAGCTAATTAGCTTATTGTGAGAATATTGCAATTGTCTGACAAAAGTGAAAAATGTAATTTTCCAATTTCAACCAAACATGCTAGAAATGCTCCAATTGAGCTAATTAGCTTATTGTGAGAATAGTGCAATTGTCTGACAAAACTGAAAAATGTAATTTTCCAATTTCAACCAAACATGCTAGAAATGCTCCAATTGAGCTAATTAGCTTATTGTGAGAATATTACAAACGTCTGACAAACATGATAAATGTAAATTTCCAATTTCAACCAAACATGCTAGAAATGCTCCAATTGAGCTAATTAGCTTATTGAGAGAATAGTGCAATTGTCTGACAAAACTGAAAAATGTAATTTTCCAATTTCAACCAAACATGCTATAAATGCTCTAATTGCGTTAATTAGCTTATTGTGAGAATATTGCAATTGTCTGACCAAACTGAAAAATGTAAAATTCCAATTTCAACCAAACATGCTAGAAATGCTCAAATTGCGCAAAGAAGCCTACTGTAAGAATTTTACAAACGCCTGACAAAACTGAAAAATGTAAATTTTCAATTTCAACCAAACATGCTAGAAATGCTCCAATTGAGCTAATTAGCTTATTGTGAGAATAGTGCAATTGTCTGACAAAACTGAAAAATGTAATTTTCCAATTTCAACCAAACATGCTATAAATGCTCTAATTGCAATAATTAGCTTATTGTGAGAATATTGCAATTGTCTGACCAAACTGAAAAATATAAATTTCCAATTTCAACCAAACATGCTAGAAATGCTCAAATTGCGCAAAGAAGCCTACTGTAAGAATTTTACAAACGCCTGACAAAACTGAAAAATGTAAATTTTCAATTTCAACCAAACATGCTAGAAATGCTCCAATTGAGCTAATTAGCTTATTGTGAGAATATTACAAACGTCTGACAAACATGATAAATGTAAATTTCCAATTTCAACCCAACATGCTAGAAATGCTCTAATTGCGCTAATTAGTTCATTGTGAAGATATTACAAACGTCTGACAAGAATGAATAATGTAAATTTCCAATTTCAACCAAACATGCTAGAAATGCTCTAATTGAGTTAATTAGCTCATTGTGAAGATATTACAAACGTGTGACTGAAATTAAAAATTTAAATTTCCAAATTCAACTAAACACGCTGTAAATACTCAAATTGAACTAAATAGCTTGATGTTAAAATTTCCCAAACGTCTGACAAAAAGGAAAATTTTTAATCTCCCATTTCAACCAAACACGCTAGAAATGCTCTAATTTTGCTAACAAGCTTATGGTAAAAGATTCACAAACGTCTGACAAAAATGGAAAATGTAAATTTCCAATTTTATTAAAACTCGCAAGAAAGGCTCTAATTACGCTAATTAATTGCGAAAATTTTACAAACATTTGACAAAAATGAAAAATGTAAACATTTAATTTCAACCAAACATGCTAGAAATGCTCCTAATGAGCTAAATAGCTCATTGTGAAAATATTACAAACGTCTGACAAAAATGAAAAATGTAAATTTCCAATTTCAACCAAACATGCTAGAAATGCTCTAATTGCGCTAAATAGCTTATTGTGAGAATTTCACAAACGTCTGACAAAAGTGAAAAATGTAAATTTCCAATTTCAACCAAACATGCTAGAAATGTTCTAATTGCGCTAATTAGCTCATTGTGAAAATATTACAAACGTCTGACAAGAATGAAATATGTAAATTTCCAATTTCAACCATTCGTGCTAGAAATGCTCTAATTGAGTTAATTAGCTCATTGTGAAGATATTACAAATGTGTGACTGAAATTAAAAATTTAAATTTCCAATTTCAACCAAACACGCTGTAAATACTCAAATTGAGCTAATTAGCTTGATGTTAGAATTTCCCAAACGTCTGACAAAAAGGAAAGTTTTTAATCTCCCATTTCAACCAAACACGCTAGAAATGCTCTAATTTCGCTATCAAGCTTATTGTGAAATTTTCACAAACGTCTGACAAAAATGAAAAATTTAAATTTCCAATTTTAACCAAACTCGCAAGAAAGGCTCTAATTACGCTAATTAATTGCGAGAATTTTACAAACGTTTGACAAAAATGAAAAATGTAAACATTTAATTTCACCCAAACATGCTAGAAATGCTCTAATTGAGCTAATTAGCTTATTGTGAGAATTTTACAAACGTCTGACAAAAATGAAAAATGTAAATTTCCAATTTTAACCAAACTTGCTAGAAATTCTTTAATTGAGTTAATTAGCTCATTGTGAAGATATTACAAACGTCTGACAAAAATGAAAAATGTTAATTTCCAATTTCAACCAAACATGCTAGAATTGCTCTAATTGAGCTAATTAGCTCATTGTGAAAATATTACAAACGTCTGACAAAAATGAAAAGTGTAAATTTCTAATTTCAACCAAACATGCTAGAAATGCTCTAATTGAGCTAAATAGCTCATTGTGAAAATATTACAAACGTCTGACAAGAATGAAAAATGTAAATTTCGAATTTCAACCAAACATGCTAGAAATGCTCTAATAGAGCTAATTAGCTTATTGTGAAAATATTACAAACGTCTGACAAAAATGAAAACTGTAAATTTCCAATTTCAACTAAACATGCTAGAAATGCTCTAATTGAGCTAATTAGCTCATTGTGAAAATATTACAAACGTCTGACAAAAATGAAAAATGTAATTTTCCAATTTCAACCAAACATGCTAGAAATGGTCCAATTGAGCTAATTAGCTTATTGTGAGAATATTGCAATTGTCTGACAAAACTGAAAAATGTAAATTTCCAATTTCAACCAAACATGCTAGAAATGCTCCAATTGAGCTAATTAGCTTATTGTGAGAATATTGCAATTGTCTGACAAAAGTGAAAAATGTAATTTTCCAATTTCAACCAAACATGCTAGAAATGGTCCCATTGAGCTAATTAGCTTATTGTGAGAATATTGCAATTGTCTGACAAAAGTGAAAAATGTAAATTTTCAATTTCAACCAAACATGCTAGAAATGCTCCAATTGAGCTAATTAGCTTATTGTGAGAATATTACAAACGTCTGACAAAACTGAAAAATGTAAATTTCCAATTTCAACCAAACATGCTAGAAATGCTCCAATTGAGCAAATTAGCTTATTGTGAGAATATTACAAACGTCTGACGAAAATGATAAATGTTAATTATCAATTTCAACCAAACATGCTAGAAACGCTCCATTTGCACTAATTAGCTCATTCTGAGAATTTCACAAACGTCTGACAAAACTGAAAAATGTAAATTTCCAATTTCAACCAAACATGCTAGAAATGCTTCAATTGAGCTAATTACCTTATTGTGAGAATATTACAAACGTCTGACAAAAATGATAAATGTAAATTTCCAATTTCAACCAAACATGCTAGAAACGCTCTAATTGAGTTAATTAGCTCATTGTGAAATTATTACAAACGTCTGACAAAAATGAAAAATGTAATTTTCCAATTTTAACCAAACATGCTAGAAATGCTCCATTTGCACTAATTAGCTCATTGTGAGAATTTCACAAACGTCTGACAAAACTGAAAAATGTAAATTTCCAATTTCAACCAAACATGCTAGAAATGCTTCAATTGAGCTAATTACCTTATTGTGAGAATATTACAAACGTCTGACAAAAATGATAAATGTAAATTTCCAATTTCAACCAAACATGCTAGAAACGCTCTAATTGAGTTAATCAGCTCATTGTGAAAATATTACAAACGTCTGACAAAAATGAAAATCGTTAATTTCCAATTTCAACCAAACATGCTAGAAATGCTCAAATTTTTCAAATAAGCCTACTGTAAGAATTTTACAATCGTCTGACAAAAATTATAAATGTAAATTTCCAATTTCAACCATACATGCTAAAAATGCTCTAATGGAGCTAATTAGCTTACTGTGAAAATATTACAAACGTTTGACAAAACTGAAAAATGTAAATTTCCAATTTCAACCAAACATGCTAGAAATGCTCCAATTGAGCTAATTAGCTTATTGTGAGAATATTACAAACGTCTGACAAACATGATGAATGTAAATTTCCAATTTCAATCAAACATGCTAGAAATGCTCTAATTGTGCTAATTAGCTTATTGTGAGAATATTACAAACGTCTGACAAAACTGAAAAATGTAAATTTCCAATTTCAACCAAACATGCTAGAAATGCTCAAATTGCGCAAAGAAGCCTACTGTAAGAATTTTACAAACGTCTGACAAAACTGAAAAATGTAAATTTTCAATTTTAACCATACATGCTAAAAATGCTCTAATAGAGCTAATTAGCTTACTGTGAAAATATTACAAACGTTTGACAAAACTGAAAAATGTAAATTTCTAATTTCAACCAAACATGCTAGAAATGCTCTAATTGCGCTAATTAGCTCATTGTGAGAATTTCACAAACGTCTGACAAAAGTGAAAAATGTAAACTTCCAATTTCAACCAAACATGCTAGAAATGATCTAATTGCGCTAATTAGCTCATTGTGAAAATATTACAAACGTCTGACAAGAATGAAAAATGTAAATTTCCAATTTCAACCAAACTTGCTAGAAATGCTCTAATTGAGTTAATTAGCTCATTGTGAAGATATTACAAATGTGTGACTGAAATTAAAAATTTAAATTTCCAATTTCAACCAAACACGCTGTAAATACTCAAATTGAGCTAATTAGCTTGATGTTAGAATTTCCCAAACGTCTGACAAAAAAGAAAGTTTTTAATCTCCCATTTCAACCAAACACGCTAGAAATGCTCTAATTTCGCTATCAAGCTTATTGTGAAATTTTCACAAACGTCTGACAAAAATGAAAAATTTAAATTTCCAACTTGAACCAAACTCGCAAGAAAGGCTCTAATTACGCTAATTAATTGCGAGAATTTTACAAACGTTTGACAAAAATGAAAAATGTGAACATTTAATTTCACCCAAACATGCTAGAAATGCTCTAATTGAGCTAATTAGCTTATTGTGAGAATTTTACAAACGTCTGACAAAAACGAAAAATGTAAATTTCCAATTTTAACCAAACATGCTAGAATTGCTCTAATTGAGCTAATTAGCTCATTGTGAAAATATTACAAACGTCTGACAAAAATGAAAAGTGTAAATTTCCAATTTCAACCAAACATGCTAGAAATGCTCCAATTGAGCTAATTAGCTTATTGTGAGAATATTACAATTGTCTGACAAAAGTGAAAAATGTAAATTTCCAATTTCAACCAAACATGCTAGAAATGCTCCAATTGAGCTAATTAGCTTATTGTGAGAATATTGCAATTGTCTGACAAAAGTGAAAAATGTAATTTTCCAATTTCAACCAAACATGCTAGAAATGCTCCAATTGAGCTAATTAGCTTATTGTGAGAATATTGCAATTGTCTGACAAAAGTGAAAAATGTAAATTTCCAATTTCAACCAAACATCCTAGAAATGCTCCAATTGAGCTAATTAGCTTATTGTGAGAATATTACAAACGTCTGACAAAACTGAAAAATATAAATTTCCAATTTCAACCAAACATGCTAGAAATGCTCCAATTGAGCAAATTAGCTTATTGTGAGAATATTACAAACGTCTGACGAAAATGATAAATGTTAATTATCAATTTCAACCAAACATGCTAGAAACGCTCTAATTGAGTTAATTAGCTCATTGTGAAGTTATTACAAACGTCTGACAAAAATGAAAAATGTAAATTTCCAATTTCAACCAAACATGCTAGAAATGCTCAAATTTCTCAAATAAGCCTACTGTAAGAATTT
This sequence comes from Watersipora subatra, assembly GCF_963576615.1. Taxonomy (NCBI): domain Eukaryota; kingdom Metazoa; phylum Bryozoa; class Gymnolaemata; order Cheilostomatida; family Watersiporidae; genus Watersipora; species Watersipora subatra. The sequence continues at coordinate 31,461,940 of NC_088711.1, forward strand.
TACAATCGTCTGACAAAACTGAATAATGTAAATTTCCATTTTCAACCAAACATGCTAGAAATGCTCCAATTGAGCTAATTAGCTTATTGTGAGAATATTACAAACGTCTGACAAAAATTATAAATGTAAATTTCCAATTTCAACCATACATGCTAGAAATGCTCTAATGGAGCTAATTAGCTTACTGTGAGAATATTACAAACGTCTGACAAAACTGAAAAATGTAAATTTCCATTTTCAACCAAACATGCTAGAAATTCTCCAATTGAGCTAATTAGCTTATTGTGAGAATATTACAAACGTCTGACAAACATGATAAATGTAAATTTCCAATTTCAATCAAACATGCTAGAAATGCTCCAATTGAGCTAATTAGCTTATTGTGAGAATATTACAAACGTCTGACAAAACTGAAAAATGTAAATTTCCAATTTCAACCAAACATGCTAGAAATGCTCTAATTGCGCAAAGAAGCCTACTGTAAGAATTTTACAAACGTCTGACAAAACTGAAAAATGTAAATTTCCATTTTCAACCAAACATGCTAGAAATTCTCCAATTGAGCTAATTAGCTTATTGTGAGAATATTACAAACGTCTGACAAACATGATAAATGTAAATTTCCAATTTCAACCAAACATGCTAGAAATGCCCCAATTGAGCTAATTAGCTTATTGTAAGAATATTACAAACGTCTGACAAAACTGAAAAATGTAAATTTCCAATTTCAACCAAACATGCTAGAAATGCTCTAATTGCGCAAAGAAGCCTACTGTAAGAATTTTACAAACGTCTGACAAAACTGAAAAATGTAAATTTCCATTTTCAACCAAACATGCTAGAAATGCTCTAATTGCGCTAATTAGCTCATTGTGAAGATATTACAAACGTCTGACAAGAATGAAAAATGTAAATTTCCAATTTCAACCAAACATGCTAGAAATGCTCTAATTGAGTTAATTAGCTCATTGTGAAGATATTACAAACGTGTGACTGAAATTAAAAATTTAAATTTCCAAATTCAACTAAACACGCTGTAAATACTCAAATTGAGCTAAATAGCTTGATGTTAAAATTTCCCAAACGTCTGACAAAAAGGAAAATTTTTAATCTCCCATTTCAACCAAACACGCTAGAAATGCTCTAATTTCGCTAACAAGCTTATGGTAAAACTTTCACAAACGTCTGACAAAAATGGAAAATGTAAATTTCCAATTTTATTAAAACTCGCAAGAAAGGCTCTAATTACGCTAATTAATTGCGAAAATTTTACAAACATTTGACAAAAACGAAAAATGTAAACATTTAATTTCAACCAAACATGCTAGAAATGCTCCTAATTGCGCTAATTATCTCATTGTGAAAATATTACAAACGTCTGACAAGAATGAAAAATGTAAATTTCCAATTTCAACCAAACATGCTAGAAATGCTCTAATTGAGTTAATTAGCTCATTGTGAAGATATTACAAATGTGTGACTGAAATTAAAAATTTACATTTCCAATTTCAACCAAACACGCTGTAAATACTCAAATTGAGCTAATTAGCTTGATGTTAAAATTTCCCAAACGTCTGACAAAAAGGAAAGTTTCTAATCTCCCATTTCAACCAAACACGCTAGAAATGCTCTAATTTCGCTATCAAGCTTATTGTGAAATTTTCACAAACGTCTGACAAAAATGAAAAATTTAAATTTCCAATTTTAACCAAACTCGCAAGAAAGGCTCTAATTACGCTAATTAATTGCGAGAATTTTACAAACGTTTGACAAAAATGAAAAATGTAAACATTTAATTTCACCCAAACATGCTAGAAATGCTCTAATTGAGCTAATTAGCTTATTGTGAGAATTTTACAAACGTCTGACAAAAATGAAAAATGTAAATTTCCAATTTTAACCAAACATGCTAGAAATTTTTTAATTGAGTTAATTAGCTCATTGTGAAGATATTACAAACGTCTGACAAGAATGAAAAATGTAAATTTCCAATTTCAACCAAACATGCTAGAAATGCTCTAATTGAGTTAATTAGCTCATTGTGAAGATATTACAAACGTGTGAATGAAATTAAAAATTTAAATTTCCAAATTCAACTAAACACGCTGTAAATACTCAAATTGAGCTAAATAGCTTGATGTTAAAATTTCCCAAACGTCTGACAAAAAGGAAAATTTTTAATCTCCCATTTCAACTAAACACGCTAGAAATGCTCTAATTTCGCTAACAAGCTTATGGTAAAACTTTCACAAACGTCTGACAAAAATGGAAAATGTAAATTTCCAAATTTATTAAAACTCGCAAGAAAGGCTCTAATTACGCTAATTAATTGCGAAAATTTTACAAACATTTGACAAAAATGAAAAATGTAAACATTTAATTTCAACCAAACATGCTAGAAATGCTCCTAATGAGCTAAATAGCTCATTGTGAAAATATTACAAACGTCTGACAAAAATGAAAAATGTAAATTTCCAATTTCAACCAAACATGCTAGAAATGCTCTAATTGCGCTAATTAGCTCATTGTGAAAATATTACAAACGTCTGACAAGAATGAAAAATGTAAATTTCCAATTTCAACCAAACATGCTAGAAATGCTCTAATTGAGTTAATTAGCTCATTGTGAAGATATTACAAATGTGCGACTGAAATTAAAAATTTAAATTTCCAATTTCAACCAACAACGCTGTAAATACTCAAATTGAGCTAATTAGCTTGATGTTAGAATTTCCCAAACGTCTGACAAAAAGGAAAGTTTTTAATCTCCCATTTCAACCAAACACGCTAGAAATGCTCTAATTTCGCTATCAAGCTTATTGTGAAATTTTCACAAACGTCTGACAAAAATGAAAAATTTAGATTTCCAATTTTAACCAAACTCGCAAGAAAGGCTCTAATTACGCTAATTAATTGCGAGAATTTTACAAACGTTTGACAAAAATGAAAAATGTAAACATTTAATTTCACCCAAACATGCTAGAAATGCTCTAATTGAGCTAATTAGCTTATTGTGAGAATTTTACAAACCTCTGACAAAAATGAAAAATGTAAATTTCCAATTTCACCCAAACATGCTAGAAATTCTTTAATTGAGTTAATTAGCTCATTGTGAAAATATTACAAACGTCTGACAAAAATGAAAAGTGTAAATTTCCAATTTCAACCAAACATGCTAGAAATGCTCTAATTGAGCTAAATAGCTCATTGTGAAAATATTACAAACGTCTGACAAGAATGAAAAATGTAAATTTCGAATTTCAACCAAACATGCTAGAAATGCTCTAATAGAGCTAATTAGCTTATTGTGAAAATATTACAAACGTCTGACAAAAATGAAAAATGTAAATTTCCAATTTCAACCAAACATGCTAGAAATGCTCTAATTGAGCTAATTAGCTCATTGTGAAAATGTTACAAACGTCTGACAAAAATGAAAAATGTAAAATTCCAATTTCAACCAAACATGCTAGAAATGCTCCAATTGAGCTAATTAGCTTATTGTGAGAATATTGCAATTGTCTGACAAAACTGAAAAATGTAAATTTCCAATTTCAACCAATCATGCTATAAATGCTCTAATTGAGCTAATTAGCTTATTGTGAGAATATTGCAATTGTCTGACAAAAGTGAAAAATGTAATTTTCCAATTTCAACCAAACATGCTAGAAATGCTCCAATTGAGCTAATTAGCTTATTGTGAGAATAGTGCAATTGTCTGACAAAACTGAAAAATGTAATTTTCCAATTTCAACCAAACATGCTAGAAATGCTCCAATTGAGCTAATTAGCTTATTGTGAGAATATTACAAACGTCTGACCAAACTGAAAAATGTAAATTTCCAATTTCAACCAAACATGCTAGAAATGCTCCAATTGAGCTAATTAGCTTATTGTGAGAATATTGCAATTGTCTGACAAAAGTGAAAAATGTAAATTTCCAATTTCAACCAAACATGCTAGAAATGCTCTAATTGAGCTAATTAGCTTATTGTGAGAATATTACAAACGTCTGACAAAACTGAAAAATGTAAATTTCCAATTTCAACCAAACATGCTAGAAATGCTCCAATTGAGCTAATTAGCTTATTGTGAGAATATTGCAATTGTCTGACAAAAGTGAAAAATGTAAATTTCCAATTTCAACCAAACATGCTAGAAATGCTCCAATTGAGCTAATTAGCTTATTGTGAGAATATTGCAATTGTCTGACAAAAGTGAAAAATGTAATTTTCCAATTTCAACCAAACATGCTAGAAATGGTCCAATTGAGCTAATTAGCTTATTGTGAGAATATTGCAATTGTCTGACAAAAGTGAAAAATGTAAATTTTCAATTTCAACCAAACATGCTAGAAACGCTCTAATTGAGTTAATTAGCTCATTGTGAGAATATTACAAACGTCTGACAAAAATGAAAAATGTAATTTTCCAATTTCAACCAAACATGTTAGACATGCTCCATTTGCACTAATTAGCGCATTGTGAGAATTTCGCAAACGTCTGACAAAACTGAAAAATGTAAATTTCCAATTGCAACCAAACATGCTAGAAATGCTTCAATTGAGTTAATTAGCTCATTGTGAAGATATTACAAATGTGTGACCGAAATTAAAAATTTAAATTTCCAATTTCAACCAAACACGCTGTAAATACTCAAATTGAGCTAATTAGCTTGATGTTAGAATTTCCCAAACGTCTGACAAAAAGGAAAGTTTTTAATCTCCCATTTCAACCAAACACGCTAGAAATGCTCTAATTTCGCTATCAAGCTTATTGTGAAATTTTCACAAACGTCTGACAAAAATGAAAAATTTAAATTTCCAATTTTAACCAAACTCGCAAGAAAGGCTCTAATTACGGTAATTAATTGCGAGAATTTTACAAACGTTTGACAAAAATGAAAAATGTAAACATTTAATTTCACCCAAACATGCTAGAAATGCTCTAATTGAGCTAATTAGCTTATTGTGAGAATTTTACAAACGTCTGACAAAACTGAAAAATGTAAATTTCCAATTTCAACCAAACATGCTAGAAATGCTCAAATTGCGCTAATTAGCTCATTGTGAAGATATTACAAACGTGTGACTGAAATTAAAAAATTTAAATTTCCAAATTCAACTAAACACGCTGTAAATACTCAAATTGAGCTAAATAGCTTGATGTTAAAATTTCCTAAACGTCTGACAAAAAGGAAAATTTTTAATCTCCCATTTCAACTAAACACGCTAGAAATGCTCTAATTTCGCTAACAAGCTTATGGTAAAACTTTAACAAACGTCTGACAAAAATGGAAAATGTAAATTTCCAATGTTATTAAAACTCGCAAGAAAGGCTCTAATTACGCTAATTAATTGCGAAAATTTTACAAACATTTGACAAAAATGAATAATGTAAACATTTAATTTCAACCAAACATGCTAGAAATGCTCCTAATGAGCTAAATAGCTCATTGTGAAAATATTACAAACGTCTGACAAAAATGAAAAATGTAAATTTCCAATTTCAACCAAACATGCTAGAAATGCTCTAATTGCGCTAATTAGCTTATTGTGAGAATTTCACAAACGTCTGACAAAAGTGAAAAATGTAAATTTCCAATTTCAACCAAACATGCTAGAAATGCTCTAATTGCGCTAATTAGCTCATTGTGAAAATATTACAAACGTCTGACAAGAATGAAAAATGTAAATTTCCAATTTCAACCATTCATGCTAGAAATGCTCTAATTGAGTTAATTAGCTCATTGTGAAGATATTAGAAATGTGTGACCGAAATTAAAAATTTAAATTTCCAATTTCAACCAAACACGCTGTAAATACTCAAATTGAGCTAATTAGCTTGATGTTAGAATTTCCCAAACGTCTGACAAAAAGGAAAGTTTTTAATCTCCCATTTCAACCAAACACGCTAGAAATGCTCTAATTTTGCTATCAAGCTTATTGTGAAATTTTCACAAACGTCTGACAAAAATGAAAAATTTAAATTTCCAATTTTAACCAAACTCGCAAGAAAGGCTCTAATTACGGTAATTAATTGCGAGAATTTTACAAACGTTTGACAAAAATGAAAAATGTAAACATTTAATTTCACCCAAACATGCTAGAAATGCTCTAATTGAACTAATTAGCTTATTGTGAGAATTTTACAAACGTCTGACAAAAATGAAAAATGTAAATTTCCAATTTTAACCAAACATGCTAGAAATTCTTTAATTGAGTTAATTAGCTCATTGTGAAGATATTACAAACGTCTGACAAAAATGAAAAATGTTAATTTCCAATTTCAACCAAACATGCTAGAAATGCTCCTAATGAGCTAAATAGCTCATTGTGAAAATATTACAAACGTCTGACAAAAATGAAAAATGTAAATTTCCAATTTCAACCAAACATGCTAGAAATGCTCTAATTGCGCTAATTAGCTCATTGTGAAAATATTACAAACGTCTGACAAGAATGAAAAATGTAAATTTCCAATTTCAACCAAACATGCTAGAAATGCTCTAATTGAGTTAATTAGCTCATTGTGAAGATATTACAAATGTGTGACTGAAATTAAAAATTTAAATTTCCAATTTCAACCAAACACGCTGTAAATACTCAAATTGAGCTAATTAACTTGATGTTAGAATTTCCCAAACGTCTGACAAAAAGGAAAGTTTTTAATCTCCCATTTCAACCAAACACGCTAGAAATGCTCTAATTTCGCTATCAAGCTTATTGTGAAATTTTCACAAACGTCTGACAAAAATGAAAAATTTAAATTTCCAATTTTAGCCAAACTCGCAAGAAAGGCTCTAATTACGCTAATTAATTGCGAGAATTTTACAAACGTTTGACAAAAATGAAAAATGTAAACATTTAATTTCACCCAAACATGCTAGAAATGCTCTAATTGAGCTAATTAGCTTATTGTGAGAATTTTACAAACGTCTGACAAAAATGAAAAATGTAAATTTCCAATTTTAACCAAACATGCTAGAAAATCTTTAATTGAGTTAAGTAGCTCATTGTGAAGATATTACAAACGTCTGACAAAAATGAAAAATGTTAATTTCCAATTTCAACCAAACATGCTAGAATTGCTCTAATTTAGCTAATTAGCTCATTGTGAAAATATTACAAACGTCTGACAAAAATCAAAAGTGTAAATTTCCAATTTCAACCAAACATGCTAGAAATGCTCTAATTGAGCTAAATAGCTCATTGTGAAAATATTACAAACGTCTGACAAGAATGAAAAATGTAAATTTCGAATTTCAACCAAACATGCTAGAAATGCTCTAATAGAGCTAATTAGCTTATTGTGAAAATATTACAAACGTCTGACAAAAATGAAAAATGTAAATTTCCAATTTCAACCAAACATGCTAGAAATGCTCTAATTGAGCTAATTAGCTCATTGTGAAAATATTACAAACGTCTGACAAAAATGAAAAATGTAAAATTCCAATTTCAACCAAACATGCTAGAAATGCTCCAATTGAGCTAATTAGCTTATTGTGAGAATATTGCAATTGTCTGAAAAAACTGAAAAAGGTAAATTTCCAATTTCAACCAATCATGCTATAAATGCTCTAATTGAGCTAATTAGCTTATTGTGAGAATATTGCAATTGTCTGACAAAAGTGAAAAATGTAATTTTCCAATTTCAACCAAACATGCTAGAAATGCTCCAATTGAGCTAATTAGCTTATTGTGAGAATATTGCAATTGTCTGACAAAACTGAAAAATGTAAATTTCCAATTTCAACCAATCATGCTATAAATGCTCTAATTGAGCTAATTAGCTTATTGTGAGAATATTGCAATTGTCTGACAAAAGTGAAAAATGTAATTTTCCAATTTCAACCAAACATGCTAGAAATGCTCCAATTGAGCTAATTAGCTTATTGTCAGAATATTACAAACGTCTGACCAAACTGAAAAATGTAAATTTCCAATTTCAACCAAACATGCTAGAAATGCTCCAATTGAGCTAATTAGCTTATTGTGAGAATATTGCAATTGTCTGACAAAAGTGAAAAATGTAAATTTCCAATTTCAACCAAACATGCTAGAAATGCTCTAATTGAGCTAATTAGCTTATTGTGAGAATATTACAAACGTCTGACAAAACTGAAAAATGTAAATTTCCAATTTCAACCAAACATGCTAGAAATGCTCCAATTGAGCTAATTAGCTTATTGTGAGAATATTGCAATTGTCTGACAAAGGTGAAAAATGTAAATTTCCAATTTCAACCAAACATGCTAGAAATGCTCCAATTGAGCTAATTAGCTTATTGTGAGAATATTGCAATTGTCTGACAAAAATGAAAAATGTAATTTTCCAATTTCAACCAAACATGCTAGAAATGGTCCAATTGAGCTAATTAGCTTATTGTGAGAATATTGCAATTGTCTGACAAAAGTGAAAAATGTAAATTTTCAATTTCAATCAAACATGCTAGAAATGCTCCAATTGAGCTAATTAACTTATTGTGAGAATATTACAAACGTCTGACGAAAATGATAAATGTTAATTATCAATTTCAACCAAACATGCTAGAAACGCTCTAATTGAGTTAATTAGCTCATTGTGAAATTATTACAAACGTCTGACAAAAATGAAAAATGTAATTTTCCAATTTCAACCAAACATGCTAGAAATGCTCCATTTGCACTAATTAGCTCATTGTGAGAATTTCACAAACGTCTGACAAAACTGAAAAATGTAAATTTCCAATTTCAACCAAACATGCTAGAAATGCTTCAATTGAGCTAATTAGCTTATTGTGAGAATATTGCAATTGTCTGACAAAACTGAAAAATGTAATTTTCCAATTTCAACCAAACATGCTAGAAATGCTCCAATTGAGCTAATTAGCTTATTGTGAGAATATTGCAATTGTCTGACAAAGGTGAAAAATGTAAATTTCCAATTTCAACCAAACATGCTAGAAATGCTCCAATTGAGGTAATTAGCTTATTGTGAGAATATTGCAATTGTCTGACAAAAATGAAAAATGTAATTTTCCAATTTCAACCAAACATGCTAGAAATGGTCCAATTGAGCTAATTAGCTTATTGTGAGAATATTGCAATTGTCTGACAAAAGTGAAAAATGTAAATTTTCAATTTCAATCAAACATGCTAGAAATGCTCCAATTGAGCTAATTAGCTTATTGTGAAAATATTACAAACGTCTGACGAAAATGATAAATGTTAATTATCAATTTCAACCAAACATGCTAGAAACGCTCTAATTGAGTTAATTAGCTCATTGTGAAATTATTACAAACGTCTGAAAAAATGAAAAATGTAATTTTCCAATTTCAACCAAACATGCTAGAAATGCTCCATTTGCACTAATTAGCTCATTGTGAGAATTTCACAAACGTCTGACAAAACTGAAAAATGTAAATTTCCAATTTCAACCAAACATGCTAGAAATGCTTCAATTGAGCTAATTACCTTATTGTGAGAATATTACAAACGTCTGACAAAAATGATAAATGTAAATTTCCATTTTCAACCAAACATGCTAGAAATGCTCCAATTGAGCTAATTAGCTTATTGTGAGAATTTTACAAACGTCTGACAAAAATTATAAATGTAAATTTCTAATTTCAACCATACATGCTAAAAATGCTCTAATGGAGCTAATTAGCTTACTGTGAAAATATTACAAACGTTTGACAAAACTGAAAAATGTAAATTTCCAATTTCAACCAAACATGCTAGAAATGCTTCAATTGAGCTAACTACCTTATTGTGAGAATATTACAAACGTCTGACAAAAATGATAAATGTAAATTTCCATTTTCAACCAAACATGCTAGAAATGCTCCAATTGAGCTAATTAGCTTATTGTGAAAATTTTACAAACGTCTGACAAAAATTATAAATGTAAATTTCTAATTTCAACCAAACATGCTAGAAATGCTCAAATTGCGCAAAGAAGCCTACTGTAAGAATTTTACAAACGCCTGACAAAACTGAAAAATGTAAATTTCCAATTTCAACTAAACACGCTGTAAATACTCAAATTGAGCTAAATAGCTTGATGTTAAAATTTCCTAAACGTCTGACAAAAAGGAAAATTTTTAATCTCCCATTTCAACCAAACACGCTAGAAATGCTCTAATTTCGCTATCAAGCTTATTGTGAAATTTTCACAAACGTCTGACAAAAATGAAAAATTTAAATTTCCAATTTTAACCAAACTCGCAAGAAAGGCTCTAATTACGCTAATTAATTGCGAGAATTTTACAAACGTTTGACAAAAATGAAAAATGTTAATTTCCAATTTCAACCAAACATGCTAGAATTGCTCTAATTTAGCTAATTAGCTCATTGTGAAAATATTACAAACGTCTGACAAAAATCAAAAGTGTAAATTTCCAATTTCAACCAAACATGCTAGAAATGTTCTAATTGAGCTAAATAGCTCATTGTGAAAATATTACAAACGTCTGACAAGAATGAAAAATGTAAATTTCGAATTTCAACCAAACATGCTAGAAATGCTCTAATAGAGCCAATTAGCTTATTGTGAAAATATTACAAACGTCTGACAAAAATGAAAAATGTAAATTTCCAATTTCAACCAAACATGCTAGAAATGCTCTAATTGAGCTAATTAGCTCATTGTGAAAATATTACAAACGTCTGACAAAAATGAAAAATGTAAAATTCCAATTTCAACCAAACATGCTAGAAATGCTCCAATTGAGCTAATTAGCTTATTGTGAGAATATTGCAATTGTCTGAAAAAACTGAAAAAGGTAAATTTCCAATTTCAACCAATCATGCTATAAATGCTCTAATTGAGCTAATTAGCTTATTGTGAGAATATTGCAATTGTCTGACAAAAGTGAAAAATGTAATTTTCCAATTTCAACCAAACATGCTAGAAATGCTCCAATTGAGCTAATTAGCTTATTGTGAGAATATTGCAATTGTCTGACAAAACTGAAAAATGTAAATTTCCAATTTCAACCAATCATGCTATAAATGCTCTAATTGAGCTAATTAGCTTATTGTGAGAATATTGCAATTGTCTGACAAAAGTGAAAAATGTAATTTTCCAATTTCAACCAAACATGCTAGAAATGCTCCAATTGAGCTAATTAGCTTATTGTCAGAATATTACAAACGTCTGACCAAACTGAAAAATGTAAATTTCCAATTTCAACCAAACATGCTAGAAATGCTCCAATTGAGCTAATTAGCTTATTGTGAGAATATTGCAATTGTCTGACAAAAGTGAAAAATGTAAATTTCCAATTTCAACCAAACATGCTAGAAATGCTCTAATTGAGCTAATTAGCTTATTGTGAGAATATTACAAACGTCTGACAAAACTGAAAAATGTAAATTTCCAATTTCAACCAAACATGCTAGAAATGCTCCAATTGAGCTAATTAGCTTATTGTGAGAATATTGCAATTGTCTGACAAAGGTGAAAAATGTAAATTTCCAATTTCAACCAAACATGCTAGAAATGCTCCAATTGAGCTAATTAGCTTATTGTGAGAATATTGCAATTGTCTGACAAAAATGAAAAATGTAATTTTCCAATTTCAACCAAACATGCTAGAAATGGTCCAATTGAGCTAATTAGCTTATTGTGAGAATATTGCAATTGTCTGACAAAAGTGAAAAATGTAAATTTTCAATTTCAATCAAACATGCTAGAAATGCTCCAATTGAGCTAATTAACTTATTGTGAGAATATTACAAACGTCTGACGAAAATGATAAATGTTAATTATCAATTTCAACCAAACATGCTAGAAACGCTCTAATTGAGTTAATTAGCTCATTGTGAAATTATTACAAACGTCTGACAAAAATGAAAAATGTAATTTTCCAATTTCAACCAAACATGCTAGAAATGCTCCATTTGCTCATTGTGAGAATTTCACAAACGTCTGACAAAACTGAAAAATGTAAATTTCCAATTTCAACCAAACATGCTAGAAATGCTTCAATTGAGCTAATTAGCTTATTGTGAGAATAGTGCAATTGTCTGACAAAACTGAAAAATGTAATTTTCCAATTTCAACCAAACATGCTAGAAATGCTCCAATTGAGCTAATTAGCTTATTGTGAGAATATTACAAACGTCTGACAAAAATGATAAATGTAAATTTCCATTTTCAACCAAACATGCTAGAAATGCTCCAATTGAGCTAATTAGCTTATTGTGAAAATTTTACAAACGTCTGACAAAAATTATAAATGTAAATTTCTAATTTCAACCAAACATGCTAGAAATGCTCAAATTGCGCAAAGAAGCCTACTGTAAGAATTTTACAAACGCCTGACAAAACTGAAAAATGTAAATTTCCAATTTCAACTAAACACGCTGTAAATACTCAAATTGAGCTAAATAGCTTGATGTTAAAATTTCCTAAACGTCTGACAAAAAGGAAAATTTTTAATCTCCCATTTCAACCAAACACGCTAGAAATGCTCTAATTTCGCTATCAAGCTTATTGTGAAATTTTCACAAACGTCTGACAAAAATGAAAAATTTAAATTTCCAATTTTAACCAAACTCGCAAGAAAGGCTCTAATTACGCTAATTAATTGCGAGAATTTTACAAACGTTTGACAAAAATGAAAAATGTAAACATTTAATTTCACCCAAACATGCTAGAAATGCTCTAATTGAGCTAATTAGCTTATTGTGAGAATTTTACAAACGTCTGACAAAAATGAAAAATGTAAATTTCCAATTTTAACCAAACATGCTAGAAATTCTTTAATTGAGTTAATTAGCTCATTGTGAAGATATTACAAACGTCTGACAAAAATGGAAAATGTTAATTTCCAATTTCAACCAAACATGCTAGAATTGCTCTAATTGAGCTAATTAGCTCATTGTGAAAATATTACAAACGTCTGACAAAAATGAAAAGTGTAAATTTCTAATTTCAACCAAACATGCTAGAAATGCTCTAATTGAGCTAAATAGCTCATTGTGAAAATATTACAAACGTCTGACAAGAATGAAAAATGTCAATTTCGAATTTCAACCAAACATGCTAGAAATGCTCTAATAGAGCTAATTAGCTTATTGTGAAAATATTACAAACGTCTTACAAAAATGAAAAATGTAAATTTCGAATTTCAACCAAACATGCTAGAAATGCTCCAATTGAGCTAATTAGCTCATTGTGAAAATATTACAAACGTCTGACAAAAATGAAAAATGTAAACTTCCAATTTCAACCAAACATGCTAGAAATGCTCCAATTGAGCTAATTAGCTTATTGTGAGAATATTGCAATTGTCTGACAAAAATGAAAAATGTAAATTTCCAATTTCAACCAAACATGCTAGAAATGCTCCAATTGAGCTAATTAGCTTATTGTTAGAATATTGCAATTGTCTGACAAAAGTGAAAAATGTAATTTTCCAATTTCAACCAAACATGCTAGAAATGGTCCAATTGAGCTAATTAGCTTATTGTGAGAATATTGCAATTGTCTGACAAAAGTGAAAAATGTAAATTTTCCAATTTCAACCAAACATGCTAGAAATGGTCCAATTGAGCTAATTAGCTTATTGTGAGAATATTGCAATTGTCTGACAAAAGTGAAAAATGTAAATTTTCAATTTCAACCAAACATGCTAGAAATGCTCCAATTGAGCTAATTAGCTTATTGTGAGAATATTACAAACGTCTGACAAAACTGAAAAATGTAAATTTCCAATTTCAACCAAACATGCTAGAAATGCTCCAATTGAGCAAATTAGCTTATTGTGAGAATATTACAAACGTCTGACGAAAATGATAAATGTTAATTATCAATTTCAACCAAACATGCTAGAAACGCTGTAATTGAGTTAATTAGCTCATTGTGAAATTATTACAAACGCCTGACAAAAATGAAAAATGTAATTTTCCAATTTCAACCAAACATGCAAGAAATGCTCCATTTGCACTTATTAGCTCATTGTGAGAATTTAACAAACGTCTGACAAAACTGAAAAATGTAAATTTCCAATTTCAACCAAACATGCTAGAAATGCTTCAATTGAGCTAATTACCTTATTGTGAGAATATTACAAACGTCTGACAAAAATGATAAATGTAAATTTCCAATTTCAACCAAACATGCTAGAAACGCTCTAATTGAGTTAATTAGCTCATTGTGAAAATATTACAAACGTCTGACAAAAATGAAAATCGTTAATTTCCAATTTCAACCAAACATGCTAGAAATGCTCCAATTGAGCTAATTAGCTTATTGTGAAGATATTACAAACGTCTGACAAGAATGAAAAATGTAAATCTCCAATTTCAACCAAACATGCTAGAAATGCTCTAATTGAGTTAATTAGCTCATTGTGAAATTATTACAAACGCCTGACAAAAATGAAAAATGTAATTTTCCAATTTCAACCAAACATGCTAGAAATGCTTCAATTGAGCTAATTACCTTATTGTGAGAATATTACAAACGTCTGACAAAACTGAAAAATGTAAATTTTCAATTTCAACCAAACATGCTAGAAATGCTCCAATTGAGCTAATTAGCTTATTGTGAGAATATTACAAACGTCTGACAAACATGATAAATGTAAATTTCCAATTTCAACCAAACATGCTAGAAATGCTCTAATTGCGCTAATTAGCTCATTGTGAAGATATTACAAACGTCTGACAAGAATGAAAAATGTAAATCTCCAATTTCAACCAAACATGCTAGAAATGCTCTAATTGAGTTAATTAGCTCATTGTGAAGATATTACAAACGTGTGACTGAAATTAAAATTTTAAATTTCCAAATTCAACTAAACACGCTGTAAATACTCAAATTGAGCTAAATAGCTTGATGTTAAAATTTCCCAAACGTCTGACAAAAAGGAAAATTTTTAATCTCCCATTTCAACCAAACACGCTAGAAATGCTCTAATTTCGCTAACAAGCTTATGGTAAAACTTTCACAAACGTCTGACAAAAATGGAAAATGTAAATTTCCAATTTTATTAAAACTCGCAAGAAAGGCTGTAATTACGCTAATTAATTGCGAAAATTTTACAAACATTTGACAAAAATGAAAAATGTAAACATTTAATTTCACCCAAAAATGCTAGAAATGCTCTAAATGAGCTAATTAGCTTATTGTGAGAATTTTACAAACGTCTGACAAAAATGAAAAATGTAAATTTCCAATTTCAACCAAACATGCTAGAAATGCTCTAAATGAGCTAAATAGCTCATTGTGAAAATATTACAAACGTCTGACAAAAATGAAAAATGTAAATTTCCAATTTCAACCAAACATGCTAGAAATGCTCTAATTGCGCTAATTAGCTCATTGTGAGAATTTCACAAACGTCTGACAAAAGTGAAAAATGTAAACTTCCAATTTCAACCAAACATGCTAGAAATGCTCTAATTGCGCTAATTAGCTCATTGTGAAAATATTACAAACGTCTGACAAGAATGAAAAATGTAAATTTCCAATTTCAACCAAACATGCTAGAAATGCTCTAATTGAGTTAATTAGCTCATTGTGAAAATATTACAAACGTCTGACGAGAATGAAAAATTTAAATTTCCAATTTCAACCAAACACGCTGTGAATACTCAAATTGAGCTAATTAGCTTGATGTTAGAATTTCCCAAACGTCTGACAAAAAGGAAAGTTTTTAATCTCCCATTTCAACCAAACACGCTAGAAATGCTCTAATTTCGCTATCAAGCTTATTGTGAAATTTTCACAAACGTCTGACAAAAATGAAAAATGTAAATTTCCAATTTTAACCAAACATGCTAGAAATTCTTTAATTGAGTTAATTAGCTCATTGTGAAGATATTACAAACGTCTGACAAAAATGAAAAATGTTAATTTCCAATTTCAACCAAACATGCTAGAATTGCTCTAATTGAGCTAATTAGCTCATTGTGAAAATATTACAAACGTCTGACAAAAATGAAAAGTGTAAATTTCTAATTTCAACCAAACATGCTAGAAATGCTCTAATTGAGCTAAATAGCTCATTGTGAAAATATTACAAACGTCTGACAAGAATGAAAAATGTAAATTTCGAATTTCAACCAAACATGCTAGAAATGCTCTAATAGAGCTAATTAGCTTATTGTGAAAATATTACAAACGTCTTACAAAAATGAAAAATGTAAATTTCGAATTTCAACCAAACATGCTAGAAATGCTCTAATTGAGCTAATTAGCTCATTGTGAAAATATTACAAACGTCTGACAAAAATGAAAAATGTAAACTTCCAATTTCAACCAAACATGCTAGAAATGCTCCAATTGAGCTAATTAGCTTATTGTGAGAATATTGCAATTGTCTGACAAAAATGAAAAATGTAAATTTCCAATTTCAACCAAACATGCTAGAAATGCTCCAATTGAGCTAATTAGCTTATTGTGAGAATATTGCAATTGTCTGACAAAAGTGAAAAATGTAATTTTCCAATTTCAACCAAACATGCTAGAAATGGTCCAATTGAGCTAATTAGCTTATTGTGAGAATATTGCAATTGTCTGACAAAAGTGAAAAATGTAAATTTTCAATTTCAACCAAACATGCTAGAAATGCTCCAATTGAGCTAATTAGCTTATTGTGAAAATATTACAAACGTCTGACAAAACTGAAAAATGTAAATTTCCAATTTCAACCAAACATGCTAGAAATGCTCCAATTGAGCAAATTAGCTTATTGTGAGAATATTACAAACGTCTGACGAAAATGATAAATGTTAATTATCAATTTCAACCAAACATGCTAGAAACGCTCTAATTGAGTTTATTAGCTCATTGTGAAATTATTACAAACGCCTGACAAAAATGAAAAATGTAATTTTCCAATTTCAACCAAACATGCTAGAAATGCTCCATTTGCACTTATTAGCTCATTGTGAGAATTTCACAAACGTCTGACAAAACTGAAAAATGTAAATTTCCAATTTCAACCAAACATGCTAGAAATGCTTCAATTGAGCTAATTACCTTATTGTGAGAATATTACAAACGTCTGACAAAAATGATAAATGTAAATTTCCAATTTCAACCAAACATGCTAGAAACGCTGTAATTGAGTTAATTAGCTCATTGTGAAAATATTACAAACGTCTGACAAAAATGAAAATCGTTAATTTCCAATTTCAACCAAACATGCTAGAAATGCTCAAATTTCTCAAATAAGCCTACTGTAAGAATTTTACAATCGTCTGAGAAAACTGAAAAATGTAAATTTCCATTTTCAACCAAACATGCTAGAAATGCTCCAATTGAGCTAATTAGCTTATTGTGAGAATATTACAAACGTCTGACAAAAATTATAAATGTAAATTTCCAATTTCAACCATACATGCTAAAAATGCTCTAATGGAGCTAATTAGCTTACTGTGAAAATATTACAAACGTTTGACAAAACTGAAAAATGTAAATTTCCAATTTCAACCAAACATGCTAGAAATGCTCCAATTGAGCTAATTAGCTTATTGTGAGAATATTACAAACGTCTGACAAACATGATAAATGTAAATTTCCAATTTCAATCAAACATGCTAGAAATGCTCTAATTGAGCTAATTAGCTTATTGTGAGAATATTACAAACGTCTGACAAAACTGAAAAATGTAAATTTCCAATTTCAACCAAACATGCTAGAAATGCTCAAATTGCGCAAAGAAGCCTACTGTAAAAATTTTACAAACGTCTGACAAAACTGAAAAATGTAAATTTTCAATTTCAACCAAACATGCTAGAAATGCTCCAATTGAGCTAATTAGCTTATTGTGAGAATATTACAAACGTCTGACAAACATGATAAATGTAAATTTCCAATTTCAACCAAACATGCTAGAAATGCTCTAATTGCGCTAATTAGCTCATTGTGAAGATATTACAAACGTCTGACAAGAATGAAAAATGTAAATCTCCAATTTCAACCAAACATGCTAGAAATGCTCTAATTGAGTTAATTAGCTCATTGTGAAGATATTACAAACGTGTGACTGAAATTAAAATTTTAAATTTCCAAATTCAACTAAACACGCTGTAAATACTCAAATTGAGCTAAATAGCTTGATGTTAAAATTTCCCAAACGTCTGACAAAAAGGAAAATTTTTAATCTCCCATTTCAACCAAACACGCTAGAAATGCTCTAATTTCGCTAACAAGCTTATGGTAAAACTTTCACAAACGTCTGACAAAAATGGAAAATGTAAATTTCCAATTTTATTAAAACTCGCAAGAAAGGCTGTAATTACGCTAATTAATTGCGAAAATTTTACAAACATTTGACAAAAATGAAAAATGTAAACATTTAATTTCACCCAAAAATGCTAGAAATGCTCTAAATGAGCTAATTAGCTTATTGTGAGAATTTTACAAACGTCTGACAAAAATGAAAAATGTAAATTTCCAATTTCAACCAAACATGCTAGAAATGCTCTAAATGAGCTAAATAGCTCATTGTGAAAATATTACAAACGTCTGACAAAAATGAAAAATGTAAATTTCCAATTTCAACCAAACATGCTAGAAATGCTCTAATTGCGCTAATTAGCTCATTGTGAGAATTTCACAAACGTCTGACAAAAGTGAAAAATGTAAATTTCCAATTTCAACCAAACATGCTAGAAATGCTCTAATTGCGCTAATTAGCTCATTGTGAAAATATTACAAACGTCTGACAAGAATGAAAAATGTAAATTTCCAATTTCAACCAAACATGCTAGAAATGCTCTAATTGAGTTAATTAGCTCATTGTGAAAATATTACAAACGTCTGACGAGAATGAAAAATTTAAATTTCCAATTTCAACCAAACACGCTGTGAATACTCAAATTGAGCTAATTAGCTTGATGTTAGAATTTCCCAAACGTCTGACAAAAAGGAAAGTTTTTAATCTCCCATTTCAACCAAACACGCTAGAAATGCTCTAATTTCGCTATCAAGCTTATTGTGAAATTTTCACAAACGTCTGACAAAAATGAAAAATGTAAATTTCCAATTTTAACCAAACATGCTAGAAATTCTTTAATTGAGTTAATTAGCTCATTGTGAAGATATTACAAACGTCTGACAAAAATGAAAAATGTTAATTTCCAATTTCAACCAAACATGCTAGAATTGCTCTAATTGAGCTAATTAGCTCATTGTGAAAATATTACAAACGTCTGACAAAAATGAAAAGTGTAAATTTCTAATTTCAACCAAACATGCTAGAAATGCTCTAATTGAGCTAAATAGCTCATTGTGAAAATATTACAAACGTCTGACAAGAATGAAAAATGTAAATTTCGAATTTCAACCAAACATGCTAGAAATGCTCTAATAGAGCTAATTAGCTTATTGTGAAAATATTACAAACGTCTTACAAAAATGAAAAATGTAAATTTCGAATTTCAACCAAACATGCTAGAAATGCTCTAATTGAGCTAATTAGCTCATTGTGAAAATATTACAAACGTCTGACAAAAATGAAAAATGTAAACTTCCAATTTCAACCAAACATGCTAGAAATGCTCCAATTGAGCTAATTAGCTTATTGTGAGAATATTGCAATTGTCTGACAAAAATGAAAAATGTAAATTTCCAATTTCAACCAAACATGCTAGAAATGCTCCAATTGAGCTAATTAGCTTATTGTGAGAATATTGCAATTGTCTGACAAAAGTGAAAAATGTAATTTTCCAATTTCAACCAAACATGCTAGAAATGGTCCAATTGAGCTAATTAGCTTATTGTGAGAATATTGCAATTGTCTGACAAAAGTGAAAAATGTAAATTTTCAATTTCAACCAAACATGCTAGAAATGCTCCAATTGAGCTAATTAGCTTATTGTGAAAATATTACAAACGTCTGACAAAACTGAAAAATGTAAATTTCCAATTTCAACCAAACATGCTAGAAATGCTCCAATTGAGCAAATTAGCTTATTGTGAGAATATTACAAACGTCTGACGAAAATGATAAATGTTAATTATCAATTTCAACCAAACATGCTAGAAACGCTCTAATTGAGTTTATTAGCTCATTGTGAAATTATTACAAACGCCTGACAAAAATGAAAAATGTAATTTTCCAATTTCAACCAAACATGCTAGAAATGCTCCATTTGCACTTATTAGCTCATTGTGAGAATTTCACAAACGTCTGACAAAACTGAAAAATGTAAATTTCCAATTTCAACCAAACATGCTAGAAATGCTTCAATTGAGCTAATTACCTTATTGTGAGAATATTACAAACGTCTGACAAAAATGATAAATGTAAATTTCCAATTTCAACCAAACATGCTAGAAACGCTGTAATTGAGTTAATTAGCTCATTGTGAAAATATTACAAACGTCTGACAAAAATGAAAATCGTTAATTTCCAATTTCAACCAAACATGCTAGAAATGCTCAAATTTCTCAAATAAGCCTACTGTAAGAATTTTACAATCGTCTGAGAAAACTGAAAAATGTAAATTTCCATTTTCAACCAAACATGCTAGAAATGCTCCAATTGAGCTAATTAGCTTATTGTGAGAATATTACAAACGTCTGACAAAAATTATAAATGTAAATTTCCAATTTCAACCATACATGCTAAAAATGCTCTAATGGAGCTAATTAGCTTACTGTGAAAATATTACAAACGTTTGACAAAACTGAAAAATGTAAATTTCCAATTTCAACCAAACATGCTAGAAATGCTCCAATTGAGCTAATTAGCTTATTGTGAGAATATTACAAACGTCTGACAAACATGATAAATGTAAATTTCCAATTTCAATCAAACATGCTAGAAATGCTCTAATTGAGCTAATTAGCTTATTGTGAGAATATTACAAACGTCTGACAAAACTGAAAAATGTAAATTTCCAATTTCAACCAAACATGCTAGAAATGCTCAAATTGCGCAAAGAAGCCTACTGTAAAAATTTTACAAACGTCTGACAAAACTGAAAAATGTAAATTTTCAATTTCAACCAAACATGCTAGAAATGCTCCAATTGAGCTAATTAGCTTATTGTGAGAATATTACAAACGTCTGACAAACATGATAAATGTAAATTTCCAATTTCAACCAAACATGCTAGAAATGCTCTAATTGCGCTAATTAGCTCATTGTGAAGATATTACAAACTTCTGACAAGAATGAAAAATGTAAATTTCCAATTTCAACCAAACATGCTAGAAATGCTCCAATTGAGCTAATTAGCTTATTGTGAGAATATTACAAACGTCTGACAAAAGTGAAAAATGTAAATTTCCAATTTCAACCAAACATGCTAGAAATGCTTTAATTGAGTTAATTAGCTCATTGTGAAGATATTACAAATGTGTGACTGAAATTAAAATTTTAAATTTCCAAATTCAACTAAACACGCTGTAAATACTCAAATTGAGCTAAATAGCTTCATGTTAAAATTTCCCAAACGTCTGACAAAAAGGAAAATTTTTAATCTCCCATTTCAACCAAACACGCTAGAAATGCTCTAATTTCGCTAACAAGCTTATGGTAAAACTTTCACAAACGTCTGACAAAAATGGAAAATGTAAATTTCCAATTTTATTAAAACTCGCAAGAAAGGCTGTAATTACGCTAATTAATTGCGAAAATTTTACAAACATTTGACAAAAATGAAAAATGTAAACATTTAATTTCACCCAAACATGCTAGAAATGCTCTAATTGAGCTAATTAGCTTATTGTGAGAATTTTACAAACGTCTGACAAAACTGAAAAATGTAATTTTCCAATTTCAACCAAACATGCTAGAAATGCTCTAATTGAGTTAATTAGCTCATTGTGAAGATATTACAAATGTGTGACTGAAATTAAAAATTTAAATTTCCAATTTCAACCAAACACGCTGTAAATACTCAAATTGAGCTAATTAGCTTGATGTTAGAATTTCCCAAACGTCTGACAAAAAGGAAAGTTTTTAATCTCCCATTCCAACCAAACACGCTAGAAATGCTCTAATTTCGCTATCAAGCTTATTGTGAAATATTCACAAACGTCTGACAAAAATGAAAAATTTAAATTTCCAATTTTAACCAAACTCGCAAGAAAGGCTCTAATTACGCTAATTAATTGCGAGAATTTTACAAACGTTTGACAAAAATGAAAAATGTAAACATTTAATTTCACCCAAACATGCTAGAAATGCTCTAATTGAGCTAATTAGCTTATTGTGAGAATTTTACAAACGTCTGACAAAACTGAAAAATGTAATTTTCCAATTTCAACCAAACATGCTAGAAATGCTCCAATTGAGCTAATTAGCTTATTGTGAGAATATTACAAACGTCTGACCAAACTGAAAAATGTAAATTTCCAATTTCAACCAAACATGCTAGAAATGCTCCATTTGCACTAATTAGCTCATTGTGAGAATTTCACAAACGTCTGACAAAACTGAAAAATGTAAATTTCCAATTTCAACCAAACATGCTAGAAATGCTCCAATTGAGCTAATTAGCTTATTGTGAGAATTTCACAAACGTCTGACCAAACTGAAAAATGTAAATTTCCAATTTCAACCAAACATGCTAGAAATGCTCCATTAACACTAATTAGCTCATTGTGAGAATTTCACAAACGTCTGACAAAACTGAAAAATGTAAATTTCCAGTTTCAACCAAACATGCTAGAAATGCTTCAATTGAGCTAATTACCTTATTGTGAGAATATTACAAACGTCTGACAAAAATGATAAATGTAAATTTCCATTTTCAACCAAACATGCTAGAAATGCTCCAATTGAGCTAATTAGCTTATTGTGAGAATATTACAAACGTCTGACAAAAATTATAAATGTAAATTTCCAATTTCAACCATACATGCTAAAAATGCTCTAATGGAGCTAATTAGCTTACTGTGAAAAAATTACAAACGTTTGACAAAACTGAAAAATGTAAAATTCCAATTTCAACCAAACATGCTAGAAATGCTCAAATTGCGCAAAGAAGCCTACTGTAAGATTTTTACAAACGCCTGACAAAACTGAAAAATGTAAATTTTCAATTTCAACCAAACATGCTAGAAATGCTCCAATTTAGCTAATTAGCTTATTGTGAGAATATTACAAACGTCTGACAAACATGATAAATGTAAATTTCCAATTTCAACCAAACATGCTAGAAATGCTCTAATTGCGCTAATTAGCTCATTGTGAAGATATTAAAAACGTCTGACAAGAATGAAAAATGTAAATTTCCAATTTCAACCAAACATGCTAGAAATGCTCTAATTGAGTTAATTAGCTCATTGTGGAGATATTACAAACGTGTGACTGAAATTAAAAATTTAAATTTCCAAATTCAACTAAACACGCTGTAAATACTCAAATTGAGCTAAATAGCTTGATGTTAAAATTTCCCAAACGTCTGACAAAAAGGAAAATTTTTAATCTCCCATTTCAACCAAACACGCTAGAAATGCTCTAATTTCGCTAACAAGCTTATGGTAAAACTTTCACAAACGTCTGACAATAATGGAAAATGTAAATTTCCAATTTTATTAAAACTCGCAAGAAAGGCTCTAATTACGCTAATGAATTGCGAAAATTTTACAAACATTTGACAAAAATGAAAAATGTAAACATTTAATTTCAACCAAACATGCTAGAAATGCTCCTAATGAGCTAAATAGCTCATTGTGAAAATATTACAAACGTCTGACAAAAATGAAAAATGTAAATTTCCAATTTCAACCAAACATGCTAGAAATGCTCTAATTGCGCTAATTAGCTTATTGTAAGAATTTCACAAACGTCTGACAAAAGTGAAAAATGTAAATTTCCAATTTCAACCAAACATGCTAGAAATGCTCTAATTGCGCTAATTAGCTCATTGTGAAAATATTACAAACGTCTGACAAGAATGAAAAATGTAAATTTCGAATTTCAACCAAACATGCTAGAAATGCTCTAATTGAGTTAATTAGCTCATTGTGAAGATATTACAAATGTCTGACAAGAATGAAAAATGTAAATTTCGAATTTCAACCAAACACGCTGTAAATACTCAAATTGAGCTAATTAGCTTGATGTTAGAATTTCCCAAACGTCTGACAAAAGTGAAAAATGTAAATTTCCAATTTTAACCAAACATGCTAGAAATTCTTTAATTGAGTTAATTAGCTCATTGTGAAGATATTACAAACGTCTGACAAAACTGATAAATGTAAATTTCCAATTTCAACCAAACATGCTAGAATTGCTCTAATTGAGCTAATTAGCTCATTGTGAAAATATTACAAATGTCTGACAAAAATGAAAAGTGTAAATTTCCAATTTCAACCAAACATGCTAGAAATGCTCTAATTGAGCTAAATAGCTCATTGTGAAAATATTACAAACGTCTGACAAGAATGAAAAATGTAAATTTCGAATTTCAACCAAACATGCTAGAAATGCTCTAATAGAGCTAATTAGCTTATTGTGAAAATATTACAAACGTCTGACAAAAATGAAAAATGTAAATTTCCAATTTCAACCAAACATGCTAGAAATGCTCTAATTGAGCTAATTAGCTCATTGTGAAAATATTACAAACGTCTGACAAAAATGAAAAATGTAAACTTCCAATTTTAACCAAACATGCTAGAAATGCTCCAATTGAGCTAATTAGCTTATTGTGAGAATATTGCAATTGTCTGACAAAACTGAAAAATGTAAATTTCCAATTTCAACCAAACATGCTAGAAATGCTCCAATTGAGCTAATTAGCTTATTGTGAGAATATTGCAATTGTCTGACAAAAGTGAAAAATGTAATTTTTCAATTTCAACCAAACATGCAAGAAATGCTCTAATGGAGCTAATTAGCTTACTGTGAAAAAATTACAAACGTTTGACAAAACTGAAAAATGTAAAATTCCAATTTCAACCAAACATGCTAGAAATGCTCAAATTGCGCAAAGAAGCCTACTGTAAGATTTTTACAAACGCCTGACAAAACTGAAAAATGTAAATTTTCAATTTCAACCAAACATGCTAGAAATGCTCCAATTTAGCTAATTAGCTTATTGTGAGAATATTACAAACGTCTGACAAACATGATAAATGTAAATTTCCAATTTCAACCAAACATGCTAGAAATGCTCTAATTGCGCTAATTAGCTCATTGTGAAGATATTAAAAACGTCTGACAAGAATGATAAATGTAAATTTCCAATTTCAACCAAACATGCTAGAAATGCTCTAATTGCGCTAATTAGCTCATTGTGAAGATATTACAAACGTCTGACAAGAATGAAAAATGTAAATTTCCAATTTCAACCAAACATGCTAGAAATGCTCCAATTGAGCTAATTAGCTTATTGTGAGAATATTACAAACGTCCGACGAAAATGATAAATGTTAATTCTCAATTTCAACCAAACATGCTAGAAATGCTCTAATTGAGTTAATTAGCTCATTGTGAAGATATTACAAACGTGTGACTGAAATTAAAAATTTAAATTTCCAAATTCAACTAAACACGCTGTAAATACTCAAATTGAGCTAAATAGCTTGATGTTAAAATTTACCAAACGTCTGACAAAAAGGAAAATTTTTAATCTCCCATTTCAACCAAACACGCTAGAAATGCTCTAATTTCGCTAACAAGCTTATGGTAAAACTTTCACAAACGTTTGACAAAAATGGAAAATGTAAATTTCCAATTTTATTAAAACTCGCAAGAAAGGCTCTAATTACGCTAATGAATTGCGAAAATTTTACAAACATTTGACAAAAATGAAAAATGTAAACATTTAATTTCAACCAAACATGCTAGAAATGCTCCTAATGAGCTAAATAGCTCATTGTGAAAATATTACAAACGTCTGACAAAAATGAAAAATGTAAATTTCCAATTTCAACCAAACATGCTAGAAATGCTCTAATTGCGCTAATTAGCTTATTGTGAGAATTTCACAAACGTCTGACAAAAGTGAAAAATGTAAATTTCCAATTTCAACCAAACATGCTAGAAATGCTCTAATTGCGCTAATTAGCTCATTGTGAAAATATTACAAACGTCTGACAAGAATGAAAAATGTAAATTTCCAATTTCAACCAAACATGCTAGAAATGCTCTAATTGAGTTAATTAGCTCATTGTGAAGATATTACAAATGTCTGACAAGAATGAAAAATGTAAATTTCGAATTTCAACCAAACACGCTGTAAATACTCAAATTGAGCTAATTAGCTTGATGTTAGAATTTCCCAAACGTCTGACAAAAGTGAAAAATGTAAATTTCCAATTTTAACCAAACATGCTAGAAATTCTTTAATTGAGTTAATTAGCTCATTGTGAAGATATTACAAACGTCTGACAAAAATGAAAAATGTTAATTTCCAATTTCAACCAAACATGCTAGAATTGCTCTAATTGAGCTAAATAGCTCATTGTGAAAATATTACAAACGTCTGACAAGAATGAAAAATGTAAATTTCGAATTTCAACCAAACATGCTAGAAATGCTCTAATAGAGCTAATTAGCTTATTGTGAAAATATTACAAACGTCTGACAAAAATGAAAAATGTAAATTTCCAATTTCAACCAAACATGCTAGAAATGCTCTAATTGAGCTAATTAGCTCATTGTGAAAATATTACAAACGTCTGACAAAAATGAAAAATGTAAACTTCCAATTTTAACCAAACATGCTAGAAATGCTCCAATTGAGCTAATTAGCTTATTGTGAGAATATTGCAATTGTCTGACAAAACTGAAAAATGTAAATTTCCAATTTCAACCAAACATGCTAGAAATGCTCCAATTGAGCTAATTAGCTTATTGTGAGAATATTGCAATTGTCTGACAAAAGTGAAAAATGTAATTTTCCAATTTCAACCAAACATGCAAGAAATGCTCCATTTGCACTTATTAGCTCATTGTGAGAATTTCACAAACGTCTGACAAAACTGAAAAATGTAAATTTCCAATTTCAACCAAACATGCTAGAAATGCTTCAATTGAGCTAATTAGCTTATTGTGAGAATATTACAAACGTCTGACAAAAATGATAAA
Organism: Watersipora subatra; assembly: GCF_963576615.1. NCBI lineage: Eukaryota > Metazoa > Bryozoa > Gymnolaemata > Cheilostomatida > Watersiporidae > Watersipora > Watersipora subatra. The sequence continues at coordinate 31,488,942 of NC_088711.1, forward strand.
TGTAAATTTCCAATTTCAACCAAACATGCTAGAAACGCTCTAATTGAGTTAATTAGCTCATTGTGAAAATATTACAAACGTCTGACAAAAATGAAAAATGTAATTTTCCAATTTCAACCAAACATGCAAGAAATGCTCCATTTGCACTTATTAGCTCATTGTGAGAATTTCACAAACGTCTGACAAAACTGAAAAATGTAAATTTCCAATTTCAACCAAACATGCTAGAAATGCTTCAATTGAGCTAATTACCTTATTGTGAGAATATTACAAACGTCTGACAAAAATGATAAATGTAAATTTCCAATTTCAACCAAACATGCTAGAAACGCTCTAATTGAGTTAATTAGCTTATTGTGAAAATATTACAAACGTCTGACAAAAATGAAAATCGTTAATTTCCAATTTCAACCAAACATGCTAGAAATGCTCAAATTTCTCAAATAAGCCTACTGTAAGAATTTTACAATCGTCTGACAAAACTGAAAAATGTAAATTTCCATTTTCAACCAAACATGCTAGAAATGCTCCAATTGAGCTAATTAGCTTATTGTGAGAATATTACAAACGTCTGACAAAAATTATAAATGTAAATTTCCAATTTCAACCATACATGCTAAAAATGCTCTAATGGAGCTAATTACCTTACTGTGAAAATATTACAAACGTTTGACAAAACTGAAAAATGTAAATTTCCAATTTCAACCAAACATGCTAGAAATGCTCCAATTGAGCTAATTAGCTTATTGTGAGAATATTACAAACGTCTGACAAACATGATAAATGTAAATTTTCAATTTCAACCAAACATGCTAGAAATGCTCTAATTGAGCTAATTAGCTTATTGTGAGAATATTACAAACGTCTGACAAAACTGAAAAATGTAAATTTCCAATTTCAACCAAACATGCTAGAAATGCTCAAATTGCGCAAAGAAGCCTACTGTAAAAATTTTACAAACGTCTGACAAAACTGAAAAATGTAAATTTTCAATTTCAACCAAACATGCTAGAAATGCTCTAATTGCGCTAATTTGCTCATTGTGAAGATATTACAAACGTCTGACAAGAATGAAAAATGTAAATTTCAAATTTCAACCAAACATGCTAGAAATGCTCTAATTGAGTTAATTAGCTCATTGTGAAGATATTACAAACGTGTGACTGAAATTAAAATTTTAAATTTCCAAATTCAACTAAACACGCTGTAAATACTCAAATTGAGCTAAATAGCTTGATGTTAGAATTTCCCAAACGTCTGACAAAAAGGAAAATTTTTAATCTCCCATTTCAACCAAACACGCTAGAAATGCTCTAATTTCGCTAACAAGCTTATGGTAAAACTTTCACAAACGTCTGACAAAAATGGAAAATGTAAATTTCCAATTTTATTAAAACTTGCAAGAAAGGCTGTAATTACGCTAATTAATTGCGAAAATTTTACAAACATTTGACAAAAATGAAAAATGTAAACATTTAATTTCACCCAAACATGCTAGAAATGCTCTAAATGAGCTAATTAGCTTATTGTGAGAATTTTACAAACGTCTGACAAAAATGAAAAATGTAAATTTCCAATTTCAACCAAACATGCTAGAAATGCTCTAAATGAGCTAAATAGCTCATTGTGAAAATATTACAAACGTCTGACAAAAATGAAAAATGTAAATTTCCAATTTCAACCAAACATGCTAGAAATGCTCTAATTGCGCTAATTAGCTCATTGTGAGAATTTCACAAACGTCTGACAAAAGTGAAAAATGTAAACTTCCAATTTCAACCAAACATGCTAGAAATGCTCTAATTGCGCTAATTAGCTCATTGTGAAAATATTACAAACGTCTGACAAGAATGAAAAATGTAAATTTCCAATTTCAACCAAACATGCTAGAAATGCTCTAATTGAGTTAATTAGCTCATTGTGAAAATATTACAAACGTCTGACAAGAATGAAAAATTTAAAATTCCAATTTCAACCAAACACGCTGTAAATACTCAAATTGAGCTAATTAGCTTGATGTTAGAATTTCCCAAACGTCTGACAAAAAGGAAAGTTTTTAATCTCCCATTTCAACCAAACACGCTAGAAATGCTCTAATTTCGCTATCAAGCTTATTGTGAAATTTTCACAAACGTCTGACAAAAATGAAAAATGTAAATTTCCAATTTTAACCAAACATGCTAGAAATTCTTTAATTGAGTTAATTAGCTCATTGTGAAGATATTACAAACGTCTGACAAAAATGAAAAATGTTAATTTCCAATTTCAACCAAACATGCTAGAATTGCTCTAATTGAGCTAATTAGCTCATTGTGAAAACATTACAAACGTCTGACAAAAATGAAAAGTGTAAATTTCTAATTTCAACCAAACATGCTAGAAATGCTCTAATTGAGCTAAATAGCTCATTGTGAAAATATTACAAACGTCTGACAAGAATGAAAAATGTAAATTTCGAATTTCAACCAAACATGCTAGAAATGCTCTAATAGAGCTAATTAGCTTATTGTGAGAATATTACAAACGTCTGACAAAAATGATAAATGTAAATTTCCAATTTCAACCAAACATGCTAGAAACGCTCTAATTGAGTTAATTAGCTTATTGTGAAAATATTACAAACGTCTGACAAAAATGAAAATCGTTAATTTCCAATTTCAACCAAACATGCTAGAAATGCTCAAATTTCTCAAATAAGCCTACTGTAAGAATTTTACAATCGTCTGACAAAACTGAAAAATGTAAATTTCCATTTTCAACCAAACATGCTAGAAATGCTCCAATTGAGCTAATTAGCTTATTGTGAGAATATTACAAACGTCTGACAAAAATTATAAATGTAAATTTCCAATTTCAACCATACATGCTAAAAATGCTCTAATGGAGCTAATTACCTTACTGTGAAAATATTACAAACGTTTGACAAAACTGAAAAATGTAAATTTCCAATTTCAACCAAACATGCTAGAAATGCTCCAATTGAGCTAATTAGCTTATTGTGAGAATATTACAAACGTCTGACAAACATGATAAATGTAAATTTTCAATTTCAACCAAACATGCTAGAAATGCTCTAATTGAGCTAATTAGCTTATTGTGAGAATATTACAAACGTCTGACAAAACTGAAAAATGTAAATTTCCAATTTCAACCAAACATGCTAGAAATGCTCAAATTGCGCAAAGAAGCCTACTGTAAAAATTTTACAAACGTCTGACAAAACTGAAAAATGTAAATTTTCAATTTCAACCAAACATGCTAGAAATGCTCTAATTGCGCTAATTTGCTCATTGTGAAGATATTACAAACGTCTGACAAGAATGAAAAATGTAAATTTCAAATTTCAACCAAACATGCTAGAAATGCTCTAATTGAGTTAATTAGCTCATTGTGAAGATATTACAAACGTGTGACTGAAATTAAAATTTTAAATTTCCAAATTCAACTAAACACGCTGTAAATACTCAAATTGAGCTAAATAGCTTGATGTTAGAATTTCCCAAACGTCTGACAAAAAGGAAAATTTTTAATCTCCCATTTCAACCAAACACGCTAGAAATGCTCTAATTTCGCTAACAAGCTTATGGTAAAACTTTCACAAACGTCTGACAAAAATGGAAAATGTAAATTTCCAATTTTATTAAAACTTGCAAGAAAGGCTGTAATTACGCTAATTAATTGCGAAAATTTTACAAACATTTGACAAAAATGAAAAATGTAAACATTTAATTTCACCCAAACATGCTAGAAATGCTCTAAATGAGCTAATTAGCTTATTGTGAGAATTTTACAAACGTCTGACAAAAATGAAAAATGTAAATTTCCAATTTCAACCAAACATGCTAGAAATGCTCTAAATGAGCTAAATAGCTCATTGTGAAAATATTACAAACGTCTGACAAAAATGAAAAATGTAAATTTCCAATTTCAACCAAACATGCTAGAAATGCTCTAATTGCGCTAATTAGCTCATTGTGAGAATTTCACAAACGTCTGACAAAAGTGAAAAATGTAAACTTCCAATTTCAACCAAACATGCTAGAAATGCTCTAATTGCGCTAATTAGCTCATTGTGAAAATATTACAAACGTCTGACAAGAATGAAAAATGTAAATTTCCAATTTCAACCAAACATGCTAGAAATGCTCTAATTGAGTTAATTAGCTCATTGTGAAAATATTACAAACGTCTGACAAGAATGAAAAATTTAAAATTCCAATTTCAACCAAACACGCTGTAAATACTCAAATTGAGCTAATTAGCTTGATGTTAGAATTTCCCAAACGTCTGACAAAAAGGAAAGTTTTTAATCTCCCATTTCAACCAAACACGCTAGAAATGCTCTAATTTCGCTATCAAGCTTATTGTGAAATTTTCACAAACGTCTGACAAAAATGAAAAATGTAAATTTCCAATTTTAACCAAACATGCTAGAAATTCTTTAATTGAGTTAATTAGCTCATTGTGAAGATATTACAAACGTCTGACAAAAATGAAAAATGTTAATTTCCAATTTCAACCAAACATGCTAGAATTGCTCAAATTGAGCTAATTAGCTCATTGTGAAAACATTACAAACGTCTGACAAAAATGAAAAGTGTAAATTTCTAATTTCAACCAAACATGCTAGAAATGCTCTAATTGAGCTAAATAGCTCATTGTGAAAATATTACAAACGTCTGACAAGAATGAAAAATGTAAATTTCGAATTTCAACCAAACATGCTAGAAATGCTCTAATAGAGCTAATTAGCTTATTGTGAAAATATTACAAACGTCTTACAAAAATGAAAAATGTAAATTTCGAATTTCAACCAAACATGCTAGAAATGCTCTAATTGAGCTAATTAGCTCATTGTGAAAATATTACAAACGTCTTACAAAAATGAAAAATGTAAATTTCCAATTTCAACCAAACATGCTAGAAATGCTCCAATTGAGCTAATTAGCTTATTGTGAGAATATTGCAATTGTCTGACAAAAGTGAAAAATGTAATTTTCCAATTTCAACTAAACATGCTAGAAATGCTCCAATTGAGCTAATTAGCTTATTGTGAGAATATTGCAATTGTCTGACAAAAGTGAAAAATGTAAATTTTCAATTTCAACCAAACATGCTAGAAATGCTCCAATTGAGCTAATTAGCTTATTGTGAGAATATTACAAACGTCTGACAAAACTGAAAAATGTAAATTTCCAATTTCAACCAAACATGCTAGAAATGCTCCAATTGAGCAAATTAGCTTATTGTGAGAATATTACAAACGTCTGACGAAAATGATAAATGTTAATTATCAATTTCAACCAAACATGCTAGAAACGCTCTAATTGAGTTTATTAGCTCATTGTGAAATTATTACAAACGCCTGACAAAAATGAAAAATGTAATTTTCCAATTTCAACCAAACATGCTAGAAATGCTCCATTTGCACTTATTAGCTCATTGTGAGAATTTCACAAACGTCTGACAAAACTGAAAAATGTAAATTTCCAATTTCATCCAAACATGCTAGAAATGCTTCAATTGAGCTAATTACCTTATTGTGAGAATATTACAAACGTCTGACAAAAATGATAAATGTAAATTTCCAATTTCAACCAAACATGCTAGAAACGCTGTAATTGAGTTAATTAGCTCATTGTGAAAATATTACAAACGTCTGACAAAAATGAAAATCGTTAATTTCCAATTTCAACCAAACATGCTAGAAATGCTCAAATTTCTCAAATAAGCCTACTGTAAGAATTTTACAATCGTCTGACAAAACTGAAAAATGTAAATTTCCATTTTCAACCAAACATGCTAGAAATGCTCCAATTGAGCTAATTAGCTTATTGTGAGAATATTACAAACGTCTGACAAAAATTATAAATGTAAATTTCCAATTTCAACCATACATGCTAAAAATGCTCTAATGGAGCTAATTAGCTTACTGTGAAAATATTACAAACGTTTGACAAAACTGAAAAATGTAAATTTCCAATTTCAACCAAACATGCTAGAAATGCTCCAATTGAGCTAATTAGCTTATTGTGAGAATATTACAAACGTCTGACAAACATGATAAATGTAAATTTCCAATTTCAATCAAACATGCTAGAAATGCTCTAATTGAGCTAATTAGCTTATTGTGAGAATATTACAAACGTCTGACAAAACTGAAAAATGTAAATTTCCAATTTCAACCAAACATGCTAGAAATGCTCAAATTGCGCAAAGAAGCCTACTGTAAAAATTTTACAAACGTCTGACAAAACTGAAAAATGTAAATTTTCAATTTCAACCAAACATGCTAGAAATGCTCCAATTTAGCTAATTAGCTTATTGTGAGAATATTACAAACGTCTGACAAACATGATAAATGTAAATTTCCAATTTCAACCAAACATGCTAGAAATGCTCTAATTGCGCTAATTAGCTCATTGTGAAGATATTAAAAACGTCTGACAAGAATGAAAAATGTAAATTTCCAATTTCAACCAAACATGCTAGAAATGCTCTAATTGAGTTAATTAGCTCATTGTGGAGATATTACAAACGTGTGACTGAAATTAAAAATTTAAATTTCCAAATTCAACTAAACACGCTGTAAATACTCAAATTGAGCTAAATAGCTTGATGTTAAAATTTCCCAAACGTCTGACAAAAAGGAAAATTTTTAATCTCCCATTTCAACCAAACACGCTAGAAATGCTCTAATTTCGCTAACAAGCTTATGGTAAAACTTTCACAAACGTCTGACAATAATGGAAAATGTAAATTTCCAATTTTATTAAAACTCGCAAGAAAGGCTCTAATTACGCTAATGAATTGCGAAAATTTTACAAACATTTGACAAAAATGAAAAATGTAAACATTTAATTTCAACCAAACATGCTAGAAATGCTCCTAATGAGCTAAATAGCTCATTGTGAAAATATTACAAACGTCTGACAAAAATGAAAAATGTAAATTTCCAATTTCAACCAAACATGCTAGAAATGCTCTAATTGCGCTAATTAGCTTATTGTAAGAATTTCACAAACGTCTGACAAAAGTGAAAAATGTAAATTTCCAATTTCAACCAAACATGCTAGAAATGCTCTAATTGCGCTAATTAGCTCATTGTGAAAATATTACAAACGTCTGACAAGAATGAAAAATGTAAATTTCGAATTTCAACCAAACATGCTAGAAATGCTCTAATTGAGTTAATTAGCTCATTGTGAAGATATTACAAATGTCTGACAAGAATGAAAAATGTAAATTTCGAATTTCAACCAAACACGCTGTAAATACTCAAATTGAGCTAATTAGCTTGATGTTAGAATTTCCCAAACGTCTGACAAAAGTGAAAAATGTAAATTTCCAATTTTAACCAAACATGCTAGAAATTCTTTAATTGAGTTAATTAGCTCATTGTGAAGATATTACAAACGTCTGACAAAACTGATAAATGTAAATTTCCAATTTCAACCAAACATGCTAGAATTGCTCTAATTGAGCTAATTAGCTCATTGTGAAAATATTACAAATGTCTGACAAAAATGAAAAGTGTAAATTTCCAATTTCAACCAAACATGCTAGAAATGCTCTAATTGAGCTAAATAGCTCATTGTGAAAATATTACAAACGTCTGACAAGAATGAAAAATGTAAATTTCGAATTTCAACCAAACATGCTAGAAATGCTCTAATAGAGCTAATTAGCTTATTGTGAAAATATTACAAACAGCTGACAAAAATGAAAAATGTAAATTTCCAATTTCAACCAAACATGCTAGAAATGCTCTAATTGAGCTAATTAGCTCATTGTGAAAATATTACAAACGTCTGACAAAAATGAAAAATGTAAACTTCCAATTTTAACCAAACATGCTAGAAATGCTCCAATTGAGCTAATTAGCTTATTGTGAGAATATTGCAATTGTCTGACAAAACTGAAAAATGTAAATTTCCAATTTCAACCAAACATGCTAGAAATGCTCCAATTGAGCTAATTAGCTTATTGTGAGAATATTGCAATTGTCTGACAAAAGTGAAAAATGTAATTTTTCAATTTCAACCAAACATGCAAGAAATGCTCTAATGGAGCTAATTAGCTTACTGTGAAAAAATTACAAACGTTTGACAAAACTGAAAAATGTAAAATTCCAATTTCAACCAAACATGCTAGAAATGCTCAAATTGCGCAAAGAAGCCTACTGTAAGATTTTTACAAACGCCTGACAAAACTGAAAAATGTAAATTTTCAATTTCAACCAAACATGCTAGAAATGCTCCAATTTAGCTAATTAGCTTATTGTGAGAATATTACAAACGTCTGACAAAAATGATAAATGTAAATTTCCAATTTCAACCAAACATGCTAGAAATGCTCTAATTGCGCTAATTAGCTCATTGTGAAGATATTAAAAACGTCTGACAAGAATGAAAAATGTAAATTTCCAATTTCAACCAAACATGCTAGAAATGCTCTAATTGAGTTAATTAGCTCATTGTGGAGATATTACAAACGTGTGACTGAAATTAAAAATTTAAATTTCCAAATTCAACTAAACACGCTGTAAATACTCAAATTGAGCTAAATAGCTTGATGTTAAAATTTCCCAAACGTCTGACAAAAAGGAAAATTTTTAATCTCCCATTTCAACCAAACACGCTAGAAATGCTCTAATTTCGCTAACAAGCTTATGGTAAAACTTTCACAAACGTTTGACAAAAATGGAAAATGTAAATTTCCAATTTTATTAAAACTCGCAAGAAAGGCTCTAATTACGCTAATGAATTGCGAAAATTTTACAAACATTTGACAAAAATGAAAAATGTAAACATTTAATTTCAACCAAACATGCTAGAAATGCTCCTAATGAGCTAAATAGCTCATTGTGAAAATATTACAAACGTCTGACAAAAATGAAAAATGTAAATTTCCAATTTCAACCAAACATGCTAGAAATGCTCTAATTGCGCTAATTAGCTTATTGTGAGAATTTCACAAACGTCTGACAAAAGTGAAAAATGTAAATTTCCAATTTCAACCAAACATGCTAGAAATGCTCTAATTGCGCTAATTAGCTCATTGTGAAAATATTACAAACGTCTGACAAGAATGAAAAATGTAAATTTCCAATTTCAACCAAACATGCTAGAAATGCTCTAATTGAGTTAATTAGCTCATTGTGAAGATATTACAAATGTCTGACAAGAATGAAAAATGTAAATTTCGAATTTCAACCAAACACGCTGTAAATACTCAAATTGAGCTAATTAGCTTGATGTTAGAATTTCCCAAACGTCTGACAAAAGTGAAAAATGTAAATTTCCAATTTTAACCAAACATGCTAGAAATTCTTTAATTGAGTTAATTAGCTCATTGTGAAGATATTACAAACGTCTGACAAAAATGAAAAATGTTAATTTCCAATTTCAACCAAACATGCTAGAATTGCTCTAATTGAGCTAATTAGCTCATTGTGAAAATATTACAAATGTCTGACAAAAATGAAAAGTGTAAATTTCCAATTTCAACCAAACATGCTAGAAATGCTCTAATTGAGCTAAATAGCTCATTGTGAAAATATTACAAACGTCTGACAAGAATGAAAAATGTAAATTTCGAATTTCAACCAAACATGCTAGAAATGCTCTAATAGAGCTAATTAGCTTATTGTGAAAATATTACAAACGTCTGACAAAAATGAAAAATGTAAATTTCCAATTTCAACCAAACATGCTAGAAATGCTCTAATTGAGCTAATTAGCTCATTGTGAAAATATTACAAACGTCTGACAAAAATGAAAAATGTAAACTTCCAATTTTAACCAAACATGCTAGAAATGCTCCAATTGAGCTAATTAGCTTATTGTGAGAATATTGCAATTGTCTGACAAAACTGAAAAATGTAAATTTCCAATTTCAACCAAACATGCTAGAAATGCTCCAATTGAGCTAATTAGCTTATTGTGAGAATATTGCAATTGTCTGACAAAAGTGAAAAATGTAATTTTCCAATTTCAACCAAACATGCAAGAAATGCTCCATTTGCACTTATTAGCTCATTGTGAGAATTTCACAAACGTCTGACAAAACTGAAAAATGTAAATTTCCAATTTCAACCAAACATGCTAGAAATGCTTCAATTGAGCTAATTAGCTTATTGTGAGAATATTACAAACGTCTGACAAAAATGATAAATGTAAATTTCCAATTTCAACCAAACATGCTAGAAACGCTCTAATTGAGTTAATTAGCTCATTGTGAAAATATTACAAACGTCTGACAAAAATGAAAAATGTAATTTTCCAATTTCAACCAAACATGCAAGAAATGCTCCATTTGCACTTATTAGCTCATTGTGAGAATTTCACAAACGTCTGACAAAACTGAAAAATGTAAATTTCCAATTTCAACCAAACATGCTAGAAATGCTTCAATTGAGCTAATTACCTTATTGTGAGAATATTACAAACGTCTGACAAAAATGATAAATGTAAATTTCCAATTTCAACCAAACATGCTAGAAACGCTCTAATTGAGTTAATTAGCTTATTGTGAAAATATTACAAACGTCTGACAAAAATGAAAATCGTTAATTTCCAATTTCAACCAAACATGCTAGAAATGCTCAAATTTCTCAAATAAGCCTACTGTAAGAATTTTACAATCGTCTGACAAAACTGAAAAATGTAAATTTCCATTTTCAACCAAACATGCTAGAAATGCTCCAATTGAGCTAATTAGCTTATTGTGAGAATATTACAAACGTCTGACAAAAATTATAAATGTAAATTTCCAATTTCAACCATACATGCTAAAAATGCTCTAATGGAGCTAATTAGCTTACTGTGAAAATATTACAAACGTTTGACAAAACTGAAAAATGTAAATTTCCAATTTCAACCAAACATGCTAGAAATGCTCCAATTGAGCTAATTAGCTTATTGTGAGAATATTACAAACGTCTGACAAACATGATAAATGTAAATTTCCAATTTCAATCAAACATGCTAGAAATGCTCTAATTGAGCTAATTAGCTTATTGTGAGAATATTACAAACGTCTGACAAAACTGAAAAATGTAAATTTCCAATTTCAACCAAACATGCTAGAAATGCTCAAATTGCGCAAAGAAGCCTACTGTAAAAATTTTACAAACGTCTGACAAAACTGAAAAATGTAAATTTTCAATTTCAACCAAACATGCTAGAAATGCTCTAATTGCGCTAATTAGCTCATTGTGAAGATATTACAAACGTCTGACAAGAATGAAAAATGTAAATTTCCAATTTCAACCAAACATGCTAGAAATGCTCCAATTGAGCTAAATAGCTCATTGTGAAAATATTACAAACGTGTGACTGAAATTAAAATTTTAAATTTCCAAATTCAACTAAACACGCTGTAAATACTCAAATTGAGCTAAATAGCTTGATGTTAAAATTTCCCAACTGTCTGACAAAAAGGAAAATTTTTAATCTCCCATTTCAACCAAACACGCTAGAAATGCTCTAATTTCGCTAACAAGCTTATGGTAAAACTTTCATAAACGTCTGACAAAAATGGAAAATGTAAATTTCCAATTTTATTAAAACTCGCAAGAAAGGCTGTAATTACGCTAATTAATTGCGAAAATTTTACAAACATTTGACAAAAATGAAAAATGTAAACATTTAATTTCACCCAAACATGCTAGAAATGCTCTAAATGAGCTAATTAGCTTATTGTGAGAATTTTACAAACGTCTGACAAAAATGAAAAATGTAAATTTCCAATTTCAACCAAACATGCTAGAAATGCTCTAAATGAGCTAAATAGCTCATTGTGAAAATATTACAAACGTCTGACAAAAATGAAAAATGTAAATTTCCAATTTCAACCAAACATGCTAGAAATGCTCTAATTGCGCTAATTAGCTCATTGTGAGAATTTCACAAACGTCTGACAAAAGTGAAAAATGTAAACTTCCAATTTCAACCAAACATGCTAGAAATGCTCTAATTGCGCTAATTAGCTCATTGTGAAAATATTACAAACGTCTGACCAGAATGAAAAATGTAAATTTCCAATTTCAACCAAACATGCTAGAAATGCTCTAATTGAGTTAATTAGCTCATTGTGAAAATATTACAAACGTCTGACAAGAATGAAAAATTTAAATTTCCAATTTCAACCAAACACGCTGTAAATACTCAAATTGAGCTAATTAGCTTGATGTTAGAATTTCCCAAACGTCTGACAAAAAGGAAAGTTTTTAATCTCCCATTTCAACCAAACACGCTAGAAATGCTCTAATTTCGCTATCAAGCTTATTGTGAAATTTTCACAAACGTCTGACAAAAATGAAAAATGTAAATTTCCAATTTTAACCAAACATGCTAGAAATTCTTTAATTGAGTTAATTAGCTCATTGTGAAGATATTACAAACGTCTGACAAAAATGAAAAATGTTAATTTCCAATTTCAACCAAACATGCTAGAATTGCTCTAATTGAGCTAATTAGCTCATTGTGAAAACATTACAAACGTCTGACAAAAATGAAAAGTGTAAATTTCTAATTTCAACCAAACATGCTAGAAATGCTCTAATTGAGCTAAATAGCTCATTGTGAAAATATTACAAACGTCTGACAAGAATGAAAAATGTAAATTTCGAATTTCAACCAAACATGCTAGAAATGCTCTAATAGAGCTAATTAGCTTATTGTGAAAATATTACAAACGTCTTACAAAAATGAAAAATGTAAATTTCGAATTTCAACCAAACATGCTAGAAATGCTCTAATTGAGCTAATTAGCTCATTGTGAAAATATTACAAACGTCTTACAAAAATGAAAAATGTAAATTTCCAATTTCAACCAAACATGCTAGAAATGCTCCAATTGAGCTAATTAGCTTATTGTGAGAATATTGCAATTGTCTGACAAAAGTGAAAAATGTAATTTTCCAATTTCAACTAAACATGCTAGAAATGCTCCAATTGAGCTAATTAGCTTATTGTGAGAATATTGCAATTGTCTGACAAAAGTGAAAAATGTAAATTTTCAATTTCAACCAAACATGCTAGAAATGCTCCAATTGAGCTAATTAGCTTATTGTGAGAATATTACAAACGTCTGACAAAACTGAAAAATGTAAATTTCCAATTTCAACCAAACATGCTAGAAATGCTCCAATTGAGCAAATTAGCTTATTGTGAGAATATTACAAACGTCTGACGAAAATGATAAATGTTAATTATCAATTTCAACCAAACATGCTAGAAACGCTCTAATTGAGTTTATTAGCTTATTGTGAAATTTTTACAAACGCCTGACAAAAATGAAAAATGTAATTTTCCAATTTCAACCAAACATGCTAGAAATGCTCCATTTGCACTTATTAGCTCATTGTGAGAATTTCACAAACGTCTGACAAAACTGAAAAATGTAAATTTCCAATTTCAACCAAACATGCTAGAAATGCTTCAATTGAGCTAATTACCTTATTGTGAGAATATTACAAACGTCTGACAAAAATGATAAATGTAAATTTCCAATTTCAACCAAACATGCTAGAAACGCTGTAATTGAGTTAATTAGCTCATTGTGAAAATATTACAAACGTCTGACAAAACTGAAAAATGTAAATTTCCAATTTCAACCAAACATGCTAGAAATGCTCAAATTGCGCAAAGAAGCCTACTGTAAAAATTTTACAAACGTCTGACAAAACTGAAAAATGTAAATTTTCAATTTCAACCAAACATGCTAGAAATGCTCCAATTGAGCTAATTAGCTTATTGTGAGAATATTACAAACGTTTGACAAAACTGAAAAATGTAAATTTCCAATTTCAACCAAACATGCTAGAAATGCTCCAATTGAGCTAATTAGCTTATTGTGAGAATATTACAAACGTCTGACAAACATGATAAATGTAAATTTCCAATTTCAATCAAACATGCTAGAAATGCTCTAATTGAGCTAATTAGCTTATTGTGAGAATATTACAAACGTCTGACAAAACTGAAAAATGTAAATTTCCAATTTCAACCAAACATGCTAGAAATGCTCAAATTGCGCAAAGAAGCCTACTGTAAAAATTTTACAAACGTCTGACAAAACTGAAAAATGTAAATTTCCAATTTCAACCAAACATGCTAGAAATGCTCCAATTGAGCTAATTAGCTTATTGTGAGAATATTACAAACGTCTGACAAACATGATAAATGTAAATTTCCAATTTCAACCAAACATGCTAGAAATGCTCTAATTGCGCTAATTAGCTCATTGTGAAGATATTACAAACGTCTGACAAGAATGAAAAATGTAAATTTCCAATTTCAACCAAACATGCTAGAAATGCTCCAATTGAGCTAATTAGCTTATTGTGAGAATATTACAAACGTCCGACGAAAATGATAAATGTTAATTCTCAATTTCAACCAAACATGCTAGAAATGCTCTAATTGAGTTAATTAGCTCATTGTGAAGATATTACAAACGTGTGACTGAAATTAAAATTTTAAATTTCCAAATTCAACTAAACACGCTGTAAATACTCAAATTGAGCTAAATAGCTTCATGTTAAAATTTCCCAAACGTCTGACAAAAAGGAAAATTTTTAATCTCCCATTTCAACCAAACACGCTAGAAATGCTCTAATTTCGCTAACAAGCTTATGGTAAAACTTTCACAAACGTCTGACAAAAATGGAAAATGTAAATTTCCAATTTTATTAAAACTCGCAAGAAAGGCTGTAATTACGCTAATTAATTGCGAAAATTTTACAAAAATTTGACAAAAATGAAAAATGTAAACATTTAATTTCACCCAAACATGCTAGAAATGCTCTAATTGAGCTAATTAGCTTATTGTGAGAATTTTACAAACGTCTGACAAAACTGAAAAATGTAATTTTCCAATTTCAACCAAACATGCTAGAAATGCTCTAATTGAGTTAATTAGCTCATTGTGAAAATATTACAAATGTGTGACTGAAATTAAAAATTTAAATTTCCAATTTCAACCAAACACGCTGTAAATACTCAAATTGAGCTAATTAGCTTGATGTTAGAATTTCCCAAACGTCTGACAAAAAGGAAAGTTTTTAATCTCCCATTCCAACCAAACACGCTAGAAATGCTCTAATTTCGCTATCAAGCTTATTGTGAAATATTCACAAACGTCTGACAAAAATGAAAAATTTAAATTTCCAATTTTAACCAAACTCGCAAGAAAGGCTCTAATTACGCTAATTAATTGCGAGAATTTTACAAACGTTTGACAAAAATGAAAAATGTAATCATTTAATTTCACCCAAACATGCTAGAAATGCTCTAATTGAGCTAATTAGCTTATTGTGAGAATTTTACAAACGTCTGACAAAACTGAAAAATGTAATTTTCCAATTTCAACCAAACATGCTAGAAATGCTCTAAATGAGCTAAATAGCTCATTGTGAAAATATTACAAACGTCTGACAAAAATGAAAAATGTAAATTTCCAATTTCAACCAAACATGCTAGAAATGCTCTAATTGCGCTAATTAGCTCATTGTGAGAATTTCACAAACGTCTGACAAAAGTGAAAAATGTAAACTTCCAATTTCAACCAAACATGCTAGAAATGCTCTAATTGCGCTAATTAGCTCATTGTGAAAATATTACAAACGTCTGACAAGAATGAAAAATGTAAATTTCCAATTTCAACCAAACATGCTAGAAATGCTCTAATTGAGTTAATTAGCTCATTGTGAAAATATTACAAACGTCTGACAAGAATGAAAAATTTAAAATTCCAATTTCAACCAAACACGCTGTAAATACTCAAATTGAGCTAATTAGCTTGATGTTAGAATTTCCCAAACGTCTGACAAAAAGGAAAGTTTTTAATCTCCCATTTCAACCAAACACGCTAGAAATGCTCTAATTTCGCTATCAAGCTTATTGTGAAATTTTCACAAACGTCTGACAAAAATGAAAAATGTAAATTTCCAATTTTAACCAAACATGCTAGAAATTCTTTAATTGAGTTAATTAGCTCATTGTGAAGATATTACAAACGTCTGACAAAAATGAAAAATGTTAATTTCCAATTTCAACCAAACATGCTAGAATTGCTCTAATTGAGCTAATTAGCTCATTGTGAAAACATTACAAACGTCTGACAAAAATGAAAAGTGTAAATTTCTAATTTCAACCAAACATGCTAGAAATGCTCTAATTGAGCTAAATAGCTCATTGTGAAAATATTACAAACGTCTGACAAGAATGAAAAATGTAAATTTCGAATTTCAACCAAACATGCTAGAAATGCTCTAATAGAGCTAATTAGCTTATTGTGAAAATATTACAAACGTCTTACAAAAATGAAAAATGTAAATTTCGAATTTCAACCAAACATGCTAGAAATGCTCTAATTGAGCTAATTAGCTCATTGTGAAAATATTACAGACGTCTTACAAAAATGAAAAATGTAAATTTCCAATTTCAACCAAACATGCTAGAAATGCTCCAATTGAGCTAATTAGCTTATTGTGAGAATATTGCAATTGTCTGACAAAAGTGAAAAATGTAATTTTCCAATTTCAACTAAACATGCTAGAAATGCTCCAATTGAGCTAATTAGCTTATTGTGAGAATATTGCAATTGTCTGACAAAAGTGAAAAATGTAAATTTTCAATTTCAACCAAACATGCTAGAAATGCTCCAATTGAGCTAATTAGCTTATTGTGAGAATATTACAAACGTCTGACAAAACTGAAAAATGTAAATTTCCAATTTCAACCAAACATGCTAGAAATGCTCCAATTGAGCAAATTAGCTTATTGTGAGAATATTACAAACGTCTGACGAAAATGATAAATGTTAATTATCAATTTCAACCAAGCATGCTAGAAACGCTCTAATTGAGTTTATTAGCTCATTGTGAAATTATTACAAACGCCTGACAAAAATGAAAAATGTAATTTTCCAATTTCAACCAAACATGCTAGAAATGCTCCATTTGCACTTATTAGCTCATTGTGAGAATTTCACAAACGTCTGACAAAACTGAAAAATGTAAATTTCCAATTTCATCCAAACATGCTAGAAATGCTTCAATTGAGCTAATTACCTTATTGTGAGAATATTACAAACGTCTGACAAAAATGATAAATGTAAATTTCCAATTTCAACCAAACATGCTAGAAACGCTGTAATTGAGTTAATTAGCTCATTGTGAAAATATTACAAACGTCTGACAAAAATGAAAATCGTTAATTTCCAATTTCAACCAAACATGCTAGAAATGCTCAAATTTCTCAAATAAGCCTACTGTAAGAATTTTACAATCGTCTGACAAAACTGAAAAATGTAAATTTCCATTTTCAACCAAACATGCTAGAAATGCTCCAATTGAGCTAATTAGCTTATTGTGAGAATTTTACAAACGTCTGACAAAAATTATAAATGTAAATTTCCAATTTCAACCATACATGCTAAAAATGCTCTAATGGAGCTAATTAGCTTACTGTGAAAATATTACAAACGTTTGACAAAACTGAAAAATGTAAATTTCCAATTTCAACCAAACATGCTAGAAATGCTCCAATTGAGCTAATTAGCTTATTGTGAGAATATTACAAACGTCTGACAAACATGATAAATGTAAATTTCCAATTTCAATCAAACATGCTAGAAATGCTCTAATTGAGCTAATTAGCTTATTGTGAGAATATTACAAACGTCTGACAAAACTGAAAAATGTAAATTTCCAATTTCAACCAAACATGCTAGAAATGCTCAAATTGCGCAAAGAAGCCTACTGTAAAAATTTTACAAACGTCTGACAAAACTGAAAAATGTAAATTTTCAATTTCAACCAAACATGCTAGAAATGCTCCAATTGAGCTAATTAGCTTATTGTGAGAATATTACAAACGTCTGACAAACATGATAAATGTAAATTTCCAATTTCAACCAAACATGCTAGAAATGCTCTAATTGCGCTAATTAGCTCATTGTGAAGATATTACAAACGTCTGACAAGAATGAAAAATGTAAATTTCCAATTTCAACCAAACATGCTAGAAATGCTCCAATTGAGCTAAATAGCTCATTGTGAAAATATTACAAACGTGTGACTGAAATTAAAATTTTAAATTTCCAAATTCAACTAAACACGCTGTAAATACTCAAATTGAGCTAAATAGCTTGATGTTAAAATTTCCCAAACGTCTGACAAAAAGGAAAATTTTTAATCTCCCATTTCAACCAAACACGCTAGAAATGCTCTAATTTCGCTAACAAGCTTATGGTAAAACTTTCATAAACGTCTGACAAAAATGGAAAATGTAAATTTCCAATTTTATTAAAACTCGCAAGAAAGGCTGTAATTACGCTAATTAATTGCGAAAATTTTACAAACATTTGACAAAAATGAAAAATGTAAACATTTAATTTCACCCAAACATGCTAGAAATGCTCTAAATGAGCTAATTAGCTTATTGTGAGAATTTTACAAACGTCTGACAAAAATGAAAAATGTAAATTTCCAATTTCAACAAACATGCTAGAAATGCTCTAAATGAGCTAAATAGCTCATTGTGAAAATATTACAAACGTCTGACAAAAATGAAAAATGTAAATTTCCAATTTCAACCAAACATGCTAGAAATGCTCTAATTGCGCTAATTAGCTCATTGTGAGAATTTCACAAACGTCTGACAAAAGTGAAAAATGTAAACTTCCAATTTCAACCAAACATGCTAGAAATGCTCTAATTGCGCTAATTAGCTCATTGTGAAAATATTACAAACGTCTGACAAGAATGAAAAATGTAAATTTCCAATTTCAACCAAACATGCTAGAAATGCTCTAATTGAGTTAATTAGCTCATTGTGAAAATATTACAAACGTCTGACAAGAATGAAAAATTTAAATTTCCAATTTCAACCAAACACGCTGTAAATACTCAAATTGAGCTAATTAGCTTGATGTTAGAATTTCCCAAACGTCTGACAAAAAGGAAAGTTTTTAATCTCCCATTTCAACCAAACACGCTAGAAATGCTCTAATTTCGCTATCAAGCTTATTGTGAAATTTTCACAAACGTCTGACAAAAATGAAAAATGTAAATTTCCAATTTTAACCAAACATGCTAGAAATTCTTTAATTGAGTTAATTAGCTCATTGTGAAGATATTACAAACGTCTGACAAAAATGAAAAATGTTAATTTCCAATTTCAACCAAACATGCTAGAATTGCTCTAATTGAGCTAATTAGCTCATTGTGAAAACATTACAAACGTCTGACAAAAATGAAAAGTGTAAATTTCTAATTTCAACCAAACATGCTAGAAATGCTCTAATTGAGCTAAATAGCTCATTGTGAAAATATTACAAACGTCTGACAAGAATGAAAAATGTAAATTTCGAATTTCAACCAAACATGCTAGAAATGCTCTAATAGAGCTAATTAGCTTATTGTGAAAATATTACAAACGTCTTACAAAAATGAAAAATGTAAATTTCGAATTTCAACCAAACATGCTAGAAATGCTCTAATTGAGCTAATTAGCTCATTGTGAAAATATTACAAACGTCTTACAAAAATGAAAAATGTAAATTTCCAATTTCAACCAAACATGCTAGAAATGCTCCAATTGAGCTAATTAGCTTATTGTGAGAATATTGCAATTGTCTGACAAAAGTGAAAAATGTAATTTTCCAATTTCAACTAAACATGCTAGAAATGCTCCAATTGAGCTAATTAGCTTATTGTGAGAATATTGCAATTGTCTGACAAAAGTGAAAAATGTAAATTTTCAATTTCAACCAAACATGCTAGAAATGCTCCAATTGAGCTAATTAGCTTATTGTGAGAATATTACAAACGTCTGACGAAAATGATAAATGTTAATTATCAATTTCAACCAAACATGCTAGAAACGCTCTAATTGAGTTTATTAGCTTATTGTGAAATTATTACAAACGCCTGACAAAAATGAAAAATGTAATTTTCCAATTTCAACCAAACATGCTAGAAATGCTCCATTTGCACTTATTAGCTCATTGTGAGAATTTCACAAACGTCTGACAAAACTGAAAAATGTAAATTTCCAATTTCAACCAAACATGCTAGAAATGCTTCAATTGAGCTAATTACCTTATTGTGAGAATATTACAAACGTCTGACAAAAATGATAAATGTAAATTTCCAATTTCAACCAAACATGCTAGAAACGCTGTAATTGAGTTAATTAGCTCATTGTGAAAATATTACAAACGTCTGACAAAAATGAAAATCGTTAATTTCCAATTTCAACCAAACATGCTAGAAATGCTCAAATTTCTCAAATAAGCCTACTGTAAGAATTTTACAATCGTCTGACAAAACTGAAAAATGTAAATTTCCATTTTCAACCAAACATGCTAGAAATGCTCCAATTGAGCTAATTAGCTTATTGTGAGAATATTACAAACGTCTGACAAAAATTATAAATGTAAATTTCCAATTTCAACCATACATGCTAAAAATGCTCTAATGGAGCTAATTAGCTTACTGTGAAAATATTACAAACGTTTGACAAAACTGAAAAATGTAAATTTCCAATTTCAACCAAACATGCTAGAAATGCTCCAATTGAGCTAATTAGCTTATTGTGAGAATATTACAAACGTCTGACAAACATGATAAATGTAAATTTCCAATTTCAATCAAACATGCTAGAAATGCTCTAATTGAGCTAATTAGCTTATTGTGAGAATATTACAAACGTCTGACAAAACTGAAAAATGTAAATTTCCAATTTCAACCAAACATGCTAGAAATGCTCAAATTGCGCAAAGAAGCCTACTGTAAAAATTTTACAAACGTCTGACAAAACTGAAAAATGTAAATTTTCAATTTCAACCAAACATGCTAGAAATGCTCCAATTGAGCTAATTAGCTTATTGTGAGAATATTACAAACGTCTGACAAACATGATAAATGTAAATTTCCAATTTCAACCAAACATGCTATAAATGCTCTAATTGCGCTAATTAGCTCATTGTGAAGATATTACAAACGTCTGACAAGAATGAAAAATGTAAATTTCCAATTTCAACCAAACATGCTAGAAATGCTCCAATTGAGCTAATTAGCTTATTGTGAGAATATTACAAACGTCCGACGAAAATGATAAATGTTAATTCTCAATTTCAACCAAACATGCTAGAAATGCTCTAATTGAGTTAATTAGCTCATTGTGAAGATATTACAAACGTGTGACTGAAATTAAAATTTTAAATTTCCAAATTCAACTAAACACGCTGTAAATACTCAAATTGAGCTAAATAGCTTCATGTTAAAATTTCCCAAACGTCTGACAAAAAGGAAAATTTTTAATCTCCCATTTCAACCAAACACGCTAGAAATGCTCTAATTTCGCTAACAAGCTTATGGTAAAACTTTCACAAACGTCTGACAAAAATGGAAAATGTAAATTTCCAATTTTATTAAAACTCGCAAGAAAGGCTGTAATTACGCTAATTAATTGCGAAAATTTTACAAACATTTGACAAAAATGAAAAATGTAAACATTTAATTTCACCCAAACATGCTAGAAATGCTCTAATTGAGCTAATTAGCTTATTGTGAGAATTTTACAAACGTCTGACAAAACTGAAAAATGTAATTTTCCAATTTCAACCAAACATGCTAGAAATGCTCTAATTGAGTTAATTAGCTCATTGTGAAAATATTACAAATGTGTGACTGAAATTAAAAATTTAAATTTCCAATTTCAACCAAACACGCTGTAAATACTCAAATTGAGCTAATTAGCTTGATGTTAGAATTTCCCAAACGTCTGACAAAAAGGAAAGTTTTTAATCTCCCATTCCAACCAAACACGCTAGAAATGCTCTAATTTCGCTATCAAGCTTATTGTGAAATATTCACAAACGTCTGACAAAAATGAAAAATTTAAATTTCCAATTTTAACCAAACTCGCAAGAAAGGCTCTAATTACGCTAATTAATTGCGAGAATTTTACAAACGTTTGACAAAAATGAAAAATGTAATCATTTAATTTCACCCAAACATGCTAGAAATGCTCTAATTGAGCTAATTAGCTTATTGTGAGAATTTTACAAACGTCTGACAAAACTGAAAAATGTAATTTTCCAATTTCAACCAAACATGCTAGAAATGCTCCAATTGAGCTAATTAGCTTATTGTGAGAATATTACAAACGTCTGACCAAACTGAAAAATGTAAATTTCCAATTTCAACCAAACATGCTAGAAATGCTCCATTTGCACTAATTAGCTCATTGTGAGAATTTCACAAACGTCTGACAAAACTGAAAAATGTAAATTTCCAATTTCAACCATACATGCTAAAAATGCTCTAATGGAGCTAATTAGCTTACTGTGAAAAAATTACAAACGTTTGACAAAACTGAAAAATGTAAATTTCCAATTTCAACCAAACATGCTAGAAATGCTCAAATTGCGCAAAGAAGCCTACTGTAAGATTTTTACAAACGCCTGACAAAACTGAAAAATGTAAATTTTCAATTTCAACCAAACATGCTAGAAATGCTCCAATTTAGCTAATTAGCTTATTGTGAGAATATTACAAACGTCTGACAAACATGATAAATGTAAATTTCCAATTTCAACCAAACATGCTAGAAATGCTCTAATTGCGCTAATTAGCTCATTGTGAAGATATTAAAAACGTCTGACAAGAATGAAAAATGTAAATTTCCAATTTCAACCAAACATGCTAGAAATGCTCTAATTGAGTTAATTAGCTCATTGTGGAGATATTACAAACGTGTGACTGAAATTAAAAATTTAAATTTCCAAATTCAACTAAACACGCTGTAAATACTCAAATTGAGCTAAATAGCTTGATGTTAAAATTTCCCAAACGTCTGACAAAAAGGAAAATTTTTAATCTCCCATTTCAACCAAACACGCTAGAAATGCTCTAATTTCGCTAACAAGCTTATGGTAAAACTTTCACAAACGTCTGACAAAAATGGAAAATGTAAATTTCCAATTTTATTAAAACTCGCAAGAAAGGCTCTAATTACGCTAATGAATTGCGAAAATTTTATAAACATTTGACAAAAATGAAAAATGTAAACATTTAATTTCAACCAAACATGCTAGAAATGCTCCTAATGAGCTAAATAGCTCATTGTGAAAATATTGCAATTGTCTGACAAAAGTGAAAAATGTAAATTTTCAATTTCAACCAAACATGCTAGAAATGCTCTAATTGCGCTAATTAGCTTATTGTGAGAATATTACAAACGTCTGACAAAAGTGAAAAATGTAAATTTCCAATTTTAACCAAACATGCTAGAAATTCTTTAATTGAGTTAATTAGCTCATTGTGAAGATATTACAAACGTCTGACAAAAATGAAAAATGTTAATTTCCAATTTCAACCAAACATGCTAGAATTGCTCTAATTGAGCTAATTAGCTCATTGTGAAAATATTACAAATGTCTGACAAAAATGAAAAGTGTAAATTTCCAATTTCAACCAAACATGCTAGAAATGCTCTAATTGAGCTAAATAGCTCATTGTGAAAATATTCCAAACGTCTGACAAGAATGAAAAATGTAAATTTCGAATTTCAACCAAACATGCTAGAAATGCTCTAATAGAGCTAATTAGCTTATTGTGAAAATATTACAAACGTCTGACAAAAATGAAAAATGTAAATTTCCAATTTCAACCAAACATGCTAGAAATGCTCTAATTGAGCTAATTAGCTCATTGTGAAAATATTACAAACGTCTGACAAAAATGAAAAATGTAAACTTCCAATTTTAACCAAACATGCTAGAAATGCTCCAATTGAGCTAATTAGCTTATTGTGAGAATATTGCAATTGTCTGACAAAACTGAAAAATGTAAATTTCCAATTTCAACCAAACATGCTAGAAATGCTCCAATTGAGCTAATTAGCTTATTGTGAGAATATTGCAATTGTCTGACAAAAGTGAAAAATGTAATTTTCCAATTTCAACCAAACATGCTAGAAATGGTCCAATTGAGCTAATTAGCTTATTGTGAGAATATTGCAATTGTCTGACAAAAGTGAAAAATGTAAATTTTCAATTTCAACCAAACATGCTAGAAATGCTCTAATTGCGCTAATTAGCTTATTGTGAGAATATTACAAACGTCTGACAAAAATGAAAAATTTAAATTTCCAATTTTAACCAAACTCGCAAGAAAGGCTCTAATTACGCTAATTAATTGCGAGAATTTTACAAACGTTTGACAAAAATGAAAAATGTAAACATTTAATTTCACCCAAACATGCTAGAAATGCTCTAATTGAGCTAATTAGCTTATTGTGAGAATTTTACAAACGTCTGACAAAACTGAAAAATGTAATTTTCCAATTTCAACCAAACATGCTAGAAATGCTCCAATTGAGCTAATTAGCTTATTGTGAGAATATTACAAACGTCTGACCAAACTGAAAAATTTAAATTTCCAATTTCAACCAAACATGCTAGAAATGCTCCATTTGCACTAATTAGCTCATTGTGAGAATTTCACAAAGGTCTGACAAAACTGAAAAATGTAAATTTCCAATTTCAACCAAACATGCTAGAAATGCTTCAATTGAGCTAATTACCTTATTGTGAGAATATTACAAACGTCTGACAAAAATGATAAATGTAAATTTCCATTTTCAACCAAACATGCTAGAAATGCTCCAATTGAGCTAATTAGCTTATTGTGAGAATATTACAAACGCCTGACAAAAATTATAAATGTAAATTTCCAATTTCAACCATACATGCTAAAAATGCTCTAATGGAGCTAATTAGCTTACTGTGAAAAAATTACAAACGTTTGACAAAACTGAAAAATGTAAATTTCCAATTTCAACCAAACATGCTAGAAATGCTCAAATTGCGCAAAGAAGCCTACTGTAAAAATTTTACAAACGTCTGACAAAACTGAAAAATGTAAATTTTCAATTTCAACCAAACATGCTAGAAATGCTCCAATTGAGCTAATTAGCTTATTGTGAGAATATTACAAACGTCTGACAAACATGATAAATGTAAATTTCCAATTTCAACCAAACATGCTAGAAATGCTCTAATTGAGTTAATTAGCTCATTGTGAAGATATTACAAACGTGTGACTGAAATTAAAATTTTAAATTTCCAAATTCAACTAAACACGCTGTAAATACTCAAATTGAGCTAAATAGCTTGATGTTAAAATTTCCCAAACGTCTGACAAAAAGGAAAATTTTTAATCTCCCATTTCAACCAAACACGCTAGAAATGCTCTAATTTCGCTAACAAGCTTATGGTAAAACTTTCACAAACGTCTGACAAAAATGGAAAATGTAAATTTCCAATTTTATTAAAACTCGCAAGAAAGGCTGTAATTACGCTAATTAATTGCGAAAATTTTACAAACATTTGACAAAAATGAAAAATGTAAACATTTAATTTCACCCAAACATGCTAGAAATGCTCTAAATGAGCTAATTAGCTTATTGTGAGAATTTTACAAACGTCTGACAAAAATGAAAAATGTAAATTTCCAATTTCAACCAAACATGCTAGAAATGCTCTAAATGAGCTAAATAGCTCATTGTGAAAATATTACAAACGTCTGACAAAAATGAAAAATGTAAATTTCCAATTTCAACCAAACATGCTAGAAATGCTCTAATTGCGCTAATTAGCTCATTGTGAGAATTTCACAAACGTCTGACAAAAGTGAAAAATGTAAACTTCCAATTTCAACCAAACATGCTAGAAATGCTCTAATTGCGCTAATTAGCTCATTGTGAAAATATTACAAACGTCTGACAAGAATGAAAAATGTAAATTTCCAATTTCAACCAAACATGCTAGAAATGCTCTAATTGAGTTAATTAGCTCATTGTGAAAATATTACAAACGTCTGACAAGAATGAAAAATTTAAATTTCCAATTTCAACCAAACACGCTGTAAATACTCAAATTGAGCTAATTAGCTTGATGTTAGAATTTCCCAAACGTCTGACAAAAAGGAAAGTTTTTAATCTCCCATTTCAACCAAACACGCTAGAAATGCTCTAATTTCGCTATCAAGCTTATTGTGAAATTTTCACAAACGTCTGACAAAAATGAAAAATGTAAATTTCCAATTTTAACCAAACATGCTAGAAATTCTTTAATTGAGTTAATTAGCTCATTGTGAAGATATTACAAACGTCTGACAAAAATGAAAAATGTTAATTTCCAATTTCAACCAAACATGCTAGAATTGCTCTAATTGAGCTAATTAGCTCATTGTGAAAACATTACAAACGTCTGACAAAAATGAAAAGTGTAAATTTCTAATTTCAACCAAACATGCTAGAAATGCTCTAATTGAGCTAAATAGCTCATTGTGAAAATATTACAAACGTCTGACAAGAATGAAAAATGTAAATTTCGAATTTCAACCAAACATGCTAGAAATGCTCTAATAGAGCTAATTAGCTTATTGTGAAAATATTACAAACGTCTTACAAAAATGAAAAATGTAAATTTCGAATTTCAACCAAACATGCTAGAAATGCTCTAATTGAGCTAATTAGCTCATTGTGAAAATATTACAAACGTCTGACAAAAATGAAAAATGTAAACTTCCAATTTCAACCAAACATGCTAGAAATGCTCCAATTGAGCTAATTAGCTTATTGTGAGAATATTGCAATTGTCTGACAAAAATGAAAAATGTAAATTTCCAATTTCAACCAAACATGCTAGAAATGCTCCAATTGAGCTAATTAGCTTATTGTGAGAATATTGCAATTGTCTGACAAAAGTGAAAAATGTAATTTTCCAATTTCAACTAAACATGCTAGAAATGCTCCAATTGAGCTAATTAGCTTATTGTGAGAATATTGCAATTGTCTGACAAAAGTGAAAAACGTAAATTTTCAATTTCAACCAAACATGCTAGAAATGCTCCAATTGAGCTAATTAGCTTATTGTGAGAATATTACAAACGTCTGACAAAACTGAAAAATGTAAATTTCCAATTTCAACCAAACATGCTAGAAATGCTCCAATTGAGCAAATTAGCTTATTGTGAGAATATTACAAACGTCTGACGAAAATGATAAATGTTAATTATCAATTTCAACCAAACATGCTAGAAACGCTCTAATTGAGTTTATTAGCTCATTGTGAAATTATTACAAACGCCTGACAAAAATGAAAAATGTAATTTTCCAATTTCAACCAAACATGCTAGAAATGCTCCATTTGCACTTATTAGCTCATTGTGAGAATTTCACAAACGTCTGACAAAACTGAAAAATGTAAATTTCCAATTTCAACCAAACATGCTAGAAATGCTTCAATTGAGCTAATTACCTTATTGTGAGAATATTACAAACGTCTGACAAAAATGATAAATGTAAATTTCCAATTTCAACCAAACATGCTAGAAACGCTGTAATTGAGTTAATTAGCTCATTGTGAAAATATTACAAACGTCTGACAAAAATGAAAATCGTTAATTTCCAATTTCAACCAAACATGCTAGAAATGCTCAAATTTCTCAAATAAGCCTACTGTAAGAATTTTACAATCGTCTGACAAAACTGAAAAATGTAAATTTCCATTTTCAACCAAACATGCTAGAAATGCTCCAATTGAGCTAATTAGCTTATTGTGAGAATATTACAAACGTCTGACAAAAATTATAAATGTAAATTTCCAATTTCAACCATACATGCTAAAAATGCTCTAATGGAGCTAATTAGCTTACTGTGAAAAAATTACAAACGTTTGACAAAACTGAAAAATGTAAATTTCCAATTTCAACCAAACATGCTAGAAATGCTCAAATTGCGCAAAGAAGCCTACTGTAAGATTTTTACAAACGCCTGACAAAACTGAAAAATGTAAATTTTCAATTTCAACCAAACATGCTAGAAATGCTCCAATTTAGCTAATTAGCTTATTGTGAGAATATTACAAACGTCTGACAAACATGATAAATGTAAATTTCCAATTTCAACCAAACATGCTAGAAATGCTGTAATTGCGCTAATTAGCTCATTGTGAAGATATTAAAAACGTCTGACAAGAATGAAAAATGTAAATTTCAAATTTCAACCAAACATGCTAGAAATGCTCTAATTGAGTTAATTAGCTCATTGTGGAGATATTACAAACGTGTGACTGAAATTAAAAATTTAAATTTCCAAATTCAACTAAACACGCTGTAAATACTCAAATTGAGCTAAATAGCTTGATGTTAAAATTTCCCAAACGTCTGACAAAAAGGAAAATTTTTAATCTCCCATTTCAACCAAACACGCTAGAAATGCTCTAATTTCGCTAACAAGCTTATGGTAAAACTTTCACAAACGTCTGACAAAAATGGAAAATGTAAATTTCCTATTTTATTAAAACTCGCAAGAAAGGCTCTAATTACGCTAATGAATTGCGAAAATTTTACAAACATTTGACAAAAATGAAAAATGTAAACATTTAATTTCAACCAAACATGCTAGAAATGCTCCTAATGAGCTAAATAGCTCATTGTGAAAATATTACAAACGTCTGACAAGAATGAAAAATGTAAATTTCCAATTTCAACCAAACATGCTAGAAATGCTCTAAGTGCGCTAATTAGCTTATTGTGAGAATTTCACAAACGTCTGACAAAAGTGAAAAATGTAAATTTCCAATTTCAACCAAACATGCTAGAAATGCTCTAATTGCGCTAATTAGCTCATTGTGAAAATATTACAAACGTCTGACAAGAATGAAAAATGTAAATTTCCAATTTCAACCAAACATGCTAGAAATGCTCTAGTTGAGTTAATTAGCTCATTGTGAAGATATTACAAATGTGTGAGTGAAATTAAAAATTTAAATTTCCAATTTCAACCAAACACGCTGTAAATACTCAAATTGAGCTAATTAGCTTGATGTTAGAATTTCCCAAACGTCTGACAAAAGTGAAAAATGTAAATTTCCAATTTTAACCAAACATGCTAGAAATTCTTTAATTGAGTTAATTAGCTCATTGTGAAAATATTACAAATGTCTGACAAAAATGAAAAGTGTAAATTTCCAATTTCAACCAAACATGCTAGAAATGCTCTAATTGAGCTAAATAGCTCATTGTGAAAATATTACAAACGTCTGACAAGAATGAAAAATGTAAATTTTGAATTTCAACTAAACATGCTAGAAATGCTCTAATTGAGCTAAATAGCTCATTGTGAAAATATTACAAACGTCTGACAAGAATGAAAAATGTAAATTTTGAATTTCAACCAAACATGCTAGAAATGCTCTAATAGAGCTAATTAGCTTATTGTGAAAATATTACAAACGTCTGACAAAAATGAAAAATGTAAATTTCCAATTTCAACCAAACATGCTAGAAATGCTCTAATTGAGCTAATTAGCTCATTGTGAAAATATTACAAACGTCTGACAAAAATGAAAAATGTTAATTTCCAATTTCAACCAAACATGCTAGAATTGCTCTAATTGAGCTAATTAGCTCATTGTGAAAATATTACAAATGTCTGACAAAAATGAAAAGTGTAAATTTCCAATTTCAACCAAACATGCTAGAATTGCTCTAATTGAGCTAAATAGCTTATTGTGAAAATATTACAAACGTCTGACAAGAATGAAAAATGTAAATTTTGAATTTCAACCAAACATGCTAGAAATGCTCTAATAGAGCTAATTAGCTTATTGTGAAAATATTACAAACGTCTGACAAAAATGAAAAATGTAAATTTCCAATTTCAACCAAACATGCTAGAAATGCTCTAATTGAGCTAATTAGCTCATTGTGAAAATATTACAAACGTCTGACAAAAATGAAAAATGTAAACTTCCAATTTTAACCAAACATGCTAGAAATGCTCCAATTGAGCTAATTAGCTTATTGTGAGAATATTGCAATTGTCTGACAAAACTGAAAAATGTAAATTTCCAATTTCAACCAAACATGCTAGAAATGCTCCAATTGAGCTAATTAGCTTATTGTGAGAATATTGCAATTGTCTGACAAAAGTGAAAAATGTAATTTTCCAATTTCAACCAAACATGCTAGAAATGGTCCAATTGAGCTAATTAGCTTATTGTGAGAATATTGCAATTGTCTGACAAAAGTGAAAAATGTAAATTTTCAATTTCAACCAAACATGCTAGAAATGCTCTAATTGCGCTAATTAGCTTATTGTGAGAATATTACAAACGTCTGACAAAAATGAAAAATTTAAATTTCCAATTTTAACCAAACTCGCAAGAAAGGCTCTAATTACGCTAATTAATTGCGAGAATTTTACAAACGTTTGACAAAAATGAAAAATGTAAACATTTAATTTCACCCAAACATGCTAGAAATGCTCTAATTGAGCTAATTAGCTTATTGTGAGAATTTTACAAACGTCTGACAAAACTGAAAAATGTAATTTTCCAATTTCAACCAAACATGCTAGAAATGCTCCAATTGAGCTAATTAGCTTATTGTGAGAATATTACAAACGTTTGACCAAACTGAAAAATGTAAATTTCCAATTTCAACCAAACATGCTAGAAATGCTCCATTTGCACTAATTAGCTCATTGTGAGAATTTCACAAACGTCTGACAAAACTGAAAAATGTAAATTTCCAATTTCAACCAAACATGCTAGAAATGCTTCAATTGAGCTAATTACCTTATTGTGAGAATATTACAAACGTCTGACAAAAATGATAAATGTAAATTTCCATTTTCAACCAAACATGCTAGAAATGCTCCAATTGAGCTAATTAGCTTATTGTGAGAATATTACAAACGTCTGACAAAAATTATAAATGTAAATTTCCAATTTCAACCATACATGCTAAAAATGCTCTAATGGAGCTAATTAGCTTACTGTGAAAAAATTACAAACGTTTGACAAAACTGAAAAATGTAAATTTCCAATTTCAACCAAACATGCTAGAAATGCTCAAATTGCGCAAAGAAGCCTCCTGTAAGATTTTTACAAACGCCTGACAAAACTGAAAAATGTAAATTTTCAATTTCAACCAAACATGCTAGAAATGCTCCAATTTAGCTAATTAGCTTATTGTGAGAATATTACAAACGTCTGACAAACATGATAAATGTAAATTTCCAATTTCAACCAAACATGCTAGAAATGCTCTAATTGCGCTAATTAGCTCATTGTGAAGATATTAAAAACGTCTGACAAGAATGAAAAATGTAAATTTCCAATTTCAACCAAACATGCTAGAAATTCTCTAATTGAGTTAATTAGCTCATTGTGAAGATATTACAAACGTGTGACTGAAATTAAAAATTTAAATTTCAGAATTCAACTAAACACGCTGTAAATACTCAAATTGAGCTAAATAGCTTGATGTTAAAATTTCCCAAACGTCTGACAAAAAGGAAAATTTTTAATCTCCCATTTCAACCAAACACGCTAGAAATGCTCTAATTTCGCTAACAAGCTTATGGTAAAACTTTCACAAACGTCTGACAAAAATGGAAAATGTAAATTTCCAATTTTATTAAAACTCGCAAGAAAGGCTCTAATTACGCTAATGAATTGCGAAAATTTTACAAACATTTGACAAAAATGAAAAATGTAAACATTTAATTTCAACCAAACATGCTAGAAATGCTCCTAATGAGCTAAATAGCTCATTGTGAAAATATTACAAACGTCTGACAAAAATGAAAAATGTAAATTTCCAATTTCAACCAAACATGCTAGAAATGCTCTAATTGCGCTAATTAGCTTATTCTGAGAATTTCACAAACGTCTGACAAAAGTGAAAAATGTAAATTTCCAATTTCAACCAAACATGCTAGAAATGCTCTAATTGCGCTAATTAGCTCATTGTGAAAATATTACAAACGTCTGACAAGAATGAAAAATGTAAATTTCCAATTTCAACCAAACATGCTAGAAATGCTCTAATTGAGTTAATTAGCTCATTGTGAAGATATTACAAATGTGTGACTGAAATTAAACATTTAAATTTCCAATTTCAACCAAACACGCTGTAAATACTCAAATTGAGCTAATTAGCTTGATGTTAGAATTTCCCAAACGTCTGACAAAAAGGAAAGTTTTTAATCTCCCATTTCAACCAAACACGCTAGAAATGCTCTAATTTCGCTATCAAGCTTATTGTGAAATTTTCACAAACGTCTGACAAAAATGAAAAATGTAAATTTCCAATTTTAACCAAACATGCTAGAAATTCTTTAATTGAGTTAATTAGCTCATTGTGAAGATATTACAAACGTCTGACAAAAATGAAAAATGTAAATTTCCAATTTCAACCAAACATGCTAGAATTGCTCTAATTGAGCTAATTAGCTCATTGTGAAAACATTACAAACGTCTGACAAAAATGAAAAGTGTAAATTTCTAATTTCAACCAAACATGCTAGAAATGCTCTAATTGAGCTAAATAGCTCATTGTGAAAATATTACAAACGTCTGACAAGAATGAAAAATGTAAATTTCGAATTTCAACCAAACATGCTAGAAATGCTCTAATAGAGCTAATTAGCTTATTGTGAAAATATTACAAACGTCTTACAAAAATGAAAAATGTAAATTTCGAATTTCAACCAAACATGCTAGAAATGCTCTAATTGAGCTAATTAGCTCATTGTGAAAATATTACAAACGTCTGACAAAAATGAAAAATGTAAACTTCCAATTTCAACCAAACATGCTAGAAATGCTCCAATTGAGCTAATTAGCTTATTGTGAGAATATTGCAATTGTCTGACAAAAATGAAAAATGTAAATTTCCAATTTCAACCAAACATGCTAGAAATGCTCCAATTGAGCTAATTAGCTTATTGTGAGAATATTGCAATTGTCTGACAAAAGTGAAAAATGTAATTTTCCAATTTCAACTAAACATGCTAGAAATGCTCCAATTGAGCTAATTAGCTTATTGTGAGAATATTGCAATTGTCTGACAAAAGTGAAAAATGTAAATTTTCAATTTCAACCAAACATGCTAGAAATGCTCCAATTGAGCTAATTAGCTTATTGTGAGAATATTACAAACGTCTGACAAAACTGAAAAATGTAAATTTCCAATTTCAACCAAACATGCTATAAATGCTCCAATTGAGCAAATTAGCTTATTGTGAGAATATTACAAACGTCTGACGAAAATGATAAATGTTAATTATCAATTTCAACCAAACATGCTAAAAACGCTCTAATTGAGTTTATTAGCTCATTGTGAAATTATTACAAACGCCTGACAAAAATGAAAAATGTAATTTTCCAATTTCAACCAAACATGCTAGAAATGCTCCATTTGCACTTATTAGCTCATTGTGAGAATTTCACAAACGTCTGACAAAACTGAAAAATGTAAATTTCCAATTTCAACCAAACATGCTAGAAATGCTTCAATTGAGCTAATTACCTTATTGTGAGAATATTACAAACGTCTGACAAAAATGATAAATGTAAATTTCCAATTTCAACCAAACATGCTAGAAACGCTGTAATTGAGTTAATTAGCTCATTGTGAAAATATTACAAACGTCTGACAAAAATGAAAATCGTTAATTTCCAATTTCAACCAAACATGCTAGAAATGCTCAAATTTCTCAAATAAGCCTACTGTAAGAATTTTACAATCGTCTGACAAAACTGAAAAATGTAAATTTCCATTTTCAACCAAACATGCTAGAAATGCTCCAATTGAGCTAATTAGCTTATTGTGAGAATATTACAAACGTCTGACAAAAATTATAAATGTAAATTTCCAATTTCAACCATACATGCTAAAAATGCTCTAATGGAGCTAATTAGCTTACTGTGAAAAAATTACAAACGTTTGACAAAACTGAAAAATGTAAATTTCCAATTTCAACCAAACATGCTAGAAATGCTCAAATTGCGCAAAGAAGCCTACTGTAAGATTTTTACAAACGCCTGACAAAACTGAAAAATGTAAATTTTCAATTTCAACCAAACATGCTAGAAATGCTCCAATTTAGCTAATTAGCTTATTGTGAGAATATTACAAACGTCTGACAAACATGATAAATGTAAATTTCCAATTTCAACCAAACATGCTAGAAATGCTGTAATTGCGCTAATTAGCTCATTGTGAAGATATTAAAAACGTCTGACAAGAATGAAAAATGTAAATTTCAAATTTCAACCAAACATGCTAGAAATGCTCTAATTGAGTTAATTAGCTCATTGTGGAGATATTACAAACGTGTGACTGAAATTAAAAATTTAAATTTCCAAATTCAACTAAACACGCTGTAAATACTCAAATTGAGCTAAATAGCTTGATGTTAAAATTTCCCAAACGTCTGACAAAAAGGAAAATTTTTAATCTCCCATTTCAACCAAACACGCTAGAAATGCTCTAATTTCGCTAACAAGCTTATGGTAAAACTTTCACAAACGTCTGACAAAAATGGAAAATGTAAATTTCCTATTTTATTAAAACTCGCAAGAAAGGCTCTAATTACGCTAATGAATTGCGAAAATTTTACAAACATTTGACAAAAATGAAAAATGTAAACATTTAATTTCAACCAAACATGCTAGAAATGCTCCTAATGAGCTACAGTTGTGTGCGAAATACTTGGGACACCTGTGCAATTATGCTATAAATGCTTACATAATGTTTAAATTGCTCTAGACTGAGTAAGATTGAAGTTAATCTTATAATTGTAGACATCAATGAAAAGCTCAGAGTGTAAGAAGTGCACTCATCTTACTTTCGACAAGATAAAATAAATTACTGATATGTTGTCTCCATGTTTGGAGCATATGGACCATAATCTCCTTTCACTGTTTAGACCTGTTCTTCAATTCATTTGTCTCTCTAATTTGGCTTTTGATGCGAGTGAAAATGTCAAAACTGAATTAAAGTTATCTCAAAGACATTCTTTTATCTCATTTCTGTGCATTGTTTATCGTAACTCTCTCAGACATTTACAGTTTTCGTATAAAAGGCTGAGCAGAAGTTTGATAAATTCATTTGATTCCATCATGTCATCTCTTCGCGACAAGAAGTATTCTGTGGTGCACCTTTACAGTAAACAGAACAAGACTGTGAGAGAAATTGCTGCAGAATTGAAAATTGCAAAGTCTACAGTGCATAATATTATAAAGAAATGGAAAGAAGTTGGAACGATTGACGACCAGAGGGCGGGAAACAGTGGACGGAAACGAAAGTCAGATTTTCGTAGTGATAGGGTCTTGCGTAGACTGGGTCGAGACAGCAGGCGTAAATCCTGTGCTGAGTTAGCTGTTGACTGGAAAAAGTCAACAGGTGTGGAAGCAAGCAGGTTTACAGTGACGAGAAGGTTGAAAGAGGGTGAGCTAAGCAGACGCCGTGCCAGGAAGAAACCATTGCTTTCATCTGTTCAGAAGAAAAAGAGATTGGATTGGGCAAAAGCACATCAAGACTCAATCTCCGGATCTGAATCCGATTGAAAACTTGTGGAAGACACTGAAAATATCTTGAGGAAAGATGGGAGAGCTTCAAACAAACTTGTACTGAAAGAAAGGATAGTGAAGGCCTGGCACAGGATGATATCTCAAGAAAAACTTCTGAGACTGATTGAAAGCATGCCCCATCGCTGCCGCATGGTTATTTCCAGCAAAGGTGGTTCAATTAAGTACTGATGTACCACTACACAACCCCAATGGCCCTTTTCAGGGCCACCAACATATGCAAGAGTTGTTCATTTGATTTTATAACTCATTTAGTGACACGAAACACAGTTCGAATTATGAACTAAATTGCGGAAATATACAGGTTTTCTGTAGTGACGAGTTTTGAAACCCAGTATCTCATGAGAAATTGCAATTAGTGCAATTATTTTATTATTATTAGATTTCTAACATTCTGAGGATTCCAAAAATGTGTGGGTTCATATATATGTAAGAGGAGTTTGATACAAAAATGATGTTTTACAGCTAAATATTAATATTCTTCTTTGCGTCCCAAGTATTTTGCACACAACTGTAAATAGCTCATTGTGAAAATATTACAAACGTCTGACAAAAATGAAAAATGTAAATTTCCAATTTCAACCAAACATGC
This sequence comes from Watersipora subatra, assembly GCF_963576615.1. NCBI lineage: Eukaryota > Metazoa > Bryozoa > Gymnolaemata > Cheilostomatida > Watersiporidae > Watersipora > Watersipora subatra. Next base: position 31,525,006 of record NC_088711.1, read on the forward strand.
TAGAAATGCTCTAAGTGCGCTAATTAGCTTATTGTGAGAATTTCACAAACGTCTGACAAAAGTGAAAAATGTAAATTTCCAATTTCAACCAAACATGCTAGAAATGCTCTAATTGCGCTAATTAGCTCATTGTGAAAATATTACAAACGTCTGACAAGAATGAAAAATGTAAATTTCCAATTTCAACCAAACATGCTAGAAATGCTCTAGTTGAGTTAATTAGCTCATTGTGAAGATATTACAAATGTGTGAGTGAAATTAAAAATTTAAATTTCCAATTTCAACCAAACACGCTGTAAATACTCAAATTGAGCTAATTAGCTTGATGTTAGAATTTCCCAAACGTCTGACAAAAGTGAAAAATGTAAATTTCCAATTTTAACCAAACATGCTAGAAATTCTTTAATTGAGTTAATTAGCTCATTGTGAAAATATTACAAATGTCTGACAAAAATGAAAAGTGTAAATTTCCAATTTCAACCAAACATGCTAGAAATGCTCTAATTGAGCTAAATAGCTCATTGTGAAAATATTACAAACGTCTGACAAGAATGAAAAATGTATATTTTGAATTTCAACTAAACATGCTAGAAATGCTCTAATTGAGCTAAATAGCTCATTGTGAAAATATTACAAACGTCTGACAAGAATGAAAAATGTAAATTTTGAATTTCAACCAAACATGCTAGAAATGCTCTAATAGAGCTAATTAGCTTATTGTGAAAATATTACAAACGTCTGACAAAAATGAAAAATGTAAATTTCCAATTTCAACCAAACATGCTAGAAATGCTCTAATTGAGCTAATTAGCTCATTGTGAAAATATTACAAACGTCTGACAAAAATGAAAAATGTTAATTTCCAATTTCAACCAAACATGCTAGAATTGCTCTAATTGAGCTAATTAGCTCATTGTGAAAATATTAGAAATGTCTGACAAAAATGAAAAGTGTAAATTTCCAATTTCAACCAAACATGCTAGAATTGCTCTAATTGAGCTAAATAGCTTATTGTGAAAATATTACAAACGTCTGACAAGAATGAAAAATGTAAATTTTGAATTTCAACCAAACATGCTAGAAATGCTCTAATAGAGCTAATTAGCTTATTGTGAAAATATTACAAACGTCTGACAAAAATGAAAAATGTAAATTTCCAATTTCAACCAAACATGCTAGAAATGCTCTAATTGAGCTAATTAGCTCATTGTGAAAATATTACAAACGTCTGACAAAAATGAAAAATGTAAACTTCCAATTTTAACCAAACATGCTAGAAATGCTCCAATTGAGCTAATTAGCTTATTGTGAGAATATTGCAATTGTCTGACAAAACTGAAAAATGTAAATTTCCAATTTCAACCAAACATGCTAGAAATGCTCCAATTGAGCTAATTAGCTTATTGTGAGAATATTGCAATTGTCTGACAAAAGTGAAAAATGTAATTTTCCAATTTCAACCAAACATGCTAGAAATGGTCCAATTGAGCTAATTAGCTTATTGTGAGAATATTGCAATTGTCTGACAAAAGTGAAAAATGTAAATTTTCAATTTCAACCAAACATGCTAGAAATGCTCTAATTGCGCTAATTAGCTTATTGTGAGAATATTACAAACGTCTGACAAAAATGAAAAATTTAAATTTCCAATTTTAACCAAACTCGCAAGAAAGGCTCTAATTACGCTAATTAATTGCGAGAATTTTACAAACGTTTGACAAAAATGAAAAATGTAAACATTTAATTTCACCCAAACATGCTAGAAATGCTCTAATTGAGCTAATTAGCTTATTGTGAGAATTTTACAAACGTCTGACAAAACTGAAAAATGTAATTTTCCAATTTCAACCAAACATGCTAGAAATGCTCCAATTGAGCTAATTAGCTTATTGTGAGAATATTACAAACGTCTGACCAAACTGAAAAATGTAAATTTCCAATTTCAACCAAACATGCTAGAAATGCTCCATTTGCACTAATTAGCTCATTGTGAGAATTTCACAAACGTCTGACAAAACTGAAAAATGTAAATTTCCAATTTCAACCAAACATGCTAGAAATGCTTCAATTGAGCTAATTACCTTATTGTGAGAATATTACAAACGTCTGACAAAAATGATAAATGTAAATTTCCATTTTCAACCAAACATGCTAGAAATGCTCCAATTGAGCTAATTAGCTTATTGTGAGAATATTACAAACGTCTGACAAAAATTATAAATGTAAATTTCCAATTTCAACCATACATGCTAAAAATGCTCTAATGGAGCTAATTAGCTTACTGTGAAAAAATTACAAACGTTTGACAAAACTGAAAAATGTAAATTTCCAATTTCAACCAAACATGCTAGAAATGCTCAAATTGCGCAAAGAAGCCTACTGTAAGATTTTTACAAACGCCTGACAAAACTGAAAAATGTAAATTTTCAATTTCAACCAAACATGCTAGAAATGCTCCAATTTAGCTAATTAGCTTATTGTGAGAATATTACAAACGTCTGACAAACATGATAAATGTAAATTTCCAATTTCAACCAAACATGCTAGAAATGCTCTAATTGCGCTAATTAGCTCATTGTGAAGATATTAAAAACGTCTGACAAGAATGAAAAATGTAAATTTCCAATTTCAACCAAACATGCTAGAAATTCTCTAATTGAGTTAATTAGCTCATTGTGAAGATATTACAAACGTGTGACTGAAATTAAAAATTTAAATTTCAGAATTCAACTAAACACGCTGTAAATACTCAAATTGAGCTAAATAGCTTGATGTTAAAATTTCCCAAACGTCTGACAAAAAGGAAAATTTTTAATCTCCCATTTCAACCAAACACGCTAGAAATGCTCTAATTTCGCTAACAAGCTTATGGTAAAACTTTCACAAACGTCTGACAAAAATGGAAAATGTAAATTTCCAATTTTATTAAAACTCGCAAGAAAGGCTCTAATTACGCTAATGAATTGCGAAAATTTTACAAACATTTGACAAAAATGAAAAATGTAAACATTTAATTTCAACCAAACATGCTAGAAATGCTCCTAATGAGCTAAATAGCTCATTGTGAAAATATTACAAACGTCTGACAAAAATGAAAAATGTAAATTTCCAATTTCAACCAAACATGCTAGAAATGCTCTAATTGCGCTAATTAGCTTATTCTGAGAATTTCACAAACGTCTGACAAAAGTGAAAAATGTAAATTTCCAATTTCAACCAAACATGCTAGAAATGCTCTAATTGCGCTAATTAGCTCATTGTGAAAATATTACAAACGTCTGACAAGAATGAAAAATGTAAATTTCCAATTTCAACCAAACATGCTAGAAATGCTCTAATTGAGTTAATTAGCTCATTGTGAAGATATTACAAATGTGTGACTGAAATTAAACATTTAAATTTCCAATTTCAACCAAACACGCTGTAAATACTCAAATTGAGCTAATTAGCTTGATGTTAGAATTTCCCAAACGTCTGACAAAAGTGAAAAATGTAAATTTCCAATTTTAACCAAACATGCTAGAAATTCTTTAATTGAGTTAATTAGCTCATTGTGAAGATATTACAAACGTCTGACAAAAATGAAAAATGTTAATTTCCAATTTCAACCAAACATGCTAGAATTGCTCTAATTGAGCTAATTAGCTCATTGTGAAAATATTACAAATGTCTGACAAAAATGAAAAGTGTAAATTTCCAATTTCAACCAAACATGCTAGAAATGCTCTAATTGAGCTAAATAGCTCATTGTGAGAATATTACAAACGTCTGACAAGAATGAAAAATGTAAATTTCGAATTTCAACCAAACATGCTAGAAATGCTCTAATAGAGCTAATTAGCTTATTGTGAAAATATTACAAACGTCTGACAAAAATGAAAAATGTAAATTTCCAATTTCAACCAAACATGCTAGAAATGCTCTAATTGAGCTAATTAGCTCATTGTGAAAATATTACAAACGTCTGACAAAAATGAAAAATGTAAACTTCCAATTTTAACCAAACATGCTAGAAATGCTCCAATTGAGCTAATTAGCTTATTGTGAGAATATTGCAATTGTCTGACAAAACTGAAAAATGTAAATTTCCAATTTCAACCAAACATGCTAGAAATGGTCCAATTGAGCTAATTAGCTTATTGTGAGAATATTGCAATTGTCTGACAAAAGTGAAAAATGTAAATTTTCAATTTCAACCAAACATGCTAGAAATGCTCCAATTGAGCTAATTAGCTTATTGTGAGAATATTACAAACGTCTGACAAAACTGAAAAATGTAAATTTCCAATTTCAACCAAACATGCTAGAAATGCTCCAATTGAGCAAATTAGCTTATTGTGAGAATATTACAAACGTCTGACGAAAATGATAAATGTTAATTATCAATTTCAACCAAACATGCTAGAAACGCTCTAATTGAGTTAATTAGCTCATTGTGAAATTATTACAAACGTCTGACAAAAATGAAAAATGTAATTTTCCAATTTCAACCAAACATGCTAGAAATGCTCCATTTGCACTAATTAGCTCATTGTGAGAATTTCACAAACGTCTGACAAAACTGAAAAATGTAAATTTCCAATTTCAACCAAACATGCTAGAAATGCTTCAATTGAGCTAATTAGCTTATTGTGAGAATATTACAAACGTCTGACAAAAATTATAAATGTAAATTTCCAATTTCAACCATACATGCTAAAAATGCTCTAATGGAGCTAATTAGCTTACTGTGAAAATATTACAAACGTTTGACAAAACTGAAAAATGTAAATTTCCAATTTCAACCGAACATGCTAGAAATGCTCCAATTGAGCTAATTAGCTTATTGTGAGAATATTACAAACGTCTGACAAACATGATAAATGTAAATTTCCAATTTCAACCAAACATGCTAGAAATGCTCCAATTGAGCTAATTAGCTTATTGTGAGAATATTACAAACGTCTGACAAGAATGAAAAATGTAAATTTCCAATTTCAACCAAACATGCTAGAAATGCTCCAATTGAGCTAATTAGCTTATTGTGAGAATATTACAAACGTCTGACAAGAATGAAAAATGTAAATTTCCAATTTCAACCAAACATGCTAGGAATGCTCTAATTTCGCTAACAAGCTTATGGTAAAACTTTCACAAACGTCTGACATAAATGGAAAATGTAAATTTCCAATTTTATTAAAACTCGCAAGAAAGGCTGTAATTACGCTAATTAATTGCGAAAATTTTACAAACATTTGACAAAAATGAAAAATGTAAACATTTAATTTCACCCAAACATGCTAGAAATGCTCTAAATGAGCTAATTAGCTTATTGTGAGAATTTTACAAACGTCTGACAAAAATGAAAAATGTAAATTTCCAATTTCAACCAAACATGCTAGAAATGCTCTAAATGAGCTACATAGCTCATTGTGAAAATATTACAAACGTCTGACAAAAATGAAAAATGTAAATTTCCAATTTCAACCAAACATGCTAGAAATGCTCTAATTGCGCTAATTAGCTCATTGTGAGAATTTCACAAACGTCTGACAAAAGTGAAAAATGTAAACTTCCAATTTCAACCAAACATGCTAGAAATGCTCTAATTGCGCTAATTAGCTCATTGTGAAAATATAACAAACGTCTGACAAGAATGAAAAATGTAAATTTCCAATTTCAACCAAACATGCTAGAAATGCTCTAATTGAGTTATTTAGCTCATTGTGAAGATATTACAAACGTGTGACTGAAATTGAAAATTTAAATTTCCAATTTCAACCAAACACGCTGTAAATACTCAAATTGAGCTAATTAGCTTGATGTTAGAATTTCCCAAACGTCTGACAAAAAGGAAAGTTTTTAATCTCCCATTTCAACCAAACACGCTAGAAATGCTCTAATTTCGCTATCAAGCTTATTGTGAAACTTTCACAAACGTCTGACAAAAATGAAAAATGTAAATTTCCAATTTTAACCAAACTCGCAAGAAAGGCTCTAATTACGCTAATTAATTGCGAGAATTTTACAAACGTTTGACAAAAATGAAAAATGTAAACATTTAATTTCACCCAAACATGCTAGAAATGCTCTAATTGAGCTAATTAGCTTATTGTGAGAATTTTACAAACGTCTGACAAAAATGAAAAATGTAAATTTCCAATTTTAACCAAACATGCTAGAAATGCTTTAATTGAGTTAATTAGCTTATTGTGAAGATATTACAAACGTCTGACAAAAATGAAAAATGTTAATTTCCAATTTCAACCAAACATGCTAGAATTGCTCTAATTGAGCTAATTAGCTCATTGTGAAAATATTACAAACGTTTGACAAAAATGAAAAGTGTAAATTTCCAATTTCAACCAAACATGCTAGAAATGCTCTAATTGAGCTAAATAGCTCATTGTGAAAATATTACAAACGTCTGACAAGAATGAAAAATGTAAATTTCGAATTTCAACCAAACATGCTAGAAATGCTCTAATAGAGCTAATTAGCTTATTGTGAAAATATTACAAACGTCTGACAAAAATGAAAAATGTAAATTTCCAATTTCAACCAAACATGCTAGAAATGCTCTAATTGAGCTAATTAGCTCATTGTGAAAATATTACAAACGTCTGACAAAAATGAAAAATGTAAACTTCCAATTTCAACCAAACATGCTAGAAATGCTCCAATTGAGCTAATTAGCTTATTGTGAGAATATTGCAATTGTCTGACAAAACTGAAAAGTGTAAATTTTTAATTTCAACCAAACATGCTATAAATGCTCCAATTGAGCTAATTAGCTTATTGTGAGAATATTGCAATTGTCTGACAAAAGTGAAAAATGTAATTTTCCAATTTCAACCAAACATGCTAGAAATGCTCCAATTGAGCTAATTAGCTTATTGTGAGAATAGTGCAATTGTCTGACAAAACTGAAAAATGTAATTTTCCAATTTCAACCAAACATGCTAGAAATGCTCCAATTGAGCTAATTAGCTTATTGTGAGAATATTACAAACGTCTGACCAAACTGAAAAATGTAAATTTCCAATTTCAACCAAACATGCTAGAAATGCTCCAATTGAGCTAATTAGCTTATTGTGAGAATATTGCAATTTTCTGACAAAAGTCAAAAATGTAAATTTCCAATTTCAACCAAACATGCTAGAAACGCTCCAATTGAGCTAATTAGCTTATTGTGAGAATATTACAAACGTCTGACAAAACTGAAAAATGTAAATTTCCAATTTCAACCAAACATGCTAGAAATGCTCCAATTGAGCTAATTAGCTTATTGTGAGAATATTGCAATTGTCTGACAAAAGTGAAAAATGTAAATTTCCAATTTCAACCAAACATGCTAGAAATGCTCCAATTGAGCTAATTAGCTTATTGTGAGAATATTGCAATTGTCTGACAAAAGTGAAAAATGTAATTTTCCAATTTCAACCAAACATGCTAGAAATGGTCCAAATGAGCTAATTAGCTTATTGTGAGAATATTGCAATTGTCTGACAAAAGTGAAAAATGTAAATTTCCAATTTCAACCAAACATGCTGGAAATGCTCCAATTGAGCTAATTAGCTTATTGTGAGAATATTACAAACGTCTGACAAAACTGAAAAATGTAAATTTCCAATTTCAACCAAACATGCTAGAAATGCTCCAATTGAGCAAATTAGCTTATTGTGAGAATATTACAAACGTTTGACGAAAATGATGAATGTTAATTATCAATTTCAACCAAACATGCTAGAAACGCTCTAATTGAGTTAATTAGCTCATTGTGAAATTATTACAAACGTCTGACAAAAATGAAAAATGTAAATTTCCAATTTCAACCAAACATGCTAGAAATGCTCCATTTGCACTAATTAGCTCATTGTGAGAGTTTCACAAACGTCTGACAAAACTGAAAAATGTAAATTTCCAATTTCAACCAAACATGCTATAAATGCTCCAATTGAGCTAATTAGCTTATTGTGAGAATATTACAAACGTCTGACAAAAATGTTAAATGTAAATTTCCAATTTCAACCAAACATGCTAGAAATGCTCAAATTGCGCAAAGAAGCCTACTGTAAGAATTTTACAAACGTCTGACAAAACTGAAAAATGTAAATTTTCAATTTCAACCAAACATGCTAGAAATGCTCCAATTGAGCTAATTAGCTTATTGTGAGAATATTACAAACGTCTGACAAACATGATAAATGTAAATTTCCAATTTCAACCAAACATGCTAGAAATGCTCTAATTGCGCTAATTAGCTCATTGTGAAAATATTACAAATGTCTGACAAAAATGAAAAGTGTAAATTTCCAATTTCAACCAAACATGCTAGAATTGCTCTAATTGAGCTAAATAGCTTATTGTGAAAATATTACAAACGTCTGACAAGAATGAAAAATGTAAATTTTGAATTTCAACCAAACATGCTAGAAATGCTCTAATAGAGCTAATTAGCTTATTGTGAAAATATTACAAACGTCTGACAAAAATGAAAAATGTAAATTTCCAATTTCAACCAAACATGCTAGAAATGCTCTAATTGAGCTAATTAGCTCATTGTGAAAATATTACAAACGTCTGACAAAAATGAAAAATGTAAACTTCCAATTTTAACCAAACATGCTAGAAATGCTCCAATTGAGCTAATTAGCTTATTGTGAGAATATTGCAATTGTCTGACAAAACTGAAAAATGTAAATTTCCAATTTCAACCAAACATGCTAGAAATGCTCCAATTGAGCTAATTAGCTTATTGTGAGAATATTGCAATTGTCTGACAAAAGTGAAAAATGTAATTTTCCAATTTCAACCAAACATGCTAGAAATGGTCCAATTGAGCTAATTAGCTTATTGTGAGAATATTGCAATTGTCTGACAAAAGTGAAAAATGTAAATTTTCAATTTCAACCAAACATGCTAGAAATGCTCTAATTGCGCTAATTAGCTTATTGTGAGAATATTACAAACGTCTGACAAAAATGAAAAATTTAAATTTCCAATTTTAACCAAACTCGCAAGAAAGGCTCTAATTACGCTAATTAATTGCGAGAATTTTACAAACGTTTGACAAAAATGAAAAATGTAAACATTTAATTTCACCCAAACATGCTAGAAATGCTCTAATTGAGCTAATTAGCTTATTGTGAGAATTTTACAAACGTCTGACAAAACTGAAAAATGTAATTTTCCAATTTCAACCAAACATGCTAGAAATGCTCCAATTGAGCTAATTAGCTTATTGTGAGAATATTACAAACGTCTGACCAAACTGAAAAATGTAAATTTCCAATTTCAACCAAACATGCTAGAAATGCTCCATTTGCACTAATTAGCTCATTGTGAGAATTTCACAAACGTCTGACAAAACTGAAAAATGTAAATTTCCAATTTCAACCAAACATGCTAGAAATGCTTCAATTGAGCTAATTACCTTATTGTGAGAATATTACAAACGTCTGACAAAAATGATAAATGTAAATTTCCATTTTCAACCAAACATGCTAGAAATGCTCCAATTGAGCTAATTAGCTTATTGTGAGAATATTACAAACGTCTGACAAAAATTATAAATGTAAATTTCCAATTTCAACCATACATGCTAAAAATGCTCTAATGGAGCTAATTAGCTTACTGTGAAAAAATTACAAACGTTTGACAAAACTGAAAAATGTAAATTTCCAATTTCAACCAAACATGCTAGAAATGCTCAAATTGCGCAAAGAAGCCTACTGTAAGATTTTTACAAACGCCTGACAAAACTGAAAAATGTAAATTTTCAATTTCAACCAAACATGCTAGAAATGCTCCAATTTAGCTAATTAGCTTATTGTGAGAATATTACAAACGTCTGACAAACATGATAAATGTAAATTTCCAATTTCAACCAAACATGCTAGAAATGCTCTAATTGCGCTAATTAGCTCATTGTGAAGATATTAAAAACGTCTGACAAGAATGAAAAATGTAAATTTCCAATTTCAACCAAACATGCTAGAAATTCTCTAATTGAGTTAATTAGCTCATTGTGAAGATATTACAAACGTGTGACTGAAATTAAAAATTTAAATTTCAGAATTCAACTAAACACGCTGTAAATACTCAAATTGAGCTAAATAGCTTGATGTTAAAATTTCCCAAACGTCTGACAAAAAGGAAAATTTTTAATCTCCCATTTCAACCAAACACGCTAGAAATGCTCTAATTTCGCTAACAAGCTTATGGTAAAACTTTCACAAACGTCTGACAAAAATGGAAAATGTAAATTTCCAATTTTATTAAAACTCGCAAGAAAGGCTCTAATTACGCTAATGAATTGCGAAAATTTTACAAACATTTGACAAAAATGAAAAATGTAAACATTTAATTTCAACCAAACATGCTAGAAATGCTCCTAATGAGCTAAATAGCTCATTGTGAAAATATTACAAACGTCTGACAAAAATGAAAAATGTAAATTTCCAATTTCAACCAAACATGCTAGAAATGCTCTAATTGCGCTAATTAGCTTATTCTGAGAATTTCACAAACGTCTGACAAAAGTGAAAAATGTAAATTTCCAATTTCAACCAAACATGCTAGAAATGCTCTAATTGCGCTAATTAGCTCATTGTGAAAATATTACAAACGTCTGACAAGAATGAAAAATGTAAATTTCCAATTTCAACCAAACATGCTAGAAATGCTCTAATTGAGTTAATTAGCTCATTGTGAAGATATTACAAATGTGTGACTGAAATTAAACATTTAAATTTCCAATTTCAACCAAACACGCTGTAAATACTCAAATTGAGCTAATTAGCTTGATGTTAGAATTTCCCAAACGTCTGACAAAAGTGAAAAATGTAAATTTCCAATTTTAACCAAACATGCTAGAAATTCTTTAATTGAGTTAATTAGCTCATTGTGAAGATATTACAAACGTCTGACAAAAATGAAAAATGTTAATTTCCAATTTCAACCAAACATGCTAGAAATGCTCTAATTGAGCTAAATAGCTCATTGTGAGAATATTACAAACGTCTGACAAGAATGAAAAATGTAAATTTCGAATTTCAACCAAACATGCTAGAAATGCTCTAATAGAGCTAATTAGCTTATTGTGAAAATATTACAAACGTCTGACAAAAATGAAAAATGTAAATTTCCAATTTCAACCAAACATGCTAGAAATGCTCTAATTGAGCTAATTAGCTCATTGTGAAAATATTACAAACGTCTGACAAAAATGAAAAATGTAAACTTCCAATTTTAACCAAACATGCTAGAAATGCTCCAATTGAGCTAATTAGCTTATTGTGAGAATATTGCAATTGTCTGACAAAACTGAAAAATGTAAATTTCCAATTTCAACCAAACATGCTAGAAATGGTCCAATTGAGCTAATTAGCTTATTGTGAGAATATTGCAATTGTCTGACAAAAGTGAAAAATGTAAATTTTCAATTTCAACCAAACATGCTAGAAATGCTCCAATTGAGCTAATTAGCTTATTGTGAGAATATTACAAACGTCTGACAAAACTGAAAAATGTAAATTTCCAATTTCAACCAAACATGCTAGAAATGCTCCAATTGAGCAAATTAGCTTATTGTGAGAATATTACAAACGTCTGACGAAAATGATAAATGTTAATTATCAATTTCAACCAAACATGCTAGAAACGCTCTAATTGAGTTAATTAGCTCATTGTGAAATTATTACAAACGTCTGACAAAAATGAAAAATGTAATTTTCCAATTTCAACCAAACATGCTAGAAATGCTCCATTTGCACTAATTAGCTCATTGTGAGAATTTCACAAACGTCTGACAAAACTGAAAAATGTAAATTTCCAATTTCAACCAAACATGCTAGAAATGCTTCAATTGAGCTAATTAGCTTATTGTGAGAATATTACAAACGTCTGACAAAAATTATAAATGTAAATTTCCAATTTCAACCATACATGCTAAAAATGCTCTAATGGAGCTAATTAGCTTACTGTGAAAATATTACAAACGTTTGACAAAACTGAAAAATGTAAATTTCCAATTTCAACCAAACATGCTAGAAATGCTCCAATTGAGCTAATTAGCTTATTGTGAGAATATTACAAACGTCTGACAAACATGATAAATGTAAATTTCCAATTTCAACCAAACATGCTAGAAATGCTCCAATTGAGCTAATTAGCTTATTGTGAGAATATTACAAACGTCTGACAAGAATGAAAAATGTAAATTTCCAATTTCAACCAAACATGCTAGAAATGCTCCAATTGAGCTAATTAGCTTATTGTGAGAATATTACAAACGTCTGACAAGAATGAAAAATGTAAATTTCCAATTTCAACCAAACATGCTAGGAATGCTCTAATTTCGCTAACAAGCTTATGGTAAAACTTTCACAAACGTCTGACATAAATGGAAAATGTAAATTTCCAATTTTATTAAAACTCGCAAGAAAGGCTGTAATTACGCTAATTAATTGCGAAAATTTTACAAACATTTGACAAAAATGAAAAATGTAAACATTTAATTTCACCCAAACATGCTAGAAATGCTCTAAATGAGCTAATTAGCTTATTGTGAGAATTTTACAAACGTCTGACGAAAATGATGAATGTTAATTATCAATTTCAACCAAACATGCTAGAAACGCTCTAATTGAGTTAATTAGCTCATTGTGAAATTATTACAAACGTCTGACAAAAATGAAAAATGTAAATTTCCAATTTCAACCAAACATGCTAGAAATGCTCCATTTGCACTAATTAGCTCATTGTGAGAGTTTCACAAACGTCTGACAAAACTGAAAAATGTAAATTTCCAATTTCAACCAAACATGCTATAAATGCTCCAATTGAGCTAATTAGCTTATTGTGAGAATATTACAAACGTCTGACAAAAATGTTAAATGTAAATTTCCAATTTCAACCAAACATGCTAGAAATGCTCAAATTGCGCAAAGAAGCCTACTGTAAGAATTTTACAAACGTCTGACAAAACTGAAAAATGTAAATTTTCAATTTCAACCAAACATGCTAGAAATGCTCCAATTGAGCTAATTAGCTTATTGTGAGAATATTACAAACGTCTGACAAACATGATAAATGTAAATTTCCAATTTCAACCAAACATGCTAGAAATGCTCTAATTGCGCTAATTAGCTCATTGTGAAGATATTACAAACGTCTGACAAAAATGAAAAATGTGAATTTCCAATTTCAACCAAACATGCTAGAAATGCTTTAATTGAGTTAATTAGCTCATTGTGAAGATATTACAAACGTGTGACTGAAATTAAAAATTTAAATTTCCAAATTCAGCTAAACACGCTGTAAATACTCAAATTGAGCTAAATAGCTTGATGTTAAAATTTCCCAAACGTCTGACAAAAAGGAAAATTTTTAATCTCCCATTTCAACCAAACACGCTAGAAATGCTCTAATTTCGCTAACAAGCTTATGGTAAAACTTTCACAAACGTCTGACAAAAATGGAAAATGTAAATTTCCAATTTTATTAAAACTCGCAAGAAAGGCTCTAATTACGTTAATTAATTGCGAAAATTTTACAAACATTTGACAAAAATGAAAAATGTAAACATTTAATTTCAACCAAACATGCTAGAAATGCTCTAAATGAGCTAATTAGCTTATTGTGAGAATTTTACAAACGTCTGACAAAAATGAAAAATGTAAATTTCCAATTTCAACCAAACATGCTAGAAATGCTCTAAATGAGCTAAATAGCTCATTGTGAAAATATTACAAACGTCTGACAAAAATGAAAAATGTAAATTTCCAATTTCAACCAAACATGCTAGAAATGCTCTAATTGCGCTAATTAGCTCATTGTGAGAATTTCACAAACGTCTGACAAAAGTGAAAAATGTAAGTTTCCAATTTCAACCAAACATGCTAGAAATGCTCTAATTGAGCTAATTAGCTTATTGTGAGAATTTTACAAACGTCTGACAAAAATGAAAAATGTAAATTTCCAATTTCAACCAAACATGCTAGAAATGCTCTAATTGCGCTAATTAGCTCATTGTGAGAAGTTCACAAACGTCTGACAAAAGTGAAAAATGTAAATTTCCAATTTCAACCAAACATGCTAGAAATGCTTTAATTGAGTTAATTAGCTTATTGTGAAGATATTACAAACGTCTGACAAAAATGAAAAATGTTAATTTCCAATTTCAACCAAACATGCTAGAATTGCTCTAATTGAGCTAATTAGCTCATTGTGAAAATATTACAAACGTCTGACAAAAATGAAAATTGTAAATTTCCAATTTCAACCAAACATGCTAGAAATGCTCTAATTGAGCTAAATAGCTCATTGTGAAAATATTACAAACGTCTGACAAGAATGAAAAATGTAAATTTCGAATTTCAACCAAACATGCTAGAAATGCTCTAATAGAGCTAATTAGCTTATTGTGAAAATATTACAAACGTCTGACAAAAATGAAAAATGTAAATTTCCAATTTCAACCAAACATGCTAGAAATGCTCTTATTGAGCTAATTAGCTCGTTGTGAAAATATTACAAACGTCTGACAAAAATGAAAAATGTAAACTTCCAATTTCAACCAAACATGCTAGAAATGCTCCAATTGAGCTAATTAGCTTATTGTGAGAATATTGCAATTGTCTGACAAAACTGAAAAGTGTAAATTTTTAATTTCAACCAAACATGCTATAAATGCTCCAATTGAGCTAATTAGCTTATTGTGAGAATATTGCAATTGTCTGACAAAAGTGAAAAATGTAAACTTCCAATTTCAACCAAACATGCTAGAAATGCTCTAATTGCGCTAATTAGCTCATTGTGAAAATATAACAAACGTCTGACAAGAATGAAAAATGTAAATTTCCAATTTCAACCAAACATGCTAGAAATGCTCTAATTGAGTTATTTAGCTCATTGTGAAGATATTACAAACGTGTGACTGAAATTGAAAATTTAAATTTCCAATTTCAACCAAACACGCTGTAAATACTCAAATTGAGCTAATTAGCTTGATGTTAGAATTTCCCAAACGTCTGACAAAAAGGAAAGTTTTTAATCTCCCATTTCAACCAAACACGCTAGAAATGCTCTAATTTCGCTATCAAGCTTATTGTGAAACTTTCACAAACGTCTGACAAAAATGAAAAATGTAAATTTCCAATTTTAACCAAACTCGCAAGAAAGGCTCTAATTACGCTAATTAATTGCGAGAATTTTACAAACGTTTGACAAAAATGAAAAATGTAAACATTTAATTTCACCCAAACATGCTAGAAATGCTCTAATTGAGCTAATTAGCTTATTGTGAGAATTTTACAAACGTCTGACAAAAATGAAAAATGTAAATTTCCAATTTTAACCAAACATGCTAGAAATGCTTTAATTGAGTTAATTAGCTTATTGTGAAGATATTACAAACGTCTGACAAAAATGAAAAATGTTAATTTCCAATTTCAACCAAACATGCTAGAATTGCTCTAATTGAGCTAATTAGCTCATTGTGAAAATATTACAAACGTTTGACAAAAATGAAAAGTGTAAATTTCCAATTTCAACCAAACATGCTAGAAATGCTCTAATTGAGCTAAATAGCTCATTGTGAAAATATTACAAACGTCTGACAAGAATGAAAAATGTAAATTTCGAATTTCAACCAAACATGCTAGAAATGCTCTAATAGAGCTAATTAGCTTATTGTGAAAATATTACAAACGTCTGACAAAAATGAAAAATGTAAATTTCCAATTTCAACCAAACATGCTAGAAATGCTCTAATTGAGCTAATTAGCTCATTGTGAAAATATTACAAACGTCTGACAAAAATGAAAAATGTAAACTTCCAATTTCAACCAAACATGCTAGAAATGCTCCAATTGAGCTAATTAGCTTATTGTGAGAATATTGCAATTGTCTGACAAAACTGAAAAGTGTAAATTTTTAATTTCAACCAAACATGCTATAAATGCTCCAATTGAGCTAATTAGCTTATTGTGAGAATATTGCAATTGTCTGACAAAAGTGAAAAATGTAATTTTCCAATTTCAACCAAACATGCTAGAAATGCTCCAATTGAGCTAATTAGCTTATTGTGAGAATAGTGCAATTGTCTGACAAAACTGAAAAATGTAATTTTCCAATTTCAACCAAACATGCTAGAAATGCTCCAATTGAGCTAATTAGCTTATTGTGAGAATATTACAAACGTCTGACCAAACTGAAAAATGTAAATTTCCAATTTCAACCAAACATGCTAGAAATGCTCCAATTGAGCTAATTAGCTTATTGTGAGAGTATTGCAATTTTCTGACAAAAGTCAAAAATGTAAATTTCCAATTTCAACCAAACATGCTAGAAACGCTCCAATTGAGCTAATTAGCTTATTGTGAGAATATTACAAACGTCTGACAAAACTGAAAAATGTAAATTTCCAATTTCAACCAAACATGCTAGAAATGCTCCAATTGAGCTAATTAGCTTATTGTGAGAATATTGCAATTGTCTGACAAAAGTGAAAAATGTAAATTTCCAATTTCAACCAAACATGCTAGAAATGCTCCAATTGAGCTAATTAGCTTATTGTGAGAATATTGCAATTGTCTGACAAAAGTGAAAAATGTAATTTTCCAATTTCAACCAAACATGCTAGAAATGGTCCAAATGAGCTAATTAGCTTATTGTGAGAATATTGCAATTGTCTGACAAAAGTGAAAAATGTAAATTTCCAATTTCAACCAAACATGCTGGAAATGCTCCAATTGAGCTAATTAGCTTATTGTGAGAATATTACAAACGTCTGACAAAACTGAAAAATGTAAATTTCCAATTTCAACCAAACATGCTAGAAATGCTCCAATTGAGCAAATTAGCTTATTGTGAGAATATTACAAACGTTTGACGAAAATGATAAATGTTAATTATCAATTTCAACCAAACATGCTAGAAACGCTCTAATTGAGTTAATTAGCTCATTGTGAAATTATTACAAACGTCTGACAAAAATGAAAAATGTAAATTTCCAATTTCAACCAAACATGCTAGAAATGCTCCATTTGCACTAATTAGCTCATTGTGAGAGTTTCACAAACGTCTGACAAAACTGAAAAATGTAAATTTCCAATTTCAACCAAACATGCTATAAATGCTCCAATTGAGCTAATTAGCTTATTGTGAGAATATTACAAACGTCTGACAAAAATGTTAAATGTAAATTTCCAATTTCAATCAAACATGCTAGAAATGCTCTAATTGAGCTAATTAGCTTATTGTGAGAATATTACAAACGTCTGACAAAACTGAAAAATGTAAATTTCCAATTTCAACCAAACATGCTAGAAATGCTCAAATTGCGCAAAGAAGCCTACTGTAAGAATTTTACAAACGTCTGACAAAACTGAAAAATGTAAATTTTCAATTTCAACCAAACATGCTAGAAATGCTCCAATTGAGCTAATTAGCTTATTGTGAGAATATTACAAACGTCTGACAAACATGATAAATGTAAATTTCCAATTTCAACCAAACATGCTAGAAATGCTCTAATTGCGCTAATTAGCTCATTGTGAAGATATTACAAACGTCTGACAAAAATGAAAAATGTGAATTTCCAATTTCAACCAAACATGCTAGAAATGCTTTAATTGAGTTAATTAGCTCATTGTGAAGATATTACAAACGTGTGACTGAAATTAAAAATTTAAATTTCCAAATTCAGCTAAACACGCTGTAAATACTCAAATTGAGCTAAATAGCTTGATGTTAAAATTTCCCAAACGTCTGACAAAAAGGAAAATTTTTAATCTCCCATTTCAACCAAACACGCTAGAAATGCTCTAATTTCGCTATCAAGCTTATTGTGAAACTTTCACAAACGTCTGACAAAAATGAAAAATGTAAATTTCCAATTTTAACCAAACTCGCAAGAAAGGCTCTAATTACGCTAATTAATTGCGAGAATTTTACAAACGTTTGACAAAAATGAAAAATGTAAACATTTAATTTCACCCAAACATGCTAGAAATGCTCTAATTGAGCTAATTAGCTTATTGTGAGAATTTTACAAACGTCTGACAAAAATGAAAAATGTAAATGTCCAATTTTAACCAAACATGCTAGAAATGCTTTAATTGAGTTAATTAGCTTATTGTGAAGATATTACAAACGTCTGACAAAAATGAAAAATGTTAATTTCCAATTTCAACCAAACATGCTAGAATTGCTCTAATTGAGCTAATTAGCTCATTGTGAAAATATTACAAACGTTTGACAAAAATGAAAAGTGTAAATTTCCAATTTCAACCAAACATGCTAGAAATGCTCTAATTGAGCTAAATAGCTCATTGTGAAAATATTACAAACGTCTGACAAGAATGAAAAATGTAAATTTCGAATTTCAACCAAACATGCTAGAAATGCTCTAATAGAGCTAATTAGCTTATTGTGAAAATATTACAAACGTCTGACAAAAATGAAAAATGTAAATTTCCAATTTCAACCAAACATGCTAGAAATGCTCTAATTGAGCTAATTAGCTCATTGTGAAAATATTACAAACGTCTGACAAAAATGAAAAATGTAAACTTCCAATTTCAACCAAACATGCTAGAAATGCTCCAATTGAGCTAATTAGCTTATTGTGAGAATATTGCAATTGTCTGACAAAACTGAAAAGTGTAAATTTTTAATTTCAACCAAACATGCTATAAATGCTCCAATTGAGCTAATTAGCTTATTGTGAGAATATTGCAATTGTCTGACAAAAGTGAAAAATGTAATTTTCCAATTTCAACCAAACATGCTAGAAATGCTCCAATTGAGCTAATTAGCTTATTGTGAGAATAGTGCAATTGTCTGACAAAACTGAAAAATGTAATTTTCCAATTTCAACCAAACATGCTAGAAATGCTCCAATTGAGCTAATTAGCTTATTGTGAGAATATTACAAACGTCTGACCAAACTGAAAAATGTAAATTTCCAATTTCAACCAAACATGCTAGAAATGCTCCAATTGAGCTAATTAGCTTATTGTGAGAATATTGCAATTTTCTGACAAAAGTCAAAAATGTAAATTTCCAATTTCAACCAAACATGCTAGAAACGCTCCAATTGAGCTAATTAGCTTATTGTGAGAATATTACAAACGTCTGACAAAACTGAAAAATGTAAATTTCCAATTTCAACCAAACATGCTAGAAATGCTCCAATTGAGCTAATTAGCTTATTGTGAGAATATTGCAATTGTCTGACAAAAGTGAAAAATGTAAATTTCCAATTTCAACCAAACATGCTAGAAATGCTCCAATTGAGCTAATTAGCTTATTGTGAGAATATTGCAATTGTCTGACAAAAGTGAAAAATGTAATTTTCCAATTTCAACCAAACATGCTAGAAATGGTCCAAATGAGCTAATTAGCTTATTGTGAGAATATTGCAATTGTCTGACAAAAGTGAAAAATGTAAATTTCCAATTTCAACCAAACATGCTGGAAATGCTCCAATTGAGCTAATTAGCTTATTGTGAGAATATTACAAACGTCTGACAAAACTGAAAAATGTAAATTTCCAATTTCAACCAAACATGCTAGAAATGCTCCAATTGAGCAAATTAGCTTATTGTGAGAATATTACAAACGTTTGACGAAAATGATGAATGTTAATTATCAATTTCAACCAAACATGCTAGAAACGCTCTAATTGAGTTAATTAGCTCATTGTGAAATTATTACAAACGTATGACAAAAATGAAAAATGTAAATTTCCAATTTCAACCAAACATGCTAGAAATGCTCCATTTGCACTAATTAGCTCATTGTGAGAGTTTCACAAACGTCTGACAAAACTGAAAAATGTAAATTTCCAATTTCAACCAAACATGCTATAAATGCTCCAATTGAGCTAATTAGCTTATTGTGAGAATATTACAAACGTCTGACAAAAATGTTAAATGTAAATTTCCAATTTCAATCAAACATGCTAGAAATGCTCTAATTGAGCTAATTAGCTTATTGTGAGAATATTACAAACGTCTGACAAAACTGAAAAATGTAAATTTCCAATTTCAACCAAACTTGCTAGAAATGCTCCAATTGAGCTAATTAGCTTATTGTGAGAATATTGCAATTGTCTGACAAAAGTGAAAAATGTAAATTTCCAATTTCAACCAAACATGCTAGAAATGCTCCAATTGAGCTAATTAGCTTATTGTGAGAATATTGCAATTTTCTGACAAAAGTCAAAAATGTAAATTTCCAATTTCAACCAAACATGCTAGAAACGCTCCAATTGAGCTAATTAGCTTATTGTGAGAATATTACAAACGTCTGACAAAACTGAAAAATGTAAATTTCCAATTTCAACCAAACATGCTAGAAATGCTCCAATTGAGCTAATTAGCTTATTGTGAGAATATTGCAATTGTCTGACAAAAGTGAAAAATGTAAATTTCCAATTTCAACCAAACATGCTAGAAATGCTCCAATTGAGCTAATTAGCTTATTGTGAGAATATTGCAATTGTCTGACAAAAGTGAAAAATGTAATTTTCCAATTTCAACCAAACATGCTAGAAATGGTCCAAATGAGCTAATTAGCTTATTGTGAGAATATTGCAATTGTCTGACAAAAGTGAAAAATGTAAATTTCCAATTTCAACCAAACATGCTAGAAATGCTCCAATTGAGCTAATTAGCTTATTGTGAGAATATTGCAATTGTCTGACAAAAGTGAAAAATGTAATTTTCCAATTTCAACCAAACATGCTAGAAATGGTCCAAATGAGCTAATTAGCTTATTGTGAGAATATTGCAATTGTCTGACAAAAGTGAAAAATGTAAATTTCCAATTTCAACCAAACATGCTGGAAATGCTCCAATTGAGCTAATTAGCTTATTGTGAGAATATTACAAACGTCTGACAAAACTGAAAAATGTAAATTTCCAATTTCAACCAAACATGCTAGAAATGCTCCAATTGAGCAAATTAGCTTATTGTGAGAATATTACAAACGTTTGACGAAAATGATAAATGTTAATTATCAATTTCAACCAAACATGCTAGAAACGCTCTAATTGAGTTAATTAGCTCATTGTGAAATTATTACAAACGTCTGACAAAAATGAAAAATGTAAATTTCCAATTTCAACCAAACATGCTAGAAATGCTCCATTTGCACTAATTAGCTCATTGTGAGAGTTTCACAAACGTCTGACAAAACTGAAAAATGTAAATTTCCAATTTCAACCAAACATGCTATAAATGCTCCAATTGAGCTAATTAGCTTATTGTGAGAATATTACAAACGTCTGACAAAAATGTTAAATGTAAATTTCCAATTTCAATCAAACATGCTAGAAATGCTCTAATTGAGCTAATTAGCTTATTGTGAGAATATTACAAACGTCTGACTAAACTGAAAAATGTAAATTTCCAATTTCAACCAAACATGCTAGAAATGCTCAAATTGCGCAAAGAAGCCTACTGTAAGAATTTTACAAACGTCTGACAAAACTGAAAAATGTAAATTTTCAATTTCAACCAAACATGCTAGAAATGCTCCAATTGAGCTAATTAGCTTATTGTGAGAATATTACAAACGTCTGACAAACATGATAAATGTAAATTTCCAATTTCAACCAAACATGCTAGAAATGCTCTAATTGCGCTAATTAGCTCATTGTGAAGATATTACAAACGTCTGACAAAAATGAAAAATGTGAATTTCCAATTTCAACCAAACATGCTAGAAATGCTTTAATTGAGTTAATTAGCTCATTGTGAAGATATTACAAACGTGTGACTGAAATTAAAAATTTAAATTTCCAAATTCAGCTAAACACGCTGTAAATACTCAAATTGAGCTAAATAGCTTGATGTTAAAATTTCCCAAACGTCTGACAAAAAGGAAAATTTTTAATCTCCCATTTCAACCAAACACGCTAGAAATGCTCTAATTTCGCTATCAAGCTTATTGTGAAACTTTCACAAACGTCTGACAAAAATGAAAAATGTAAATTTCCAATTTTAACCAAACTCGCAAGAAAGGCTCTAATTACGCTAATTAATTGCGAGAATTTTACAAACGTTTGACAAAAATGAAAAATTTAAACATTTAATTTCACCCAAACATGCTAGAAATGCTCTAATTGAGCTAATTAGCTTATTGTGAGAATTTTACAAACGTCTGACAAAAATGAAAAATGTAAATTTCCAATTTTAACCAAACATGCTAGAAATGCTTTAATTGAGTTAATTAGCTTATTGTGAAGATATTACAAACGTCTGACAAAAATGAAAAATGTTAATTTCCAATTTCAACCAAACATGCTAGAATTGCTCTAATTGAGCTAATTAGCTCATTGTGAAAATATTACAAACGTTTGACAAAAATGAAAAGTGTAAATTTCCAATTTCAACCAAACATGCTAGAAATGCTCTAATTGAGCTAAATAGCTCATTGTGAAAATATTACAAACGTCTGACAAGAATGAAAAATGTAAATTTCGAATTTCAACCAAACATGCTAGAAATGCTCTAATAGAGCTAATTAGCTTATTGTGAAAATATTACAAACGTCTGACAAAAATGAAAAATGTAAATTTCCAATTTCAACCAAACATGCTAGAAATGCTCTAATTGAGCTAATTAGCTCATTGTGAAAATATTACAAACGTCTGACAAAAATGAAAAATGTAAACTTCCAATTTCAACCAAACATGCTAGAAATGCTCCAATTGAGCTAATTAGCTTATTGTGAGAATATTGCAATTGTCTGACAAAACTGAAAAGTGTAAATTTTTAATTTCAACCAAACATGCTATAAATGCTCCAATTGAGCTAATTAGCTTATTGTGAGAATATTGCAATTGTCTGACAAAAGTGAAAAATGTAATTTTCCAATTTCAACCAAACATGCTAGAAATGCTCCAATTGAGCTAATTAGCTTATTGTGAGAATAGTGCAATTGTCTGACAAAACTGAAAAATGTAATTTTCCAATTTCAACCAAACATGCTAGAAATGCTCCAATTGAGCTAATTAGCTTATTGTGAGAATATTGCAATTGTCTGACAAAAGTGAAAAATGTAAATTTCCAATTTCAACCAAACATGCTAGAAATGCTCCAATTGAGCTAATTAGCTTATTGTGAGAATATTGCAATTGTCTGACAAAAGTGAAAAATGTAATTTTCCAATTTCAACCAAACATGCTAGAAATGGTCCAAATGAGCTAATTAGCTTATTGTGAGAATATTGCAATTGTCTGACAAAAGTGAAAAATGTAAATTTCCAATTTCAACCAAACATGCTGGAAATGCTCCAATTGAGCTAATTAGCTTATTGTGAGAATATTACAAACGTCTGACAAAACTGAAAAATGTAAATTTCCAATTTCAACCAAACATGCTAGAAATGCTCCAATTGAGCAAATTAGCTTATTGTGAGAATATTACAAACGTTTGACGAAAATGATGAATGTTAATTATCAATTTCAACCAAACATGCTAGAAACGCTCTAATTGAGTTAATTAGCTCATTGTGAAATTATTACAAACGTCTGACAAAAATGAAAAATGTAAATTTCCAATTTCAACCAAACATGCTAGAAATGCTCTATTTGCACTAATTAGCTCATTGTGAGAGTTTCACAAACGTCTGACAAAACTGAAAAATGTAAATTTCCAATTTCAACCAAACATGCTATAAATGCTCCAATTGAGCTAATTAGCTTATTGTGAGAATATTACAAACGTCTGACAAAAATGTTAAATGTAAATTTCCAATTTCAATCAAACATGCTAGAAATGCTCTAATTGAGCTAATTAGCTTATTGTGAGAATATTACAAACGTCTGACAAAACTGAAAAATGTAAATTTCCAATTTCAACCAAACTTGCTAGAAATGCTCCAATTGAGCTAATTAGCTTATTGTGAGAATATTGCAATTGTCTGACAAAAGTGAAAAATGTAAATTTCCAATTTCAACCAAACATGCTAGAAATGCTCCAATTGAGCTAATTAGCTTATTGTGAGAATATTGCAATTTTCTGACAAAAGTCAAAAATGTAAATTTCCAATTTCAACCAAACATGCTAGAAACGCTCCAATTGAGCTAATTAGCTTATTGTGAGAATATTACAAACGTCTGACAAAACTGAAAAATGTAAATTTCCAATTTCAACCAAACATGCTAGAAATGCTCCAATTGAGCTAATTAGCTTATTGTGAGAATATTGCAATTGTCTGACAAAAGTGAAAAATGTAAATTTCCAATTTCAACCAAACATGCTAGAAATGCTCCAATTGAGCTAATTAGCTTATTGTGAGAATATTGCAATTGTCTGACAAAAGTGAAAAATGTAATTTTCCAATTTCAACCAAACATGCTAGAAATGGTCCAAATGAGCTAATTAGCTTATTGTGAGAATATTGCAATTGTCTGACAAAAGTGAAAAATGTAAATTTCCAATTTCAACCAAACATGCTGGAAATGCTCCAATTGAGCTAATTAGCTTATTGTGAGAATATTACAAACGTCTGACAAAACTGAAAAATGTAAATTTCCAATTTCAACCAAACATGCTAGAAATGCTCCAATTGAGCAAATTAGCTTATTGTGAGAATATTACAAACGTTTGACGAAAATGATGAATGTTAATTATCAATTTCAACCAAACATGCTAGAAACGCTCTAATTGAGTTAATTAGCTCATTGTGAAATTATTACAAACGTCTGACAAAAATGAAAAATGTAAATTTCCAATTTCAACCAAACATGCTAGAAATGCTCCATTTGCACTAATTAGCTCATTGTGAGAGTTTCACAAACGTCTGACAAAACTGAAAAATGTAAATTTCCAATTTCAACCAAACATGCTATAAATGCTCCAATTGAGCTAATTAGCTTATTGTGAGAATATTACAAACGTCTGACAAAAATGTTAAATGTAAATTTCCAATTTCAATCAAACATGCTAGAAATGCTCTAATTGAGCTAATTAGCTTATTGTGAGAATATTACAAACGTCTGACAAAACTGAAAAATGTAAATTTCCAATTTCAACCAAACATGCTAGAAATGCTCAAATTGCGCAAAGAAGCCTACTGTAAGAATTTTACAAACGTCTGACAAAACTGAAAAATGTAAATTTTCAATTTCAACCAAACATGCTAGAAATGCTCCAATTGAGCTAATTAGCTTATTGTGAGAATATTACAAACGTCTGACAAACATGATAAATGTAAATTTCCAATTTCAACCAAACATGCTAGAAATGCTCTAATTGCGCTAATTAGCTCATTGTGAAGATATTACAAACGTCTGACAAAAATGAAAAATGTGAATTTCCAATTTCAACCAAACATGCTAGAAATGCTTTAATTGAGTTAATTAGCTCATTGTGAAGATATTACAAACGTGTGACTGAAATTAAAAATTTAAATTTCCAAATTCAGCTAAACACGCTGTAAATACTCAAATTGAGCTAAATAGCTTGATGTTAAAATTTCCCAAACGTCTGACAAAAAGGAAAATTTTTAATCTCCCATTTCAACCAAACACGCTAGAAATGCTCTAATTTCGCTAACAAGCTTATGGTAAAACTTTCACAAACGTCTGACAAAAATGGAAAATGTAAATTTCCAATTTTATTAAAACTCGCAAGAAAGGCTCTAATTACGTTAATTAATTGCGAAAATTTTACAAACATTTGACAAAAATGAAAAATGTAAACATTTAATTTCAACCAAACATGCTAGAAATGCTCTAAATGAGCTAATTAGCTTATTGTGAGAATTTTACAAACGTCTGACAAAAATGAAAAATGTAAATTTCCAATTTCAACCAAACATGCTAGAAATGCTCTAAATGAGCTAAATAGCTCATTGTGAAAATATTACAAACGTCTGACAAAAATGAAAAATGTAAATTTCCAATTTCAACCAAACATGCTAGAAATGCTCTAATTGCGCTAATTAGCTCATTGTGAGAATTTCACAAACGTCTGACAAAAGTGAAAAATGTAAGTTTCCAATTTCAACCAAACATGCTAGAAATGCTCTAATTGAGCTAATTAGCTTATTGTGAGAATTTTACAAACGTCTGACAAAAATGAAAAATGTAAATTTCCAATTTCAACCAAACATGCTAGAAATGCTCTAATTGCGCTAATTAGCTCATTGTGAGAAGTTCACAAACGTCTGACAAAAGTGAAAAATGTAAATTTCCAATTTCAACCAAACATGCTAGAAATGCTTTAATTGAGTTAATTAGCTTATTGTGAAGATATTACAAACGTCTGACAAAATTGAAAAATGTTAATTTCCAATTTCAACCAAACATGCTAGAATTGCTCTAATTGAGCTAATTAGCTCATTGTGAAAATATTACAAACGTCTGACAAAAATGAAAATTGTAAATTTCCAATTTCAACCAAACATGCTAGAAATGCTCTAATTGAGCTAAATAGCTCATTGTGAAAATATTACAAACGTCTGACAAGAATGAAAAATGTAAATTTCGAATTTCAACCAAACATGCTAGAAATGCTCTAATAGAGCTAATTAGCTTATTGTGAAAATATTACAAACGTCTGACAAAAATGAAAAATGTAAATTTCCAATTTCAACCAAACATGCTAGAAATGCTCTTATTGAGCTAATTAGCTCGTTGTGAAAATATTACAAACGTCTGACAAAAATGAAAAATGTAAACTTCCAATTTCAACCAAACATGCTAGAAATGCTCCAATTGAGCTAATTAGCTTATTGTGAGAATATTGCAATTGTCTGACAAAACTGAAAAGTGTAAATTTTTAATTTCAACCAAACATGCTATAAATGCTCCAATTGAGCTAATTAGCTTATTGTGAGAATATTGCAATTGTCTGACAAAAGTGAAAAATGTAAACTTCCAATTTCAACCAAACATGCTAGAAATGCTCTAATTGCGCTAATTAGCTCATTGTGAAAATATAACAAACGTCTGACAAGAATGAAAAATGTAAATTTCCAATTTCAACCAAACATGCTAGAAATGCTCTAATTGAGTTATTTAGCTCATTGTGAAGATATTACAAACGTGTGACTGAAATTGAAAATTTAAATTTCCAATTTCAACCAAACACGCTGTAAATACTCAAATTGAGCTAATTAGTTTGATGTTAGAATTTCCCAAACGTCTGACAAAAAGGAAAGTTTTTAATCTCCCATTTCAACCAAACACGCTAGAAATGCTCTAATTTCGCTATCAAGCTTATTGTGAAACTTTAACAAACGTCTGACAAAAATGAAAAATGTAAATTTCCAATTTTAACCAAACTCGCAAGAAAGGCTCTAATTACGCTAATTAATTGCGAGAATTTTACAAACGTTTGACAAAAATGAAAAATGTAAACATTTAATTTCACCCAAACATGTTAGAAATGCTCTAATTGAGCTAATTAGCTTATTGTGAGAATTTTACAAACGTCTGACAAAAATGAAAAATGTAAATTTCCAATTTTAACCAAACATGCTAGAAATGCTTTAATTGAGTTAATTAGCTTATTGTGAAGATATTACAAACGTCTGACAAAAATGAAAAATGTTAATTTCCAATTTCAACCAAACATGCTAGAATTGCTCTAATTGAGCTAATTAGCTCATTGTGAAAATATTACAAACGTTTGACAAAAATGAAAAGTGTAAATTTCCAATTTCAACCAAACATGCTAGAAATGCTCTAATTGAGCTAAATAGCTCATTGTGAAAATATTACAAACGTCTGACAAGAATGAAAAATGTAAATTTCGAATTTCAACCAAACATGCTAGAAATGCTCTAATAGAGCTAATTAGCTTATTGTGAAAATATTACAAACGTCTGACAAAAATGAAAAATGTAAATTTCCAATTTCAACCAAACATGCTAGAAATGCTCTAATTGAGCTAATTAGCTCATTGTGAAAATATTACAAACGTCTGACAAAAATGAAAAATGTAAACTTCCAATTTCAACCAAACATGCTAGAAATGCTCCAATTGAGCTAATTAGCTTATTGTGAGAATATTGCAATTGTCTGACAAAACTGAAAAGTGTAAATTTTTAATTTCAACCAAACATGCTATAAATGCTCCAATTGAGCTAATTAGCTTATTGTGAGAATATTGCAATTGTCTGACAAAAGTGAAAAATGTAATTTTCCAATTTCAACCAAACATGCTAGAAATGCTCCAATTGAGCTAATTAGCTTATTGTGAGAATAGTGCAATTGTCTGACAAAACTGAAAAATGTAATTTTCCAATTTCAACCAAACATGCTAGAAATGCTCCAATTGAGCTAATTAGCTTATTGTGAGAATATTACAAACGTCTGACCAAACTGAAAAATGTAAATTTCCAATTTCAACCAAACATGCTAGAAATGCTCCAATTGAGCTAATTAGCTTATTGTGAGAATATTGCAATTTTCTGACAAAAGTCAAAAATGTAAATTTCCAATTTCAACCAAACATGCTAGAAACGCTCCAATTGAGCTAATTAGCTTATTGTGAGAATATTACAAACGTCTGACAAAACTGAAAAATGTAAATTTCCAATTTCAACCAAACATGCTAGAAATGCTCCAATTGAGCTAATTAGCTTATTGTGAGAATATTGCAATTGTCTGACAAAAGTGAAAAATGTAAATTTCCAATTTCAACCAAACATGCTAGAAATGCTCCAATTGAGCTAATTAGCTTATTGTGAGAATATTGCAATTGTCTGACAAAAGTGAAAAATGTAATTTTCCAATTTCAACCAAACATGCTAGAAATGGTCCAAATGAGCTAATTAGCTTATTGTGAGAATATTGCAATTGTCTGACAAAAGTGAAAAATGTAAATTTCCAATTTCAACCAAACATGCTAGAAATGCTCCAATTGAGCTAATTAGCTTATTGTGAGAATATTGCAATTGTCTGACAAAAGAGAAAAATGTAATTTTCCAATTTCAACCAAACATGCTAGAAATGGTCCAAATGAGCTAATTAGCTTATTGTGAGAATATTGCAATTGTCTGACAAAAGTGAAAAATGTAAATTTCCAATTTCAACCAAACATGCTGGAAATGCTCCAATTGAGCTAATTAGCTTATTGTGAGAATATTACAAACGTCTGACAAAAGTGAAAAATGTAAATTTCCAATTTCAACCAAACATGCTAGAAATGCTCCAATTGAGCAAATTAGCTTATTGTGAGAATATTACAAACGTTTGACGAAAATGATGAATGTTAATTATCAATTTCAACCAAACATGCTAGAAACGCTCTAATTGAGTTAATTAGCTCATTGTGAAATTATTACAAACGTCTGACAAAAATGAAAAATGTAAATTTCCAATTTCAACCAAACATGCTAGAAATGCTCCAATTGAGCTAATTAGCTTATTGTGAGAATATTGCAATTGTCTGACAAAAGTGAAAAATGTAAATTTCCAATTTCAACCAAACATGCTAGAAATGCTCCAATTGAGCTAATTAGCTTATTGTGAGAATATTGCAATTGTCTGACAAAAGTGAAAAATGTAATTTTCCAATTTCAACCAAACATGCTAGAAATGGTCCAAATGAGCTAATTAGCTTATTGTGAGAATATTGCAATTGTCTGACAAAAGTGAAAAATGTAAATTTCCAATTTCAACCAAACATGCTGGAAATGCTCCAATTGAGCTAATTAGCTTATTGTGAGAATATTACAAACGTCTGACAAAACTGAAAAATGTAAATTTCCAATTTCAACCAAACATGCTAGAAATGCTCCAATTGAGCAAATTAGCTTATTGTGAGAATATTACAAACGTTTGACGAAAATGATAAATGTTAATTATCAATTTCAACCAAACATGCTAGAAACGCTCTAATTGAGTTAATTAGCTCATTGTGAAATTATTACAAACGTCTGACAAAAATGAAAAATGTAAATTTCCAATTTCAACCAAACATGCTAGAAATGCTCCATTTGCACTAATTAGCTCATTGTGAGAGTTTCACAAACGTCTGACAAAACTGAAAAATGTAAATTTCCAATTTCAACCAAACATGCTATAAATGCTCCAATTGAGCTAATTAGCTTATTGTGAGAATATTACAAACGTCTGACAAAAATGTTAAATGTAAATTTCCAATTTCAATCAAACATGCTAGAAATGCTCTAATTGAGCTAATTAGCTTATTGTGAGAATATTACAAACGTCTGACAAAACTGAAAAATGTAAATTTCCAATTTCAACCAAACATGCTAGAAATGCTCAAATTGCGCAAAGAAGCCTACTGTAAGAATTTTACAAACGTCTGACAAAACTGAAAAATGTAAATTTTCAATTTCAACCAAACATGCTAGAAATGCTCCAATTGAGCTAATTAGCTTATTGTGAGAATATTTCATACGTCTGACAAACATGATAAATGTAAATTTCCAATTTCAACCAAACATGCTAGAAATGCTCTAATTGCGCTAATTAGCTCATTGTGAAGATATTACAAACGTCTGACAAAAATGAAAAATGTGAATTTCCAATTTCAACCAAACATGCTAGAAATGCTTTAATTGAGTTAATTAGCTCATTGTGAAGATATTACAAACGTGTGACTGAAATTAAAAATTTAAATTTCCAAATTCAGCTAAACACGCTGTAAATACTCAAATTGAGCTAAATAGCTTGATGTTAAAATTTCCCAAACGTCTGACAAAAAGGAAAATTTTTAATCTCCCATTTCAACCAAACACGCTAGAAATGCTCTAATTTCGCTAACAAGCTTATGGTAAAACTTTCACAAACGTCTGACAAAAATGGAAAATGTAAATTTCCAATTTTATTAAAACTCGCAAGAAAGGCTCTAATTACGTTAATTAATTGCGAAAATTTTACAAACATTTGACAAAAATGAAAAATGTAAACATTTAATTTCAACCAAACATGCTAGAAATGCTCTAAATGAGCTAATTAGCTTATTGTGAAAATTTTACAAACGTCTGACAAAAATGAAAAATGTAAATTTCCAATTTCAACCAAACATGCTAGAAATGCTCTAAATGAGCTAAATAGCTCATTGTGAAAATATTACAAACGTCTGACAAAAATGAAAAATGTAAATTTCCAATTTCAACCAAACATGCTAGAAATGCTCTAATTGCGCTAATTAGCTCATTGTGAGAATTTCACAAACGTCTGACAAAAGTGAAAAATGTAAGTTTCCAATTTCAACCAAACATGCTAGAAATGCTCTAATTGAGCTAATTAGCTTATTGTGAGAATTTTACAAACGTCTGACAAAAATGAAAAATGTAAATTTCCAATTTCAACCAAACATGCTAGAAATGCTCTAATTGCGCTAATTAGCTCATTGTGAGAATTTCACAAACGTCTGACAAAAGTGAAAAATGTAAATTTCCAATTTCAACCAAACATGCTAGAAATGCTCTAATTGCGCTAATTAGCTCATTGTGAGAATTTCACAAACGTCTGACAAAAGTGAAAAATGTAAGTTTCCAATTTCAACCAAACATGCTAGAAATGCTCTAATTGAGCTAATTAGCTTATTGTGAGAATTTTACAAACGTCTGACAAAAATGAAAAAGGTAAATTTCCAATTTTAACCAAACATGCTAGAAATGCTTTAATTGAGTTAATTAGCTTATTGTGAAGATATTACAAACGTCTGACAAAAATGAAAAATGTTAATTTCCAATTTCAACCAAACATGCTAGAATTGCTCTAATTGAGCTAATTAGCTCATTGTGAAAATATTACAAACGTCTGACAAAAATGAAAATTGTAAATTTCCAATTTCAACCAAACATGCTAGAAATGCTCTAATTGAGCTAAATAGCTCATTGTGAAAATATTACAAACGTCTGACAAGAATGAAAAATGTAAATTTCGAATTTCAACCAAACATGCTAGAAATGCTCTAATAGAGCTAATTAGCTTATTGTGAAAATATTACAAACGTCTGACAAAAATGAAAAATGTAAATTTCCAATTTCAACCAAACATGCTAGAAATGCTCTTATTGAGCTAATTAGCTCGTTGTGAAAATATTACAAACGTCTGACAAAAATGAAAAATGTAAACTTCCAATTTCAACCAAACATGCTAGAAATGCTCCAATTGAGCTAATTAGCTTATTGTGAGAATATTGCAATTGTCTGACAAAACTGAAAAGTGTAAATTTTTAATTTCAACCAAACATGCTATAAATGCTCCAATTGAGCTAATTAGCTTATTGTGAGAATATTGCAATTGTCTGACAAAAGTGAAAAATGTAATTTTCCAATTTCAACCAAACATGCTAGAAATGCTCCAATTGAGCTAATTAGCTTATTGTGAGAATAGTGCAATTGTCTGACAAAACTGAAAAATGTAATTTTCCAATTTCAACCAAACATGCTAGAAATGCTCCAATTGAGCTAATTAGCTTATTGTGAGAATATTACAAACGTCTGACCAAACTGAAAAATGTAAATTTCCAATTTCAACCAAACATGCTAGAAATGCTCCAATTGAGCTAATTAGCTTATTGTGAGAATATTACAAACGTCTGACAAAACTGAAAAATGTAAATTTCCAATTTCAACCAAACATGCTAGAAATGCTCCAATTGAGCTAATTAGCTTATTGTGAGAATATTGCAATTGTCTGACAAAAGTGAAAAATGTAAATTTCCAATTTCAACCAAACATGCTAGAAATGCTCCAATTGAGCTAATTAGCTTATTGTGAGAATATTGCAATTGTCTGACAAAAGTGAAAAATGTAATTTTCCAATTTCAACCAAACATGCTAGAAATGGTCCAAATGAGCTAATTAGCTTATTGTGAGAATATTGCAATTGTCTGACAAAAGTGAAAAATGTAAATTTCCAATTTCAACCAAACATGCTGGAAATGCTCCAATTGAGCTAATTAGCTTATTGTGAGAATATTACAAACGTCTGACAAAACTGAAAAATGTAAGTTTCCAATTTCAACCAAACATGCTAGAAATGCTCCAATTGAGCAAATTAGCTTATTGTGAGAATATTACAAACGTTTGACGAAAATGATAAATGTTAATTATCAATTTCAACCAAACATGCTAGAAACGCTCTAATTGAGTTAATTAGCTCATTGTGAAATTATTACAAACGTCTGACAAAAATGAAAAATGTAAATTTCCAATTTCAACCAAACATGCTAGAAATGCTCCATTTGCACTAATTAGCTCATTGTGAGAGTTTCACAAACGTCTGACAAAACTGAAAAATGTAAATTTCCAATTTCAACCAAACATGCTATAAATGCTCCAATTGAGCTAATTAGCTTATTGTGAGAATATTACAAACGTCTGACAAAAATGTTAAATGTAAATTTCCAATTTCAATCAAACATGCTAGAAATGCTCTAATTGAGCTAATTAGCTTATTGTGAGAATATTACAAACGTCTGACAAAACTGAAAAATGTAAATTTCTAATTTCAACCAAACATGCTAGAAATGCTCAAATTGCGCAAAGAAGCCTACTGTAAGAATTTTACAAACGTCTGACAAAACTGAAAAATGTAAATTTTCAATTTCAACCAAACATGCTAGAAATGCTCCAATTGAGCTAATTAGCTTATTGTGAGAATATTACAAACGTCTGACAAACATGATAAATGTAAATTTCCAATTTCAACCAAACATGCTAGAAATGCTCTAATTGCGCTAATTAGCTCATTGTGAAGATATTACAAACGTCTGACAAAAATGAAAAATGTAAATTTCCAATTTCAACCAAACATGCTAGAAATGCTCTAATTGAGTTAATTAGCTCATTGTGAAGATATTACAAACGTGTGACTGAAATTAAAAATTTAAATTTCCAAATTCAGCTAAACACGCTGTAAATACTCAAATTGAGCTAAATAGCTTGATGTTAAAATTTCCCAAACGTCTGACAAAAAGGAAAATTTTTAATCTCCCATTTCAACCAAACACGCTAGAAATGCTCTAATTTCGCTAACAAGCTTATGGTAAAACTTTCACAAACGTCTGACAAAAATGGAAAATGTAAATTTCCAATTTTATTAAAACTCGCAAGAAAGGCTCTAATTACGCTAATTAATTGCGAAAATTTTACAAACATTTGACAAAAATGAAAAATGTAAACATTTAATTTCAACCAAACATGCTAGAAATGCTCTAAATGAGCTAATTAGCTTATTGTGAGAATTTTACAAACGTCTGACAAAAATGAAAAATGTAAATTTCCAATTTCAACCAAACATGCTAGAAATGCTCTAAATGAGCTAAATAGCTCATTGTGAAAATATTACAAACGTCTGACAAAAATGAAAAATGTAAATTTCCAATTTCAACCAAACATGCTAGAAATGCTCTAATTGCGCTAATTAGCTCATTGTGAGAATTTCACAAACGTCTGACAAAAGTGAAAAATGTAAGTTTCCAATTTCAACCAAACATGCTAGAAATGCTCTAATTGCGCTAATTAGCTCATTGTGAAAATATTACAAACGTCTGACAAGAATGAAAAATGTAAATTTCCAATTTCAACCTAACATGCTAGAAATGCTCTAATTGAGTTAATTAGCTCATTGTGAAGATATTACAAATGTGTGACTGAAATTAAAAATTTAAATTTCCAATTTCAACCAAACACGCTGTAAATACTCAAATTGAGCTAATTAGCTTGATGTTAGAATTTCCCAAACGTCTGACAAAAAGGAAAGTTTTTAATCTCCCATTTCAACCAAACACGCTAGAAATGCTCTAATTTCGCTATCAAGCTTATTGTGAAACTTTCACAAACGTCTGACAAAAATGAAAAATGTAAATTTCCAATTTTAACCAAACATGCTAGAAATGCTCTAAATGAGCTAATTAGCTTATTGTGAGAATTTTACAAACGTCTGACAAAAATGAAAAATGTAAATTTCCAATTTCAACCAAACATGCTAGAAATGCTCTAAATGAGCTAAATAGCTCATTGTGAAAATATTACAAACGTCTGACAAAAATGAAAAATGTAAATTTCCAATTTCAACCAAACATGCTAGAAATGCTCTAATTGCGCTAATTAGCTCATTGTGAGAATATTACAAACGTCTGACAAACATGATAAATGTAAATTTCCAATTTCAACCAAACATGCTAGAAATGCTCTAATTGCGCTAATTAGCTCATTGTGAAGATATTACAAACGTCTGACAAAAATGAAAAATGTAAATTTCCAATTTCAACCAAACATGCTAGAAATGCTTTAATTGAGTTAATTAGCTCATTGTGAAGATATTACAAACGTGTGACTGAAATTAAAAATTTAAATTTCCAAATTCAGCTAAACACGCTGTAAATACTCAAATTGAGCTAAATAGCTTGATGTTAAAATTTCCCAAACGTCTGACAAAAAGGAAAATTTTTAATCTCCCATTTCAACCAAACACGCTAGAAATGCTCTAATTTCGCTAACAAGCTTATGGTAAAACTTTCACAAACGTCTGACAAAAATGGAAAATGTAAATTTCCAATTTTATTAAAACTCGCAAGAAAGGCTCTAATTACGCTAATTAATTGCGAAAATTTTACAAACATTTGACAAAAATGAAAAATGTAAACATTTAATTTCAACCAAACATGCTAGAAATGCTCTAAATGAGCTAATTAGCTTATTGTGAGAATTTTACAAACGTCTGACAAAAATGAAAAATGTAAATTTCCAATTTCAACCAAACATGCTAGAAATGCTCTAAATGAGCTAAATAGCTCATTGTGAAAATATTACAAACGTCTGACAAAAATGAAAAATGTAAATTTCCAATTTCAACCAAACATGCTAGAAATGCTCTAATTGCGCTAATTAGCTCATTGTGAGAATTTCACAAACGTCTGACAAAAGTGAAAAATGTAAGTTTCCAATTTCAACCAAACATGCTAGAAATGCTCTAATTGCGCTAATTAGCTCATTGTGAAAATATTACAAACGTCTGACAAGAATGAAAAATGTAAATTTCCAATTTCAACCTAACATGCTAGAAATGCTCTAATTGAGTTAATTAGCTCATTGTGAAGATATTACAAATGTGTGACTGAAATTAAAAATTTAAATTTCCAATTTCAACCAAACACGCTGTAAATACTCAAATTGAGCTAATTAGCTTGATGTTAGAATTTCCCAAACGTCTGACAAAAAGGAAAGTTTTTAATCTCCCATTTCAACCAAACACGCTAGAAATGCTCTAATTTCGCTATCAAGCTTATTGTGAAACTTTCACAAACGTCTGACAAAAATGAAAAATGTAAATTTCCAATTTTAACCAAACATGCTAGAAATGCTCCAATTGAGCAAATTAGCTTATTGTGAGAATATTACAAACGTTTGACGAAAATGATAAATGTTAATTATCAATTTCAACCAAACATGCTAGAAACGCTCTAATTGAGTTAATTAGCTCATTGTGAGAATTTTACAAACGTCTGACAAAAATGAAAAATGTAAATTTCCAATTTTAACCAAACATGCTAGAAATGCTTTAATTGAGTTAATTAGCTCATTGTGAAGATATTACAAACGTCTGACAAAAATGAAAAATGTTAATTTCCAATTTCAACCAAACATGCTAGAATTGCTCTAATTGAGCTAATTAGCTCATTGTGAAAATATTACAAACGTCTGACAAAAATGAAAAGTGTAAATTTCCAATTTCAACCAAACATGCTAGAAATGCTCTAATTGAGTTAAATAGCTCATTGTGAAAATATTACAAACGTCTGACAAGAATGAAAAATGTAAATTTCGAATTTCAACCAAACATGCTAGAAATGCTCTAATAGAGCTAATTAGCTTATTGTGAAAATATTACAAACGTCTGACAAAAATGAAAAATGTAAATTTCCAATTTCAACCAAACATGCTAGAAATGCTCCAATTGAGCAAATTAGCTTATTGTGAGAATATTACAAACGTTTGACGAAAATGATAAATGTTAATTATCAATTTCAACCAAACATGCTAGAAACGCTCTAATTGAGTTAATTAGCTCATTGTGAAATTATTACAAACGTCTGACAAAAATGAAAAATGTAAATTTCCAATTTCAACCAAACATGCTAGAAATGCTCCATTTGCACTAATTAGCTCATTGTGAGAGTTTCACGAACGTCTGACAAAACTGAAAAATGTAAATTTCCAATTTCAACCAAACATGCTATAAATGCTCCAATTGAGCTAATTAGCTTATTGTGAGAATATTACAAACGTCTGACAAAAATGTTAAATGTAAATTTCCAATTTCAATCAAACATGCTAGAAATGCTCTAATTGAGCTAATTAGCTTATTGTGAGAATATTACAAACGTCTGACAAAACTGAAAAATGTAAATTTCTAATTTCAACCAAACATGCTAGAAATGCTCAAATTGCGCAAAGAAGCCTACTGTAAGAATTTTACAAACGTCTGACAAAACTGAAAAATGTAAATTTTCAATTTCAACCAAACATGCTAGAAATGCTCCAATTGAGCTAATTAGCTTATTGTGAGAATATTACAAACGTCTGACAAACATGATAAATGTAAATTTCCAATTTCAACCAAACATGCTAGAAATGCTCTAATTGCGCTAATTAGCTCATTGTGAAGATATTACAAACGTCTGACAAAAATGAAAAATGTAAATTTCCAATTTCAACCAAACATGCTAGAAATGCTTTAATTGAGTTAATTAGCTCATTGTGAAGATATTACAAACGTGTGACTGAAATTAAAAATTTAAATTTCCAATTTCAACCAAACACGCTGTAAATACTCAAATTGAGCTAATTAGCTTGATGTTAGAATTTCCCAAACGTCTGACAAAAAGGAAAGTTTTTAATCTCCCATTTCAACCAAACACGCTAGAAATGCTCTAATTTCGCTAACAAGCTTATGGTAAAACTTTCACAAACGTCTGACAAAAATGGAAAATGTAAATTTCCAATTTTATTAAAACTCGCAAGAAAGGCTCTAATTACGCTAATTAATTGCGAAAATTTTACAAACATTTGACAAAAATGAAAAATGTAAACATTTAATTTCAACCAAACATGCTAGAAATGCTCTAAATGAGCTAATTAGCTTATTGTGAGAATTTTACAAACGTCTGACAAAAATGAAAAATGTAAATTTCCAATTTCAACCAAACATGCTAGAAATGCTCTAAATGAGCTAAATAGCTCATTGTGAAAATATTACAAACGTCTGACAAAAATGAAAAATGTAAATTTCCAATTTCAACCAAACATGCTAGAAATGCTCTAATTGCGCTAATTAGCTCATTGTGAGAATTTCACAAACGTCTGACAAAAGTGAAAAATGTAAGTTTCCAATTTCAACCAAACATGCTAGAAATGCTCTAATTGCGCTAATTAGCTCATTGTGAAAATATTACAAACGTCTGACAAGAATGAAAAATGTAAATTTCCAATTTCAACCTAACATGCTAGAAATGCTCTAATTGAGTTAATTAGCTCATTGTGAAGATATTACAAATGTGTGACTGAAATTAAAAATTTAAATTTCCAATTTCAACCAAACACGCTGTAAATACTCAAATTGAGCTAATTAGCTTGATGTTAGAATTTCCCAAACGTCTGACAAAAAGGAAAGTTTTTAATCTCCCATTTCAACCAAACACGCTAGAAATGCTCTAATTTCGCTATCAAGCTTATTGTGAAACTTTCACAAACGTCTGACAAAAATGAAAAATGTAAATTTCCAATTTTAACCAAACTCGCAAGAAAGGCTCTAATTACGCTAATTAATTGCGAGAATTTGACAAACGTTTGACAAAAATGAAAAATGTAAACATTCAATTTCACCCAAACATGCTAGAAATGCTCTAATTGAGCTAATTAGCTTATTGTGAGAATTTTACAAACGTCTGACAAAAATGAAAAATGTAAATTTCCAATTTTAACCAAACATGCTAGAAATGCTTTAATTGAGTTAATTAGCTCATTGTGAAGATATTACAAACGTCTGACAAAAATGAAAAATGTTAATTTCCAATTTCAACCAAACATGCTAGAATTGCTCTAATTGAGCTAATTAGCTCATTGTGAAAATATTACAAACGTCTGACAAAAATGAAAAGTGTAAATTTCCAATTTCAACCAAACATGCTAGAAATGCTCTAATTGAGTTAAATAGCTCATTGTGAAAATATTACAAACGTCTGACAAGAATGAAAAATGTAAATTTCGAATTTCAACCAAACATGCTAGAAATGCTCTAATAGAGCTAATTAGCTTATTGTGAAAATATTACAAACGTCTGACAAAAATGAAAAATGTAAATTTCCAATTTCAACCAAACATGCTAGAAATGCTCTAATTGAGCTAATTAGCTCATTGTGAAAATATTACAAACGTCTGACAAAAATGAAAAGTGTAAATTTCCAATTTCAACCAAACATGCTAGAAATGCTCTAATTGAGCTAATTAGCTCATTGTGAAAATATTACAAACGTCTGACAAAAATGAAAAATGTAAATTTCCAATTTCAACCAAACATGTTTGAAATGCTCTAATTGAGCTAATTAGCTTATTGTGAAAATATTACAAACGTCTGACAAGAGTGAGAAATGTAAATTTCCAATTTTAACCAAACATGCTAGAAATGCTCTAATTGCGCTAATTAGCTCATTGTGAAGATATTACAAACGTCTGACAAAAATGAAAAATGTAAATTTCCAATTTCAACCAAACATGCTAGAAATGCTCTAATTGCGCTAATTAGCTCATTGTGAAAATATTACAAACGTCTGACAAGAATGAAAAATGTAAATTTCCAATTTCAACCAAATATGCTAGAAATGCTACAATTGAGTTAATTAGCCTAATGTGAAAATTTCACAAACGTCTGACTGAAATTCAAAGTTTAAATTTCCAATTTCAACCAAACACGCTGTAAATACTCAAATTGAGCTAAATAGCTTGATGTGAAAATTCCCCAAACGTCTGACAAAAAGGAAATTTTTTAATTTCCCATTTCAACCAAACACGCTAGAAATGCTTTAATTTCGCTAACAAGCTTATTGTGAAACTTTCACAAACGTCTGACAAAAATGAAAAATGTAAATTTCCAATTTTAACCAATCTCGCAAGAAAGGCTCTAATTACGCTAATTAATTGCGAAAATTTTACAAACCTTTGACAAAAATGAAAAATGTGAATTTTCAAATTCACCCAAACATGCTAAAAACGCTCTAATTGAGCTAATTAGCTTAATATGAAAATTTCACAACTGTCTGACAAAAATGAAAAATGTAAATTTCCAATTTCAACCAAACACGCTAGAAATGCTTTAATTGAACTAATTGGCTTATTGTGAGAATTTCACAAACGGCTGACTGAAATGAAAAATGTAAATTTCCAATTTTAACCAAACACGCTAGAAATGCTCTAATTGCGCTAATAAGCTTATTGACAATCACGTCGTTGTCACATCATTTTACCTGGCCAATTAAGATGGACCAGCAGGCAAAGCTGTGGACTGTAGTTTTCATACCTAAAATTTAAATATACAACCGAATACTCAAAATCTAAATATTATATATACAGTCAAACATGGATAACTCGAACTTCATGGGACCGCGGAAAAGTGTTCGAATTATCAGAGCGTTCAAGTTAACAGAGCGCTGTCACAAGTCCATGTATTTACTTTTTTATTAGTAGATACATGTACATATACAAGCTATGATATATATCAAAAGCACAAATGGCTTGTTTCAAATTAAATGCTTCTAATATAAAGTTTAAAACGTTTTTATCAAAGGTTATAGAGATTTTGTTATCACTTGAATCGGTTTTTTGTTCGAGGTGATGTTATTGCAAGGACGTTTTTTAGATTGACATTTGCAAAACTTGATTGTTGTTGAAATGCTAAAAAAAATACATCTTTTACCCACGATCAATTTTGTCGATATTTCTTGAAATTGTG
Source organism: Watersipora subatra (assembly GCF_963576615.1). Lineage (NCBI taxonomy): Eukaryota > Metazoa > Bryozoa > Gymnolaemata > Cheilostomatida > Watersiporidae > Watersipora > Watersipora subatra. Next base: position 31,565,952 of record NC_088711.1, read on the forward strand.
CAAAGATTACCTCACTTTACCATGCTCCCAAAGGGCGATCGCTAATATAACATTGCTAATATAAGGGGATGTTTGGTATAAATCAAATTTCACAAAACCTTCAGAAAAGTCGTTGACAAAAATATTTTGCCGATTGTAGTCATAACGACGCTTATGAATTACGAAAAGTCGAGGTTTACCTCTATGGCTTGAAATAAAGTGTTTTTTCTAAAGCGATAACAACCGTTTCGGTTGCCGTTGGGAAAAAACAGTTCGAGTTAACAGTGTTGAGTTCAACTTATCTATAGCAATTCATCACTATGTGGGAATGGACCAGTTATTAAATTACACAAAAACAGACCCTAATTCGTGTTAATGTACTTTTAGTTGTTTACCCTTAATAAAACTTTCAATACAAAAGGTTTTTAGCATTTATAGTATTTGACATGGTGAATTATTTAATGTATTTTATCATTCAAATATAAGAAAAATATTAATTAGTGAAAAATGTGTATAAAAGTAGGACTTTTTGTAGAAATAAACGTAAGTACGAAGCCTTTGTTCTACAACTATTTTTCGATGTAGTGGAGGATGGCCCAGTATTTATTGTATACCAATCACGGCTACATTTTAATGATTTGTGTTCTCATTTTCATTTTTTTAAAGTTAAATCATCAATCAAAGCAAACAGATTTATTTTTTGTTTATTATAATGCCGCTCCAACCAATATGATTTTTTGTCCCGACCTGCCAACTCTCACTCACACATATTTCTCTCACACATATCAAGCTCTCACTCGGGTCTCACTCATTTGCCCTCATTTACTACGTACTGCTACTACTAGTGTGATGGAACGTTAGGTTGCTATCCTTCTGTATAAATTTTAATGGGAGTTATATTCCCTTTTTGCTCTCTTTGTAACCACGCTCCTAAAGAAGGCTGGTCCTTGTACTTCATTTACATAATCTAATGTATTTAAGGCAGGGCCTCGGCTCTTATTAGTTGTTCAAATATATGCATTGCATTTGGAACCATACTTCTTCTGTTACCTTGAGCGATAGCAGAACCACACCAAGCATATAGCTAACTCCAAAGACCTAGTCTATGGACTGTGCTGTGGTGGTAAATTCATAGAAGCATCGTCAACCCCGTCGACCTCCGGTCGACCTTGTCGACCTGGTACAAAACTCACTCTGGGAGCTATCCCTTGTGCAAGGTGGTTGATGTTGACCGGTGGTGTAAGTCGACCTAGTCACCTCCGCGTGTTGGTCACAGGCAACCTGCACACAGCCCCTGTGATGGGTGAATGCAGACCGGTAGAATAAGCCGACCTAGTCGCTTCTACGTGTTGGTCGCAGGATCCAACACACTGGTGGCAGCGGTGGGATCTGACTGCGGTAATTCGGACTTATAAGACAAACCTTGTAACCATGCCAAACAGCCGACGGAGTGCTACCAGAGATCTGGCTGAGGCAGAGTTACAGCAGGTCGACCAGATTAGTCAGCTGACAGAGGCTATTACTAGAGCCTTACAAATGCCGAAGAAGGAAGCTAGCTTCAAGCCACCGAAGTTCGATGGGAATGAAGATGTGGAACTGTTCATCTCCCAGTTCAAGGAGGTTGCCGAAGCTAACGAGTGGAATAAGAAGGCCACTCTCCTCCACCTGCGTGAGACGTTGAAGGAGGGAGCCAGAGGTTGTAGTCGAGGAGACTCGCCTGCCTCCATCTTCTCGGCCTTACGCACCAAGTACGGGCTCTTCCCGAGAGAGGCTAAGAGCAGGCTCCCTCTCAAGAGGGAACCCAAGACTAGCTTCCAAGAACACGCAACGGAGATGGAGCGTTTAGTGAAGATAGCATACGCTGACCTTCCGGATTCCTACCAAGCTAATATGGCCATGGATGCGTTTTCCCTGACTCTAGGAAACACGCACCTCCAACGCCATCTTTTAGCAGTAAGAGCACAGAGCTTAGAGGAAGCGGTGCAGGCAGGGAATGAGTTCCTGCAAATTCAGCCCACTCTTCCTCAGTCTGGTGCTCGACCCATAGTAATGACAGTAGAGGAGGAGGAGACTACCCTTGCTACAGTCGCCCCCGTCCACTCGGTTCCTCCATCAGCCACCCTGAATGACGTCTTAATGGCTATAAAAGGGTTAGCAGATGAACTAAAAGAAGGAAACTGACTGGGGCAACGGGGAGCAGAGAAAAGGGACCTTAACTGTTGGGGTTGCGGCCAGACAGGACATGTACAATGCCGGTGTTCTCAAGTTATCCAAGGACAACCAACTCAAGCCATGAGGTCGGGAAACGGTTCCCATCCACAGCAGTAGGGGGAAGTGCTGACTGTGGATCTACCATACCAAGGCAAGGCCAGTGGCAACGGCTACGACGGACTAGGCGACACAGGCTCCCCCCTGCTCGCCACCGGCTCCCTTGCATAACCAATATCAGCCCTTACCTGAGTGTGCAGGTCTTCCACCCTCAGAAACCAAGGAGAAAACATACGTCTGGCCAAAGCCGTCTCGGCCTTCCCAAAAAGGCCCCTAGAGAATGAGTAAAGCCAGACGAACTCATGGAGATGAATTGTGGAAGCCACATAATAGCAGCTATTTCTTGCCAGGTCGCATCGGAGGGCAGCTCGTCCAGTTTCTCGTGGACACCGGATGCACGTCTAATCTGTTGGGACGGCATGTTTTCGAGCGCTTACCCAAGGATGTCAAGAGCCGATTAGAGGTTCGAGAAGACTATGGGCGGATGGCAGATGGTACACGGCTGCAATTTCACGGACTCATCACTCTCCCAGTCAGAGTCAGGAGTGTCCAAGTCACTGTATCTCTAGTGGTGTGTGCCCTGAAGGAGGATGCCATCCTGGGCATGCCATTCTTGGTCGACCACCACTGTGAGATGAATTTTCAGCAACCCACCTTGGTGTTAAATGGGCAGAAATTGACTTGCACTGACAGGGAGGGTCGACCCCTGACAAGTGGGGTTCAAATAATGCGAGCCACAACACTTCCCCCTCGAACCGAAGTCCTGGTTGCTGGGCGTCTCACGTCCTCATCTTATCAACCGGTCGGGTTAATCGAAGGAGTAAAAAGCAGTTATATGGTGGCCGCCAGCCTTCATCAACCCGGTAAAAAGAGGAGAGTGGCCATCCGCTGCATGAATCCTACCGACTATCCAGTCAGTGTCACGGCGGGGACGATTGTAGGACAATACACTGGAGTAGGACCGGACGAAATAGGGGTTTCCTGGACAGCAAAAGGGGATGACGAGACTCCTAAGGAACCTCCCCCTTCTCCTTCAAGCGTGCCCCCCACATGCAAGACTCGCTCCAACAGGCGGCACCACATTGCTCGTCCCCTACCGAGCACCGAAGGATGGAAGACCTTTTGGTCCGTTATGCGGATGTGTTCAGCCAAGGAAGCGAAGACGTGGGGCGTACCACCCTGGTACAACATGAAATCCTCCTTCTCCCAGAGACACAACCCATCCGTCAAAACCCATACCGAGTAGGACACGAGAAAGAAGCCGAAATCGAGCGACAGGTTTCGGCCCTGGAGAAACAAGGCATGATTGAACCCGCTCAGGGGGCCTGGAGCTCTCCGGTGGTCTTGGTGAGGAAGAAGGATGGGGCGTGGCGATTATGTGTGGACTATAGAAAGCTCAATAGTGTCACCCGCCAGGACGCCTACACTCTTTCCCGGATTGACGAGAGTTTAGATGCCTTGTCCGGCAGCAAGTTTTTCAGTACCCTTGATATGATGAGCGGGTATTGGCAGGTACTTCTCTCTGCCGAGGCCCAGGAACGGTCAGCATTCTCCACACGCATTAGATTATGGAGATGGAAGGTGCTCCCCTTTGGGCTGACCTCCGCTCCGGCTACCTTTCAGCGGCTAATGGAGTGCGTCCTCTAAGGGTTACACTGGAAAACCTTGCTGTTGTACCTAGACGACATCATCGTCATGTCGGCAGATTTCTCTAGTCATGTAACCAGGCTGGCAGAGGTGTTGGAACGATTGAGGCAAGCAGGGTTAAAATTGAAGCCCTCTAAATGCAGTCTGTTCTAGACCCAAGTTAAGTACCTGGGTCACATAGTCAGCGACACTGGAGTGGCTACCGACCCTGAGAAAGTTCAGGCCATCAGTGAATGGGCAGCACCACAGGATGTGACTCAGTTAAGATCGTATTTGGGTACTACTGGGTACTACCACTGATACGTACCTGACTACGCCTCGATCGCCAAACCTCTCACCTTGTTGACAAGCGAGGGGGTCCCCTGGAAGTGGGAGGAAGACGAACAAGAAGCTCAAGTGGTCACTGACGCACGCTCCAGTACTGGCATATCCTGATCCCTCTTTACCCTACGTGCTCGATACCGATGCTAGTAATGTGGGGACCGGGGCTGTGTTATCCCAGGTCCAGCAAGGCAAGGAGCGACCTATAGCCTACTATAGCAAGACCCTCTCCCCCGCCGAACGCAACTACTGCGTGACTAGAAGAGAGTTGCTGGCAGTCGTGCTAGCTGTCTGACATTTCTGGCCCTGCCTATATGGCAGAGAGTTTACTATCCGGACAGATCATGCCTCCTTGGTTTGGCTGCACCGGAGGAAGGAACCCTCTTGCCAGGTGGCCCGGTGGTTGGAGAGCCTAGCCGAGCACAAGTATCGAATCATCCATCGAAAAGGCGTTAAGCACGGTAACGCCGTTGGGTTGAGTCGACAACAGTGCATCGACTGCCGGCAGTGTGCTGCCATTGAAAAGCGGGATCGGGGGCCAACTAGGTCGCAAGTGTGTGACTGTCTAGTAACCCCTGGGACGAATTGGGAAACTACTGTACCAGTGGACCCACTTACGGTACAGCCACCAAGAGGCACAGGAGGACCCAATCCTAGCGCCCACCAGTTGGACGAGGACGAATGGCCTCGACTACCCAGCCGCAGACATACAGGGCCCAGTCTCCCGACTCCCACACCAGCCAGCCTAGTTCCAGTACGGCTGCCATGCGGTGCGGGGTCACCGAGAGTGTTGGACAACCCTCTCAGGAAGTCTCCAAACCCTCGGTTACGGGCCGCCAAGGTGGCAGGTGAGCCAGGGCCCGTGGTAGAGACTGATGAAATCGCGGTACCAGCAGACGCTAAAGCCACGAATGTAGACCTCTCACCACCAGTTGTCCCAAAGGTCCCGGAGTTATTGACAGTGGTGCAAACTCCGCTGGATGAGGTACGAGCACTGCAACAGAGACCCGCTACCGACCTAGGGATAATTTACCAGGCCGTCAGGAACCGGCAAAGAATCGAAGAGGCCGTACTACAAGTAGGTAGCCCCGAGTTGCAGCGATTGGCCCGGATGTTCCATCAGCTCCAGATTGACGAATCAGGTGTATTGACCCTTCATCTCATTTAGAATGGGCGAGAAAGGGTGGTGGTGGTATGCCCCCAAACACTGAGACAAGAGATTCTGTGGAAGACCCACGAACAAACTCACTGCGGTGTGGAAAGGACCCTGAAGCGCGTCCAGCTGGATTGGTACTGGCCGGGCATGACTGGAGATATCAGGAGGGCAGTTCTCTCTTGCGAAGTTTGCCAGCGGGCTAAGACGGGAAAGAGCCGGACCTCCGGGAACCGACAGCGGCTGTACGCCAGGCGGCCATGGCAGCGTCTAGCCGTAGATTTGGTGGGACCTCTACCTCAGACACCTCGAGGAAATAGCTGGGTGTTGGTACTCACTGACCATTTCACTCGGTGATCGGATGCCTTAACCATCCCTGACGCTACAGCCCCAACGGTGGCCCAGGTCTTGGATGAGCGAGTATTTAGTTACTTCGGTCTGCCCGAAATCATTCACACCAACCAGAGGAGCCAATTCGAGTCCTCCTTGTTCCAAGAGCTATGTGACTTATGGGGAGTCGACAAATCTAGGATCACTCCGTACCACCCCGAAGGGAACGGTGTGGTTGAAAGAAACAATCGGGTATTGGGTGACTCCCTACGAGCCTTTTTACTAGACAGAGGACAAGAGGACTGGGATCAATTACTGCCACAGATCATGCGGACGTTGCGAGGGCTACCGCACTCCGCCACTAAGGAAACACCAAATTATTTAATGTTGGGTCTGGAGCTTCGTCTTCCTGACCAGTTGCTGCATGGAAATAGGATGGAATCATTTAAGAGCACACACGAGTACGTTCAGACGGTTCACGACCGGTTGATGCAGGCCCATACTCTCCTCCGAGATAGACAGAAGGAGATTGTATCAACCGATGTGAGAGAGCCTCCGCTATTCAATGAGGGTGACCTTGTATGGTTGCTAAGCAAGAGGCGAAGAAGAGGGGAAAATCCGAAATTAGCGGCCAAATATGTGGGGCCCTATCACGTACTAAGGAGTCACAAAAACCATACCTACGAAATAGAAAGATATGGACAGCGATCCACTCAGGCTGAAGGAAGATAGGCTCTGTCGCCCTAGCCCGGTGCAACAAGGACGAGCCCCAGCTGAAGTCGAACCTGCCCGACGTCCCAACATGAGAGGTTACCCCCGGAGACGAGTACCGCGAGAGAACGGTAATCCAGATGCCGTTATTTCAGAATCACTTCTGCCTAGTCGACTAATGGAATTACCAATACCACAATCGCCGGGAAGATTGGAATCACTTCGGCTTCCCAGCGAGGATTTTTTGGTCTCTCCAGGGGAACACAACCCTAACTCAAGGGCTGGCCCCGACCCTGGTTGCGAATTGGCGACCGAGCCCAGGCTAGTACCGCTGGGGCTGGGAACACAACACGGTCCCAACGAATCAGACAGCCCCCTGCGTATTTGGCAGATTATGACACCAGTACTGTCCAATCAGGAAAAGCCAGAAGGGGTCAAGGTCAGAGGGCGGCCATTTTGGAAACCAAAGAAAGCGCGCTCATTGCTTGTTATCAGCTCGATACGCACACACGCACCTATCTACCCCCTCCAGCCATGGAAGTGACCAAGGAAACCGTCAAGGAGGCTTCTCCAATTACCGGAGCCTTGCCCCTACTATCGGAGTTAGTGATCCCATTGGAGTTACACCCGGCTCCCAATGAAACATTAGATGATATGGAGTCCGACTCGATGAAGGAAGAGTCCTCCCCGAACTCTTGTCTGCCGACCAAGTGGATCTCAGAAGAAACGGCCAAGAGGATCCTGAAGTTATGCCGGGAAAGCGGTATCAACTGTCCGTTATGCCAACAATTATTGTCCACCCCCCGACGGCGCCGGATTCACATTGCGCAACATTTTACCAGATTCTTTTGTAAATGCGGTAGAAACTCGACTTCAAGGGACACGATCGCTAAGCATCAATCCAGGATAAAGGATGTGGAAATCCGGAAAGCCCACGGTGGAACAGGCATTAAGATTTATGAGGTCGACCACACCAGCTACCCCGCATGGAGCAAGAAAGTTCGATTGGTCAACCCCCCGGCCTTCGATAAACCTACACCCTATGGTCCAGTTAGGACGAAGCCACCTGTGAGGAGGGGACCACAGGCATTTTTTCCCTCTCCCCCCGAAGAAAAAGCAGACAGCTCAGAAAGGTAGTTCGCCCAAAACGGGGAGACCCATACCGGCTCCCAGAAAGACATTAACGACGGTCGGGAGCATACAGAGCCGACTGGGAGACGTTCGACCCCGAGTCACGGTAGACACCCTTCGGGAGGAGGCCTCTAACCTCCGAAGGACGGCCCGTCGCCTAGAAGAATTGGCCAATCGAATGTCGACCCAATGAAGATTACGACCGAATCCGTTAAAGACATGGACTACCTCCATTTTATGGTGTGTTCTAGTTTATTTGTGTTTCCTTATATTATTTTATTCTTTTTTTTTGGTTTGGTTTTTTTATATAGCCGATTGTCATCTATAGGGGCGGCGTGTGTGATGGAACGTTAGGTTGCCATCCTTCTGTATAAATTTTAATGGGAGTTATATTCCCTTTTTGCTCTCTTTGTAACCACGCCCCTAAAGAAGGCTGGTCCTTGTACTTCATTTACATAATCTAATGTATTTAAGGCAGGGCCTCGGCTCTTATTAGTTGTTCAAATATATGCATTGCATTTGGAACCATACTTCTTCTGTTACCTTGAGCGATAGCAGAACCACACGAAGCATATAGCTAACTCCAAAGACCTAGTCTATGGACTGTGCTGTGGTGGTAAATTCATAGAAGCATCCTCGACCCCGTCGACCTCCGGTCAACCTTGTCGACCTGGTACAAAACCCACTCTGGGAGCTATCCCTTGTGCAAGGTGGTTGATGTTGACCGGTGGTGTAAGTCGACCTAGTCGCCTCCGCGTGTTGGTCACGGGCAACCTGCACACAGCCCCTGTGAAGGGTGAATGCAGACCGGTAGAATAAGCCGACCTAGTCGCCTCTACGTGTTGGTCGCAGGATCCAACACACTAGCAAACATTTAAAAATGTGCCTAATTTTTAAGTTATTATATACGGAATCCACCTATTGGTAATGGTTCTTTTGTTGAGAAATAGTTACTTAGTTTTTTTAATCCCCACATGGTCCCAAAATCTTATACAACAAATAAAATTTTATCTCATCTCACACAGTTCCCCCATGCTTGGTTGGCAGGTCTGATGTGATAAGTTTTAAAATGGTCTCTACACCTGGCTTCCAGTGGCAACCACCAACACTAAAACAATTTTTATAGTCTTACTCCACCGCCACGGACGGCATGTTACATATGTTGGGAATTGTTGTACTTGTTGTTGTAGTAGGCCTACTTGTTACTATGATGTTGGGTCAGGAGTTGTAGTAATTAGCAGTAGTAGTAGACACAGTCAACCTTGGTTAGACTGGCTTGTAGCTGTAGTTTGTGGATGCCTTTATTATCATTCATATAGGGCCTAATGTAATTAATTAGTCCAACATAAGCTACAATCCATTCCAATCCGAAGTCATGTAATTGTTTTTGTTTATGCAGGTGTGCTGTTGTTGCGATGTTGCTCAATAAATATTATTAATACACAGTGTACATAGTGGACGGTGAACATAGTGGAACATTTTAACTGATTATACGTAATATAGAGTGAACGGTATGTAGTGGAGTAGCGGGCACATTATGGAGGATTAGACCTAAACTTGAAGTTTACAATCAACCCTGTTCTGCTATAGTGTAGAGTACAGAGTATAGCCGCATAGCCATATGCAAGTATTCGAGGCCGTGTGTACTATGTGACCTTATCCTGAACAGTATAACCATATGCCGCAAGTTTTAGAGGCTTGTACCATGTAACCATAAAACCCTAACCTTGTGCAAGGAAGGAAGGACTAGGGTCTTCTTGGGCCCCATATCACATGCGCCACTGTAGTAATAGTATACTAATAGAGTTTACTTGAAGCTGCGTGTTATGTTTTAACCCTTCAGAACGTCTGAAAACCAGGTCCAGTTTGGTTTGTATATCTGATCTAGCGCATGTGATATGGGGCCAAGGAGATGCTAGTCTTTCCTTCCTGAAACTCTTGCGTATGGCTATATTGTGCAGAATTAGGGTCATATAAGATACCGGTACTAACCTCTAATCCTTGCATATGATATGGCTATACTATCCAGTATTAGGGTTACACATGGTACCTGTAAAAACCTCTACTTCTTGCATACGGTATAGCTGTACTCTGCATGATTAGGATCATATGTCTTACTTGTACAAGCTTTTAATCCTTGCATAGGGGATGGCTATGCTATATGACGCAGGATTGGGCCATATCTGGTACCTGTACAAACCTCTAAGCCGTGCATATGATATGGCTATATTGTGCAGGATTTGAGTCATATATGGTTCCTGTACAATCAACTAATATTTGCATAGGTTATACTTTATACTGTGCAGGATTTGGGTCTTATATAATGGTACCTGTACAAGTCTCTAATATTTGCATATTGTATAGCTATATTGTGCACGATTTATTAATACCTCGCTGTTGCAAAATGATGGCTCACCCATGGCTGTGGGCTTGTCCTTTTGTCATTGGTTCTTTACCATAATTGGTCTAGCCAACAATAGCTTTTTATCAAACAGCATAGTCAGTCTTACTAATATGTAAAACTTGCCCATAATATGTATATTTTTAGGTTTATGAAAGTTGACGGAAAAGAAATGGAAGACAATCGTGACTATATCAAAAAAGTGAGTATGTCTACAGATACACTGCTCATTGAGTGTGAACAAATACTTTCTTGGCTTAGGTTAGAAAGTCTCTACTGTTTAGTCGAAGAGCTGTAATTAATGTTTTATATCTTCATCTATTCTTTAGATAAGAAAGCTGCGCAGGACAGCTAGAAGTAATGTGGTAACATCAACTAGTGCAGATGGAGAAAAAATATTCCGTATTGAGAAGAGACATTCCCCTTATGAATTCTCACGCGCTGGTATTTATTTTAGCTGCGATGCGCATCACCTGTTTTGTAAACAGATGTGTATAACACGGAAAGTAACTGCTGTTTGTGTGTGGTTAATATTTAAGTATTTATGATGCCTAGTCAAAAAAAACCTTTATGTAATAAAACTAAGAATATAAACTAAAAGCCTTAAACTTGAATTTGTATGATTTTAGACAATGAAAAACGAAATATTGGTAGGCCTACATCACAAGCAGTCGGTAGTCAGGAACCCAATGTGTAAGTTACTATTTTCTTCGAGAATGTTTGTGCTTAGCTAATTGTCAATTTTCTCTGGCCTCAGAGCTGCATAGATGACTCCGATTATCCATAGTTTGAATAACCTTTAGCTTGTTTTTGTTGAGTACTCTTCATGTGGTGTTGTACCATCCTGTAGCATATACTAAGCACACAGTTTGCTGTTTAAACGCTCTTGACAGAGTCTACGGATAAATACTGTGAAGCAAATTTATTTGACACTCATGGATAGGGTTTGTCCTAGTGCGGGGCAAGGTTTTCATGATCACAAGGATAATGATTTGTTTTTTCAAGCTCGTGTTTTGGGTTCTCAGAGTACGGTAGTGAAAGTTACTGTACCCGAGTAAGTTGGGTAGTCAGATTTCTGCTCGGCACAGCACTAGTTTGTTGTTGTCTCCATGCATAGTCTCTGAGCTGCGCTGATGGGAATTCTAACTCCGAAACAGTACAGTCCATAGATTAAGTATTACACTCCCTTTGATTGCGTAGGATGAGCACTCTCCCATGCGGTGGTGTACTATCCTAAGGTATATACCATGTTTGCTGTGTGAGCACTCTGGGATGTAGTCCCTGAGCTGCGCTGATGAGGAGTCAAACTCTAAAAAATTTACTGCCCACTAATTGAGTCATTGGGATCATTATATAGTTTTTGTAATATTTTCTACGAGGAGTGCCCCGAGGAGTTGCTATTACACACGCAATGCGCTGTAAAGGGGGTGGTGAAATGACCAGTAATATATAAACAAATTTTTGGTTTTAGCGGTCAAGTTGTGAGAAATGAGGTTGCAGGTAATAGTGAATTGCTGAATAATTGTGATTATGTGGAACAAACAGATGTATTGCAGCTAAGGATTTTATTGAAACCCGTGTATGGTAGTTATATTGCAGTTGATAACTGTTTTCAGAATTGTCCTACCTATAAACCTATTTTACATACTTTTAGTTGACAGTAGGAATCCGAGTTACCTGCATATGACAAACAGTTGTATATAGTTTAACACTTCCTCATTCAAAGTACAATTTGTGTGGCATGTACAGAATGTACAGAATGTACAGAATGTACAGAATGTACAGAATGTACAGAATGTACAGAATGTACAGAATGTACAGAATGTACAGAATGTACAGAATGTACAGAATGTACAGAATGTACAGAATGTACAGAATGTACAGAATGTACAGAATGTACAGAATGTACAGAATGTACAGAATGTACAGAATGTACAGAATGTACAGAATGTACAGAATGTACAGAATGTACAGAATGTACAGAATGTACAGAATGTACAGAATGTACAGAATGTACAGAATGTACAGAATGTACAGAATGTACAGAATGTACAGAATGTACAGAATGTACAGAATGTACAGAATGTACAGAATGTACAGAATGTACAGAATGTACAGAATGTACAGAATGTACAGAATGTACAGAATGTACAGAATGTACAGAATGTACAGAATGTACAGAATGTACAGAATGTACAGAATGTACAGAATGTACAGAATGTACAGAATGTACAGAATGTACAGAATGTACAGAATGTACAGAATGTACAGAATGTACAGAATGTACAGAATGTACAGAATGTACAGAATGTACAGAATGTACAGAATGTACAGAATGTACAGAATGTACAGAATGTACAGAATGTACAGAATGTACAGAATGTACAGAATGTACAGAATGTACAGAATGTACAGAATGTACAGAATGTACAGAATGTACAGAATGTACAGAATGTACAGAATGTACAGAATGTACAGAATGTACAGAATGTACAGAATGTACAGAATGTACAGAATGTACAGAATGTACAGAATGTACAGAATGTGCATTCGAATGTACAGAATGTACAGAATGTACAGAATGTACAGAATGTACAGAATGTACAGAATGTACAGAATGTGCATTCGAATGTACAGAATGTACAGAATGTACAGAATGTGCATTCGAATGTACAGAATGTACAGAATGTACAGAATGTACAGAATGTGCATTCGAATGTACAGAATGTACAGAATGTACAGAATGTACAGAATGTGCATTCGAATGTACAGAATGTACAGAATGTACAGAATGTACAGAATGTGCATTCGAATGTACAGAATGTACAGAATGTACAGAATGTGCATTCGAATGTACAGAATGTGCATAGTACATTCTATGTTTTTTTATATTGATGCTCGAGAAAAATTAATTGCACAAAAGTGTGTTTCGGATTCACCCAAAGTTAGCCTGCATTTTAGTGAAAAACTATTTGAGTACTCAAAAGTTGTATTACATCTTTCTCTTTAATAGTATTGTTTGTACTCGATATCACCAAAATGGTACCCTCCTTGCAATTTATCAAGACAAAACACACAAGTTATATTTATGAATGAGTATGCGATATATATATGATATATATATCATATATATATGATATATATATGATATATATATGATATATGATATATGATATATATATATATATATATATATATATATATGATAGTGAAATACTTGGTTTATTATCTTTCATTTTTGAAGCTGTTTATAAAAGTGGGATTGCAAGGTATGCATATGGAATAGGTCGTGCGCCATCTATGAAAAAATAGTAAAATGTAATTGTAAAATGTTTTTTTGCAAAGTAGTTATTTTCCTCTGTCACTTTGGCCTAATGCCTAAGGCATTTTGCTTTCTCTAACTCTTTTGACAGTTCAAATTCAATATTTAAATATATGTATACCAGTGCAATTGCCCGTTGTAAAACAATATTATGAATGAGGTAGTTGGCATGTAATGATACTGGAAAGTATCTGTCAATTGCTGCACAAATTCGTTGCAAATTTGCATGCTGACAAAATGATCATCAGAATGCAACAGACCAAATAAAAAAATTGATATATTTTTTAGTTTCGCAACAAATATACATGTATAATAGTACAGTATCAAATGTACAAGCAACGACTGCCCTAAATATCTAAAATACTCATATAGGGGCTGAACAATTTTACTGGCCATCATGTGTACCTGGAATTATTGTAAGTTCAACCTTTAGCTGCTGAAGATGTAGTTGCGTTTGATCCTATAGAGAAGCACTTTAGAACAGTGTTCATTAGCCTCGGTAATCTTAATGCAGCTATGGCCATCACCGAGGTATTTGTTCATACATTAACATTGTGAGGACAAGGTTATCAGCAATGGATGATGACGACCATGAGCTTTCTGAGTTTAAAGCTAATCTAATGGCAGTACCTACGCTTATTACAGTTCATGATCGAACTTCGGTGTCTTGAAAAAAGTTTGATATGGCTGCAAGCAGGTATGGAAATTTGATTGTCATAATCATCTCTATCAGTTTGTGCAGAGATATTTGGGGATATAGAAAATAATATGTTATATTTTGCAATGGTGTAAGCCATGGATTTGATAGCGTCATTTGCATATTCTGCTCTCACTTCATATTTTTTAGATATCATAAAGTTTGGAAAATTCTTATTGTTTAGTATAAAAATTCCGTCCGATGGCGAAATACCACTGATGGGTGCTCTCAAATGGAGTTCACATGTGTCTCGCTTGTTGAAACACATTCCTATGATTTCAACAGTGTTACTACAGTTAAAGGTATATTATTCTTCAGTAATGTGTAGCCTTCATTTTTTCCAACTGAGATTTATAGGGCTTCTAAAATTGACATTGATTGCTTTGCATAAATCACAACCATAAATCTGGAAAACAAAATTACTTTTTACAAGTTGGTCAGCAGGCTCTGTGGGTTTAGGTTCATGTTAAATAATATTTTTATAATATTAAGTTACAATTATAAAACACGTTCAACTTTTTTTTATATTGAGTAGTAACGTGGGTGTTTTGTTGAAATGTTATCCTCAAATTCCTTTGCTTAAATTTACTTTGCTAGTAATAATACAGATGTTTGAACATGCCTATTTTTTCCAGTTGACGTGGGCCAATATGCAAAAAGATGTCTCAGCCGGATGGTTTAGCCGTAGTATTTTGAACATGGGTGACTTTGTCATAACTCATAATTTGCTGAGAGACTATGTTAAGGCCTTTGTGTTCAATGGGTAAGTGAAAAAATTGTAAAGGGATATAATGCAGTGTAGGCAATGCTCTAGTGTTATCATTTCACTGGAAATAGAGCGTATCATTTCACTGGAATTAGAGCAATAGTCGCTAATTACAATATCTTTGGTGAGGTGGCTGGCTATGTTAAAAACATTTTTTTACTTTCAAAAGTTTAACATAGCAATGTATAATGTAGGAAATATCATTTATTGTATGGAACTATTATCTTTTCCTCTTGTACGTGTTTGATTTTGTACCTATTACTAAAGTGTTATGAAACTTTCTTTCTTTGATTCTAATTATCAGATGTTTTTTTACATTGGTGCCACTAATAGGAATCGCTGAAGTATAATATATTTACATGTTCTTAATTAATCTTGTGAGAAATCAGGTAAAAACAATAACCATATATTTTAAAGCAATGTTTTGTATTATTTATAGCTTACCACTGCACTCATATTACAAACAGTGGATATGGCTCTTGATGGAAGCGGGTGTTACTACAAATGAGATACCGTCATACCAGCACTTGAGGATGAGATATCGTCATACCAGCACTTGAGGATTAGATACCGTCATACCAGGACTTGAAGATGAGATACCGTCATACCAGCACTTGAGGATTAGATACCGTCATACCAGCACTTGAGGATGAGATACCGTCATACCAGCACTTGAGAATGAGATACCGTCATACCAGCACTTGAGGATTAGATACCGTCATACCAGCACTTGAGGGTGAAATACAGTCATACCAGCGCTTGAGGATGAGATACCGTCATACCAGCACTTGAGGATGAGATACCGTCATACCAGCACTTGAGGATGAGATACCGTCATACCAGCACTTGAGAATGAGATACGGTCATACCAGCACTTGAGGATGAGATACGGTCATACCAGCACTTGAGGATTAGATACGGTCATACCAGCACTTGAGGATGAGATACCGTCATACCAGCACTTGAGAATGAGATACCGTCATACCAGCACTTGAGGATTAGATACCGTCATACCAGCACTTGAGGGTGAAATACAGTCATACCAGCGCTTGAGGATGAGATACCGTCATACCAGCGCTTGAGGATGAGATACCGTCATACCAGCACTTGAGGATGAGATACCCTCATACCAGCGCTTGAGGATGAGATACCGTCATACCAGCACTTGAGAATGAGATACGGTCATACCAGCACTTGAGGATGAGATACGGTCATACCAGCACTTGAGAATTAGATACCGTCATACCAGCACTTGAGGATGAGATACCGTCATACCAGCACTTGAGAATGAGATACCGTCATACCAGCACTTGAGGATTAGATACCGTCATACCAGCACTTGAGGGTGAAATACAGTCATACCAGCACTTGAGAATCAGCTGGATATCTCTTGCCAAGCTACTTAATAAAGATTACTTTTCATATGTTAAATGTGGAGACATTCCTGAAACAGTTGTGTGTGATGGCATCGTATTGGCTTTCAAGAAACGTTTCAGAATAAAGGTTCAAGAGGATGTTGAATGTCAGCTTCCTCTGCTGAATGGCTGCAAGTACATGTAAGACATTGCGCACTACAGTTGATAACACAAACATATTACAGAAGCGCTTTTCACTGTAAAATAAATGTAGAATATTTTGATAGACATAAGGAACTAGTGTCGAATTAATCTATGCTTGAAAATCTATTACCTAAGCCATTTAATTTTCATTCAACGGCTTGAAATAGTTCTGATATGGTAATTATAAGTTTGGTAAGAAATGTAACAGTAATTTATGTATGCTATGTACTGTATGTATGTTATGCGAGGTGAAGACGACATGGATAAAATAAATGTGGTACATTTTAACCATTGCTATTTCTTCACAATATTGTCGCACAGTGTTAAAAACACATGCAGACAATGTGGCATTGGAATAGTTTTATTAACACTAGTGTTTACATGTGCTTAGCCTTTCTTGCCATAAAATATACGATTATTATCTTTACCTGATTTATAGGTTTGCTGAAACGCTTATTATTGAAGAAAGGAAGACGAGAAAGCAATTAAAGGAGTCAATGGAGACTTCAGAGTTTTCAGCTGATGACACTAAAAGCCGTATTACTTTGTGTACTATGACGGCACTTTTTTTTACTCCACCGCTCCAACATATCTCTGACTGCAAATCACCTGAGAGACCTGCTGAGACAGCTGCAGATCACCTGCTGAGACAGCTGTCAAAGGATTCCCCCGTAAGAGGCTTCAGTTAATGTTCAAGAGAAGCACTTGAAAGGACTTGTGACAATTTTACGGTAGAGAAGTATTCGGGAACATTAGTTGAGCTAAAAAGATTATGCCCTATACTTTATAACTTTTATTCTTTAGCTAGCAGAGATGACATGCCTGTAATACAGCCTATTCCAAACCAAATCTATGACAGATTGGCGTATATAGAAGGCTTTCAGGAACAGAAGCTGTCACCATCAACTTGCGACCTGGGTACTCATGGTAAATTCCCTTCATTACCCATCATTCGATGACGAGGTAGTTATGCTATGGACAAGAAGAAGAACAAGATGCAATGTACCAAGCTGAAGCAAGGGCATAAGACTTTGCTACCAGGGTTATTTCTTCTTCATTGTCCGCATGGTGAGATTTCCTTAATTACTGTCTAAAGAAGCGTATCACATAAAGAATCTAACATATTGAGCAATTTAAATACATGTGCTGCTGAAAAGTTGATTGGTAATATTAACAGTGGTACATTGGTACATGAATGATCAGGAATAGTGCTTCTGTTAGCTTGACTCAACTTGACTGAACAAATGGTTTTGTTGAATCTTTTAGCTTTAATTTTATTCTGGCTATAATAGCGGTCTTTTTGAAATAACCTTCCCTGTTAAATTAGTACTGTCTCAAATCTTCTTGTAAGTTAATGAAAATGGTTTTAATTTTCAGTGTAGTAAGCGGTAATAGCCATAATACTAATAATTTATCGAGACAAATTTATCACAGTGTAGGAGATATTTAAACATACCTGGCCATTCTTGTTGCGTACATTTTACCAATGCACCGCTGGATATTTGGCTAGTCTGTATTGTCAAGCTAACCTTTTTTCAGGAGAGAAGATCCTACCAACAATTGTGGCAGTGTTGTAGGATTGCAAGTGTTGGTAGCTTTCAATTATCTAAAAAATATACTCGTTTCAAATAAAAAAAATTTGTGTTAGTTTTTCTTAGTTTAATCGAGTTAATCAAACTAACCAAACAATTAATCTGATTAATTTGAAAATAAGATGAACAGTATGAAAACATTAAAGCTCTACGCTAAAATTATGAATATATATATTATATGAATATGCTATGGATATGAGGTCATGGATGACAGTGAATCTCCCAACATTCCATTCTCTGTCTTTGTATCTAGATTCCAAGTTGGTAAGCAATACGAACTGGTGTCATATTTGTTATACAGTGTATATATATACATGTATATATATATATATATATATAATAGATAAGTTGTCAGGCCTACTGCTAACAGCACTCTACACTCTAAAAAGTGCGGAGTGTTATAACTAACTAGAGTGTGGAATAGGTTAATTATACTTATCTTTGTTCCAGATTGATGTTTTATTCTGGGGTCACGACAGGTCTGTTTCGTGCTGGTGCACTCTTCAGGTGACTTGTGTTGAATGGCGGGTGGAGTTGCCTCTCCTGATGTTGTTGGTGGTGTCTGTAGCTCCGCCTCTGCCTGGATCGTATTGGCTGAGTAGGTACTTCTTGGAGTGTCTGCATGTATTGTTTAATTCATTTCTTTTGTTTAAGGTGGCTGTTTCTGGCCTGCAAATGATGTAATATTTTTCACTAAGGCACAGATGACATTTCTTTGTTTGGTTTATATATATATATATATATATATATATATATATATATATATATATATATATATATATATATATATATATATATAAAACTATGTGTACTAAAAAAGCTACAAATAAAAGTTATATTGATACACATTAGTAAAAAGAGTGCTCAATGTTTAGAGTAAAAACAGAGCTGATAAAAAACTATGTGTACTAAAAAAACTACAAATAAAAGTTATATTGATACACATTAGTAAAAAGAGTGCTCAATGTTTAGAGTAAAAACAGAGCTGATAAAAAACTATGTGTACTAAAAAAACTACAAATAAAAGTTATATTGATACACATTAGTAAAAAGAGTGCTCAATGTTTAGAGTAAAAACACATAGTTTTATATCAGCTCTGTTTTTACTCTAAACATTGGGCACTCTTTTTACTAATGTGTATCAATATAACTTTTATTTGTAGCTTTTTTAGTACACATAGTTTTATATATATATATATATGAAATTGTTTCCTCACCCCGGCTACCCCGTATGGGTGGTAAATTCTGCTTTAACTCGGGTCTCTTACAAGAGACCTGGGAGTTTGAGCACTCGCCTCAAGATCTTAGCTGTTCCCAATAGCGCACTTTTCTGCAACTCACCTGAGTTGATTGCTGTTGGTATTTGGGCAAGCCACATTTTTATTTGCCGGTGTTATTGCGCCCAGTGCCCCAATGACTACTGGGATTACAGTTGTTCTTACATTCCAGCATTTTTCAATTTCTTCTCCAAGAGGGATATATTTCTCTACCTTTTCTTTTTCTTTGCTGGCTATATTGTAGTCATTGGGCACTGCTATATCTATTATAGTAGTCTTCTTTTTCTCCTTTTCTACCACCACTATATCTGGTTGGTTTGCTAGGACATGCGTGTCAGTTTGGATGTAGAAGTCCCAGAGGATCTTAGCGCGGTCATTTTCATTGACCTTACCAGGAGCTTCCCACCAGTGTTGTGGTTTATTAAGGCCATACTCATCACATAGACTTCTATACACAACACCTGCGACATGATTATGCCGCTCAGTGTATGCGTTCCCTGCTAGCTGCTTGCATCCACTGATGATGTGTTGGATGGTCTCAGGTGCATCTTTGCACAGTCTACATCTAGGATTGTCTCTAGTGTGATAGATTTTCGTTTGAAGTTGCCTTGTTGGGAGCACTTGCTCCTGGACTGCCATGATTAGCGACTCTGTATTGGCCGTTAGGTTTCCTTTGTTCAGCCACATATATGTCTGGTGAAGATCGCCAACCTAAGATATTTGTTGGTGGTAAGCACCATGAAGAGGTTTCGTGTGCCAGTCAATTTCCTCATCCTCAGGGCGTAGGTCCGTTGTAAGAGCACCCGATTGAAATTCAGCTAGCAACTTATCTGAGATGGCCATGGAGGCTGCATATGCTTTGATGCTTTGCTCCTCTTCTTTCACTATCTGCTGTACA
This sequence comes from Watersipora subatra, assembly GCF_963576615.1. Lineage (NCBI taxonomy): Eukaryota > Metazoa > Bryozoa > Gymnolaemata > Cheilostomatida > Watersiporidae > Watersipora > Watersipora subatra. The sequence continues at coordinate 31,586,004 of NC_088711.1, forward strand.
CTTTTGAGTCCCTTACCGCCATCTTTCCTATCAAGATACAATCTAGTAGTATCAGATTTTGGGTGGAGTACTCCATCCATATATATATATATATCTATATACATATATATATATATATATATATATATATATATATATATATGTGGAACTATATTTCCCAACTAGGAGGCTTCTATCAATATATAATCCATGTTAGGAGGCTCTGAAAAATTAGGAGGCGTCCAGGGAGCCTCCTAATTCTAGCAGTGTTTATAGTGCTTAACAACCCTATAGAAGTATTTTAAACATAATTCCCATAATTGCCTTATATATCTATATTCATATATATGAAAAAGAGGAGACAACTCCAACAAAAATGTGTAATTTTTTATCAATAAATTATAAACTCTAGGAGGCTCTTATATATGGAACTAGGAGGCATATATCAATTTTAAAATATTCTTACTTTTAAGTGTTTTGGTATCGTTTCAGTTAATAGCACAATCTATTTAAAAACATATTGCAATAAGCTTATGACTAATCATCAGCCAATACAAAGAATTAGCAGCTATGTCGGATACAGTCAGTTTTGCTAATATTCATGATAGCTTTATTAGATTTGAAAAATAAAGTTGTATCTTAACAAACTACAATACATTACAATTTATTTGCTGACCCTCTTTATGGTTTTCAAGACTGCCATTTAAGCACTCCCTTTTTTTGCACGGTTTCTCATTGATCTGCCCTTTTTTGTGAAAATTCACAATAATTGCACATTATGGTTTCCACTGATGTTTAAGCATGGCTGTAGTAAAAGTTTAAATAAGTCTACAATCAGTAAAATTCATATTTTTGCTGCCGTTGCATCCAGCCACAAAATAAATCTTTTTTTGAAACTTTGCATCCGAACGCAATACCTGAGAGATGGTTTTTTAGTCAAAGAATTGATTTTTTAAATTTATTGAAATAAAGTGGCAGAAGTATAACCACAGTATATAACAGCTAGCGAGATGTGGCTGTTATAATGTTGCTGTGGCTGTTAGGACTATTAGTTTTTCACCAATGTAGTCTACTAGAGCTTGGTAGCAGCAGAATAACTACATGTAAGGGAGCACATCACATTTGGTAAGTTGTTCATGTTATTTTAGTCAATTTACGGTTTATTTACTTGAACATACAGTTGTAAAAAGGCAGTATAATTTTTATTTAATATTGAAATAGGACTAGCGTGAAAAAAAGTATGTTTCAATTATTATAATTTTTAAGGAATGTAGCATAGAACACATTTGATATATTTTTTTACACCCGTTTATGTCATCCAACTGCTGATATTGTTCTGCATAGAAAAGTCAAGAAAGTTCAGCATTATAATACCATAAAGGAGAATATCAAAACTTTTTGTAAAATCCTTATTTTGGACTTTTTTGTTGTTACACAAATGTTCAGTTTTGTAACATCAACACAGACACGCCAGCTGACAATTAATAGTTATTTTAGTGAATCAGTTAAATCTCTAACTTTAATCTATTTTCAGTTATTATTATAATAATTTTTGATGCTTTTTTATAATGATAAGTAAAGTTATTAATGTGGTTCTACCAACAGTCAAAACTGTTATTAGAATAACATGGTCATTATGTTATCGTATTATTGTTATCATGAATGGTGAGAGTTTGCGTATTTCAATTATGATTTTGTAAGTAATAGTAGTACATGCATAGGCATAAGCAAGTAAGTGGGGTATATGCAGCCTTTGAATTTTAAAACTTTTAGTATTTAGTTTGAATCTTGTGTAGTAATTGTGTAGTAATTAAGAGCTTAGCTGTTTTATAGAGCTTCAGCAGTAGGAGGCAGACATTCAAGTTTGCCAAAAAACCTAACCAGTGAACTAAAATGTGTATTTTGCATTCATTTTGGTTTGTATATCTGTTTATGTTATTTGAATTATCTATTCATTTTTAGTAGAAACTTGGTAAGCATTATTGCCAGTATAGTCATCAGATGGCAGAAAGTATTAGACAAAGTTGGATGTTCTTTTCTAGAAAAGGTATGCTGCTAATTACACGTTGGTTTGCATAAAAAATATGTCAAAATAATCAAGGTTTCATCTACCGAATTTTATAATATTTTTTAACATGTAAATAATTATAGATTACAAACTATAAAACATTATATCAGTAAGGTTGTATTTTGAAATGTAGTAATGTTTGACGTTTTGGCAAAGTTACAATGATAAGCAAAACTTTAAATTCACCAACACAAAATATACTGTACAAAGTTTTACTGTAACTAGCAAAAGTATACCTTACGTAAGAATGTAACAGCATGCCCAAAAGTAGTTTTTCTTTGTATAGTTGCAAATAATCAATGACGCTTCATAATCAAATTAATCAATTAGTTATAGATAACTGCTGGATGAGAAGCATTGATGGCCCACACCAAAGACTGATTTGCAGACATCAAATTAAAGGTATGCGATATTGCAATAAGTTGCTGTAAACTAGCACATTATACATGCGAGCCAAAAATTAGTGTGATAATTTGATATAGCCATAGCTTCAGTAAAAAAAGTTGTCAATTTTTACAGGCATTGTATTATTTTAAACGCTTACATAAACCATTATGCCACTTTTGTGTTCTATTCATCTATTATTGGCAGATTACATAATATAAATAGCGCACACCAATCAAAGGAATGTAGCATAGCAAAGAGATTTAGTATTGCTCTTCTTAGTCTTTATGAGTCATGGTTGCAATTGCTTAGCAATTGCATAATTATATAAAACGAATAGTTTTCTATGGTTACCCATTATCACTTTTAGTTACTCAGCCAACACTGAGAGTAATTATTAGATTTGAGATATCATGTTTAGAGGCAGGAGATTGACAAATATTTTGTTGGTTTTTACTCTTACCCTACCATATGCGAATTTATGCTAAATCTATCAGCAACTGCCGTATACACATTTTTGCAAATTTTCCAACACTTGCGTGGTCACCTAATTTTATTATCCGGTAAAAACATAACGGATGATTTTAAAACTTTTATGGTATTGTCAGTGTGGTTCGAAAATTTCTCTAATAGATTAGTCTAAGATAACCAAGCAGTTTCAAATTTTTTTTGAGAATTTCCAAAATAAAAATGGACATTTTTTGTGTAAGTTTTGTTAAGTATCGCGCAAGTCAGAAAACAGATAATTACTTACATGTATGTTGATGACATTATAGCCAATTCAAATTCAGATTTTTGTGATTACACAGATAATTAAAGTAGCAGCAGTGACTCTGATGATAATGAAAATAATAGTTTTGTAAGTGTAAGGGACATTGTAGAGCATCGCTTTAGCTTCGTAGCGATCGTAGCTTCACATAGCTTTAGCAGTGCACAAAGTGAAGGTACATTGATTTTTGCATAGCACACTATATGTTAACATTTTAGCAAAATAAAATATATTACAAAAAGTTTCTAGATAAACTTTGAAGTTGAAACAAAATTGTATACATGCTTCATGTACATATCATGAAGCTAAATTGGCAATTTTCGGTGAAATGGCTGGCGGTAGGCCGGTAGCTTAGTTTGTACATGGGTGGCAGCAAAAGGGTAAAGCTATAACAGAATTAGAGATAAAAGTGTATGTATTTCCTTTTGAATGATTTAGTGAACTTTGATAATTAAGACAATGAGTTTGGCGAATGATATATATATATAAGATGCTGCTGAAGTTGCGCAATTCAACTCATGGCTTTTAATTATTACCTCAAAATGTTGAAAACACGCGATAGGAAGGGCCAGAACACTACTAAAACTCATAGTTACTCAAAGCTGAAATACAGTAAGTTTTATACAAATTGCTATACAATAACAAAACTGCACAACTATTGGTAAAAATATAAATAGCAATATATATTATTATTTTTGGCCTTCGGTATCGGGCAGCATGTATGCAGTTTGTTTGCTGATGTTAACAAAAGTTTTACTAATAAGCTACATAATTTGCTCAATTATTTGTGTCAACTTTAAAATTTAAGACAAATGTAGTGTTAGCACTTTTAGAATATACTACAAATAAACGCAGAGGAACTTTTTGTGGCATATGACTTGAATTGAAAAGTTCTCTGAAAATGCAACTTGTATTTGCCCATTTTAATACTTTAAAATGTCAAAGGGAGCTCATAATGAAAGCAACTTTAATATAATTTCAAGATGCTCCAAACAGGGTGCGGATGTTATGTTGACAAACATTAAAAGGTCACTCTGTACTATGGCTAGTAAGTATTTACATGTAATTAGATTTTGCATTGATGCTTTCAATTAGGTAGTGTAGGAAATCTATTTACATTAGCTAATTTACCAGCATGTGCAATACCCAGCTTTGTTTCCTATCCATCACAAACATTTTGCCAACGCTTATAATAATTCATTGCTCTTTTTAAATCTGATTTCTGAACCAAAGGTAGTTTCAGCGGTATAAGAACATATACTTCTCTTCCTATGGGTCTACTCACTGTTTTGTAGCAGCAAAGGCCATTGTTTTTAAAAGGTCTGTAAGAATTGTATTACTTATTTTGACTTCCATTGGTGCTCGTAGCAAATATAATTTCAGTACAATTTGCATCAATAAAGTTATTATTACTTGTTTGTAAAGTATTTGGAGCAAAACAATATTTTATGTGCACAACAAACATTTTTGCTGCAAGCTTACCAAAACAAAATAAAACGTTTATTTTTATGTTACATTATAATTAAACATCATGTTCTATTCAGTTATTGCTGTCAGTACTATGCAGTTATTGCTGTCAATGTTCTTTGTGCATTCTTGGCACACTTTTATGTTAAACTTCCAATGCATTAAACACTTTAGAAATAAAGTGTCCAAACAGGGATGCATAACATGAGATTTGTCACTGGCTAGTTTTGACCTATATCTAGCACTCTTTAGCCAAAGGTGTCTAGCTTTACTAAAAAGTTTGGTAGTGAAATTGTACATAGATTCATTGCCAGCATACACGTCAATCATGATGCCTATGCTCTTATTATGTGTGTTCTACTATTGCCTGCTTAGCTAATTCACTTTCTACTTCTCAATAGCCTCAGCCTTCGAATGAAAGCTATTGTTGTTATTCCTATTCTTTGTAACTTTATAATGAAGGAGGTTGTGGTTGGGCAGCTCATTTGCTTTTCACTCTATTAGAAGTATTGCAGCACAAGTATAACTGCAGTAATAAAATCTGCACAGATTTGCATAATGTGGTCTTATTCTCCAAGGTCTTTTCACTAGCAGAAATGATCTATGTACTTATGCAATTGTGGTTTGTGCTTAAAGTGACTCATTCTCCTAATGTGGCATGGCTTGCTATCTTCTTGCATGCTAGTCAATTGATTAAATAGATTGTAAGAAACAAGTCAACCTCCTATTCCTACACAACCTAAATACTTATCACATAAGTTCAACCTTCTAGCGAGATATTAGCCGCTAAATTTTTTGCTTTTTTCACGCGTCTAGCCATTTAGGGTTTTGCAGCAGCAGAAGAACAGACTAAGCATGTCACAATTGGTATATTTGTTTGTCACAATTGTTTTATATTACTTTTGCCAATTTTGTCATTGAATTAATTGTACCATATTATGGTGAAAGGGCATCATGAAAAGTATTTTACTTCACCTCAATACCAATGCAAAAGGTTAGACCGGTAGTGGCCATTTTTGACCTTTAGGGCGAGCCACTTTAAATACTATTTCTAAGCAACTTACTCATTTCATCAAATTGCGACGACAAACAACAATGCATAGGTTTTCGCAGCTATTTTGGATTTGGATTTTACTGCCTTAATTGCAGGATCGTAATATTGTCAAGTTAAAAAGGTCAAGAAACCCCAACTTTATAATGCTAAAAGAATGAAATTATTACTAATTTTCATAAAATGATAACTTTGTAATTATACACGAGGGTAGCTTTGTGAGATTAACCGACACACATTAAAATAATTATGGTAACATATAGCATGGTAGCCAGCAATTGATGAATATATGTGACTCTGTGGATGCTCCTAATTTTTGTAACATTTTAAAAAGCATTAAAATAATTATGGATGCTTTTTATTCTGATTAGTAGTGTTAGCTGATTGATAGCACCAAACAGGCAGAATTATTAGTAGCCTATACTATACTGCCCTGAGCAAGCAAAACGCTGTATCTTGATATTTGTAAATTGTTCAGCACAAGCACAAACGCGTTTTGGTCGAGCCTGGCATTAGTATTAGCAGTATTTTAGTTGTTTTTTTATTTATTATGGTGAGATATCCAACAATCTTTACCGAAATCTTTTTTCATGAAACTTTAAAATCAAAGGAGTTATTTCACTTAGGGCATTTTGTTTGCTTAAATTGACAATTTACTAAGCTGGCACTAGGCAATCAAAACGCCCTATCACTGCAGATAGGGCCTTTTGATTGCTTAATTGGACTGGTTTCTCATTGTTAGTTTGCCACAAGACCATTTGCCATGACTGGATTATCAAAGGATTACAAGTTTAAATTCTGATATTAATCCGCAATTAGTCAACAAAATAATATATGTTGCAATTCCTATTACTCATCCAGTCAACACATGGATTAAAGCCCTGTAATAGCCATATTTAGCTCAAAAGTTAAGAGATGATCAAAGATCTAGGTATCCTTCAAACCAGATGTCACGAAATGAAAGGAGTAAGTAAAATAGTAATTTAAAAAAGATCAAACGCTTTTATTGAAAATAATTTAAAACAAACAACTGAGTGCAATAATGTCAGTATTTAAAAAAAGTAAAACCTTCCAATGGACATGTAATTAAAACAAATTTTTCATCAAATCTCTGAGTCGGATCTTTAAATCGAGACTTTTGTCACTTAGATATCGTCCTGTCATAATAAATATATTATGATAAAAAATATAGCAATAAGATGAGCACTTAGAAGTGCACTAGCTTGTATGAGCTGCCTTAAAACAACCAATTATATATGCTTCAGTTTCGCTTCCCTTTGTTTATATACTCTTTGATTACATAATGCTGCTCATAATGTCCAAGTTTGAGTATGTTCAGGCCAATCAAAACGCTGTATCTGCAGATAGAGCGCTTTGATTGCCACTTTATGTGTGGTAAATGTGGATAGGGCGTTTTGCACATTGTGAAAAGTGCTATTTCTGGTGGTCTCAGATATATGAAATTTTGAGACATGTTAGATCTCAACCTAAATTACATTAAAGCACAAAAAAGTGAATTTTGAAAAACTTGTCAGATAGGGCGTTTTGCTTGCTTAGGGCAGTATAAAGCTATGATACTGTATTAGTTTCATTGTAATTAACAAGTTGATGCATTTTAGTCATAATTTGATACAGATTTAAACTAGAGGCTGAGTCATAAGTAGGTGACTGGAGTAAATGAAACCCTTTAAATTGTTGAAGCTTTAAAATCTATGTTTCAATTTTGTAGAAGAATATCGCATGAGATAAAATATTACTGCTTCATAGAATTTTAGTAATGGGAGGTATGGGCACGGATTTGCTGAAAACCCTAAAAACATCAGGCATCTTTTGCATCAATTTTTAATCTGCATAACATCTGTTTGGGCTATTAAAATTGTTTTGCTTATTTTGGTAGAAACCTGGTCACCGCATCCAAGCACTATATCCACCAGATGGAAAGTGGTACGAAGCACAGCTGGACGCTTTCTTGAAGGGGGTATGTTGCTGATTAACGGTTAATTTCCACAAGAGCGTGCCACATTAATGAAAGTTTTATTTCAAAAAGTTTATAAGAAATAAGATTACTATAAAACCTTTGTTTGAATGCCATGGCACTGCATTTTTAACCCTTCCAATTATAGTGGCAGAAATTGTCAATTGTGTTTCATAATATATGTTCAATCTTTATTAGCTTCAACTATATCTAAAACCTTTTTGTTATAGATTTTATTTTTCCAACACGTTAAAAAATAGTACTATTCAAAAAACTTAATGCATTCCTACTTCGTGCATTGCTAATGCTATGTGAAGCTACGACCCCGTCGAATCTCAAAAAACAATGCTCTACCATGCTCTTACGAAACTATTACTTTGACCACCATTGAAGTCACTATTGGAGCTGCTACTTTAATTGTATGTGTAATCACTAAAATCTTAATCCGTCATCAACAATCATCAATAATGTTATCAACATAAGTAATTATCTGTTTTCAATTCTGGATGTACTTGCGAAAGCTATAATAGCACTAAATATTTCGAAAATCAGAAAGAACAAATGTTTCTTTTTATGTTGAAAAGTCCTAAACAAAAATTTAAAATTGTTTCGTGAGTTTAGGGTAATTTTACAGGGAAACTTTTGGACAACACTGTCAATACCATAAAAAGTCTTAAAGATTGTTAGTTATGTTGTCAACGAATAATAAAATTAAGTTACTACGCAATTGCCAGGAAATTCGCAACATGCACATATGCCGGTCGTCCATTGATTTCGCCTAAATGCGCATGCAGCGGTGAAAGGGTTAATAAACTATTATGGAATCTCTAATTGAATCCCCATTCATTTAAACGCCCCTCTACTAGACCTGTACTATAATAGATGACGGTTAAAGATAGAACGCCACTGTTCAAGGGAACGTTACTTCTTTTGAAAAAACACATAAAAAACTATATAACACACAAACTAAGCTGTGAGCCAGTGATAACATATACCCTGGGCGTTGAGCTTGCAAAATGCCATCGTTAACTGCTTATTCTAATGCTGTAGCATGTGCAAGAAATTTTAGCCTCAAATAGTAGTACAGATTTCATCATATTTGCTAAACTGTTTTTTCATATATGCCGAACTATCAAGGCCGCTTAAACAATAAAATTATTATCAGCCTGATAGAGATATTAATTATTTCCATGGTGCTGCTTTCAAAGCTTTAACGAAAACACTGTAAAGCTTAGAAGTTAGAAAACTTGCTTCAAAATGCATTGACAAAAGTATTTAATTGCTATTGTTGTAACTGAGTCATTGTTAGTAAAAATTTGTCAACATTTTTCTATCCATCTTGTCCAAAATTGGATCCAAAGATCATAAAATGTTGAAGTTGCAGTCAGCTGGATGTGGTTGTCAATTAAAGGGTGACACTCTAGTTTTCAACACTTTTAGAGTAGCACTCAAATGAACATGGCCTTCAAATTAAGATTCTACCTTATGTCAACTTAGCTGTATTTCAGAATGTTATAATATTGGAGATTTGGGTCAAGGTTGAAATAGCAAGCATAACTTTGCAAATATCGACACAAAAAGATTTTAGTTTTAAATGAGGCTCTGCTTTCATATATTTGCAAATCACTAATGCATGAATTTAAAAAAAGAACCCAAGGGTATATTTCTCTTTGTGTAGTAGCATCTAATCGAAAATGCATTGATTTTAAATAAGTGCAGAGTGACATACATGGATTATCAACACCGAAGAGTGATTTTCAGACATCAGATTAAATGTAGGTAATGCTATGATAAGTGGCTTTAAACTAACACCATGTGCATGGGAACCACATGTGATTATTTTGCTGTAGCTCAAATGCAGTAGAAAAAATAAAGGTGTCTAGCTTTTCAAGTATTTCAGTCAAATTCGTTGCCTACATAAATGCTGACACTAGTCTTTGTGTTCTGCTGCTGTCAGGTTACATAACATAGCTCTCCTAGTCAGAGGCATTTAGGTATCTAGAGCAATCTAGGCATTAGTGGTTTCAATGAACACCTGAACAATGGTGTTTAACCACAGTGCTTGACCTCATAGGTCAAGTATTAGCCTAATTAATGACTCAATAAATAGCTACCCAGTCAGGTCCCACTAAGCTCCCCACTAAGTCCCACGCAGCAATCGTTCTGAACACTGGCCATTGAAACTGCTCAATGAATGTTAATCCTGATCATTTCTCTAATAGTTTGAAGCAAATAGAAATCCAAACTGCTCTATCGCATGCACACAAGTGGCACACTATTTAGTTTCATAATAAGCTACTAAAGTAGTATATAGAAGTGGTCATCAAAGTACCTTCTACAGTATATGTGTGTTTTGAATAACAATACATTGGTTAAGTATTATATTACTAAATTAGAAATGACACTAGCGAGCATTTATGTCCTTATTGTTCACTTGTATCTGAGAAACCGTCAATTCTGTTTTGACTTGCCGCACAAAAACCAGCTTATTTAACTTTTGAATGGAGCTGAGCAATGATATGTGATTCATCAAAACCATAGCTTATCAGATTTTTATAAATGATAATTCACATTATTTACTATTTCAGTCAGCAGAAAACGGTAAAGTGCAGAGGAAATAGCAGAATTTGACAAGCACTGGACTGAAAAATCAGGCAAACTGCCAACAAGATCAGTGTTGGATGCTATACACTCAACGCTGCCTAACAGAAGTGTTATAGTGATTCGGGCTCGAGCCAACAACTTGCTAAAGAAGGCTGCGAGAAAAAATGCCAGCTGAATTTTTTATGTTGTTGAACCTTCTTATTATCATTGCGTTGTATTTGTCAATAAATGTGCTCTTTTTGAAGACTAAAAGAGACCAACTCCGCAGTAATGCACTTGTATAGTTATTTTGTATCAAGCAGTCTTAGCTATTATTTTATGTACAGAAAATGTGCATAAAACAATGACTATGATAGATAATACAATACCGACAATAGATATTATCTGTTGTACTGCACTGTACACTATGATGTATTATTCAAGGAACAATCTCTAAGATAAATTATAATAATTCTTTTAAAGAAAAACCAAATATAGGGAAATATGCCGCAGCAGCCAGTCTACTGACAACTTACTGTCAAACTGACAAGCCCAAAAAATTACTTAGAACGCTGTGCTTGACTAAAAACAATCAGAAATTCACTACACAATGGGAAAAATATCTTTTTGGGTCATTTTACAAATTTAAGTGAATGTGTCTGAGTAGAATGTTTTATCAATTTCTTGACAGTTCAGGGCATTATTATTACTGGTAAAATGTGAATAATAGCACTCAGTATTACTATTGATCAATAAAACCACCCACAGTCAAGAGATCTAAAGTTAGAAAAAATTTGGTACTGTGCTGGGTCCAGCCCGACTGATCATTGCTAACAATAAATTGCAGTAAGAAAGAAGTTTTGAAAGCGAAAATGCCCTCAAGATAGAATGTTATTGTATTTTTATTGGCTCTCTACGTGACATTAAGTTTTTCCCTGGGTTCTACATAGGCACAATGGGCTTGTTTGGAATCTACCCAATTTATGGTGGTGTGGTATTGCGCCGGTTTTGCAACCTGACACACCATTCCCAAGTGGGGAAATGTTTTTACTTAACGTTCTAAGAGTGGCTTAAGATGAATAGAAAGACATTGCTGTTATTGTATGTTAGATTGAGTAACTAAGTATGTTGTGCAAGTAATTCATATTATTACTGTAGATAATATGCACAGCAAGCAAAAATGTGTGTGTTTCATTTTAGCAATCACAGTAACTGAGTTGCGTCAATGCATTGTTACCAACTAATTTTTTTAAGTTTTTTATGCAGTGCAGCAGCGATATGAGACTGAATAAGAAACTATAACATAGACCATATTTATAAATATTGAGTTACATTATTCGTTTATTTTAGTGAGCAGAAAGTTATGCAGCCTAAAAAAAAATTGAGAGTTCAAAAAGCCATGATCGGAAGATTTAGGCAAACTACCAAAAATGACAGAGCTGTATACTGTTAAAAGAAATTGGTGTTTGAAAATTATAATGATGACTTATGCCCGAGCCCACAACTTACTCAAGAAGCTGCAAAATTAAACTGGCAGCAGGGTCTTCTTGTTGTTGAGGCTTTTGTAATATCGCATTAATCTTGACGTCTGAATAAATTTACTCCACTTGGTGACTAAGCAACGACCATTCTATGGTACTTGACTAATTGAATTTTTTGGTATCAAGCATGGTGGCTGTTGTTGTTTTATATACAAATTTATTGAATCCTAGGTTAAAGTTTAACATACTAAACAATATGTAAGTTTTAACAACAATTAAATTATTTCAGAAAAAAATACTTGGAAATGTGCAACAGAGGCCGGTTTGCCCACAACCCATGATCGCACCAATAGGCACAAAAATAAAGTAGATTCTATAGTAAAATGTTGTGAGTGTTTTTAGATAATTTTGTTACTTTTCTGATATGTCATAAGTCAGAGAAGTCATTCATTTTGCGTATAAGTTGCTAAAAGAGAACAAGTTTTTTTTGGCTTCTTAGCTAATGTGTGCAAGTTATGCTATCTTCTTAACATAGTACATAATCGATCATAGCCTTCTGAAGTATGTGCACTGTATACATCATAAGTACTTCTAAAACCAATATGTAAGTTAAATAGCTTTTTACATATGTGAAAGGTATATCGCTATAAGATACAAGTTGTATAGTTTCATGCAACCTTCTGACTAGTATATAAATTATAGTTGTTAAGTAATAATAACAGATAAATAAGTTATAGCAACCTACTAAATGATATATAAATATCAGCAGCCTCTTAAATAATATATAATCCATAGCAGCCTCCTAACTGATATATAAATAGTACTGTAGCTACCAACTATATAAAACTCAGATTATAGCAGACTCTTAGTTGATCTATAAGTGATAGCAACATCCCAATTTATGTGTAACCCATGGCACATCTGCATTGATATGTAAGTTATAGCAACCTCCTAACTGATATATAAATAGTAGCTACCAACTATATGAAATTCAAATTATAGTAAACTCTTTTGTGATCTATAAGTCATAGCAACATCCTAAATTCTATGTAACCCATAGCAACCATTGCAATGATATGTAAGTTATAGCAACCTCCTAAATGATATATAAATAGCAGCAGCCTCCTAATTAATATATAATTCATAGCAGTCTCCTAACTGATATATAAATAGTACTGTAGCTACCAACTATATGAAATTCAAATTATAGCAAACTCTCAGGCGATCTATAAGTGATAGCAGCACCCTAAATTATATGTAACCCGTAGCAGCCTCTGCAATGATATGTAAGTTATAGAAACCTCCTAAATGATATGTAAATAGCAGCAGCCTCCTAATTAATATATAATTCATTGCAGCCTCCTAACTGATATATAAATAGTACTGTAGCTACCAACTAAATGAAATTCAAATTATAGTAAACTCTTTTGTGATCTATAAGTCATAGCAACATCCTAAATTCTATGTAACCCATAGCAACCACTGCAATGATATGTAAGTTATAGCAACCTCCTAAATGATATATAAATAGCACCAGCTTCCTAATTAATATATAATTCATTGCAGCCTCCTAACTGATATATAAATAGTAGCTACCAACTAAATGAAATTCAAATTATAGTAAACTCTTATGTGATCTATAAGTCATAGCAACATCTCAAATTATGTGTAACACATGGCACCTATGCAATGATATGTAAGTTATAGCAACCTCTTAAATGATATATAAATAGCACCAGCTTTCTAATTAATATATAATTCATTGCAGCCTCCTAACTGATATATAAATAGTAGCCGCCAACTATATGAAATTCAAATTATAGGAAACTCTTATGTGATCTATAAGTCATAGCAACATCCTAAATTCTATGTAACTCATAGCAACCTCTGCAATGGTATGTAAGATAAAACAACCTCAAAAATGATGTAAAAATAGCAGCAGCCTCCTAATTAATATATAATTCTTAGCAGCCTATTAACTGATATATAAATAATTGCTATCAACTATGGAAAATTCAAATTATAGCAAGGTCTTAGGTGATCTATGAGTGATAGCATCATCCTAAATTATATGTAACTCATAGCAGTCTCTGCAATGAGATGTAAGTTATAGCAACCTCCTAAATGATATATAAATATCAGCAGCCTCCTAATTAATATATAATCCATAGCAGCCTCCTAACTGATATATAAATAATAGCTATCAACTATGGAGAATTCAAATTATAGCAAGGTCTTAGGTGATCTATAAGTGATAGCAACATCCTAAATTATATGTAACCCATAGCAGCCTCTGCAATGATATGTAAGTTATAGCAACCTCCTAAATGATATATAAATATCAGCAGCCTCCTAATTGATATATAATCCTTAGCAGCCTCCTAACTGATATATAAATAATAGCTATCAACTATGGAAAATTCAAATTATAGCAAGGTCTTAGGTGATCTATAAGTGACAGCATCATCCTAAATTATATGTAACTCATAGCAGCCTCTGCAACGATATGTAAGTTATAGCAACCTCCTAAATGATATATAAATAGCAGCAGCCTCCTAATTAATATATAATTCATAGCAGTCTCCTAACTGATATATAAATAATAGCTATCAACTATGGAAAATTCAAATTATAGCAAGGTCTTAGGTGATCTATAAGTGATAGCAACATCCTAAATTATATGTAACTCATAGCAGCCTCTGCAATGATATGTAAGTTATAGCAACCTCCTAAATGATATATAAATATCAGCAGCCTCCTAATTAATATATAATCCTTAGCAGCCTCCTAACTGATATATAAATAATAGCTATCAACTATGGAAAATTCAAATTATAGCAAGGTCTTAGGTGATCTATAAGTGACAGCATCATCCTAAATTATATGTAACTCATAGCAGCCTCTGCAACGATATGTAAGTTATAGCAACCTCCTAAATGATATATAAATAGCAGCAGCCTCCTAATTAATATATAATTCATAGCAGTCTCCTAACTGATATATAAATAATAGCTATCAACTATGGAAAATTCAAATTATAGCAAGGTCTTAGGTGATCTATAAGTGATAGCATCATTCTAAATTATATGTAACTCATAGCAGCCTCTGCAATGATATCTAAGTTATAGCAACCTCCTAAATGATATATAAATATCAGCAGCCTCCTAATTAATATATAATCCATAGCAGCCTCCTAACTGATATATAAATAATAGCTATCAACTATGGAAAATTCAAATTATAGCAAGGTCTTAGGTGATCTATGAGTGATAGCATCATCCTAAATTATATGTAACTCATAGCAGTCTCTGCAATGAGATGTAAATTATAGCAACCTCCTAAATGATATATAAATATCAGCAGCCTCCTAATTAATATATAATCCATAGCAGCCTCCTAACTGATATATAAATAATAGCTACCAACTATGTGAAATTCAAATTATAGCAATTTCTCAAGTGATTTATAAGTTATAGCAACATACTTTATTATATGTAAATCAGAGCAGCCTCTCAAACAAACAAGTTATCGCAAACTCCTAAATGATATAAGTTACGACATCTTACTAAAGGGTATGTGAGCTATGCCATGCTATGTAATGTTTCCATTGTTAATATTACATAAATTAAAATGGTAACATTCTAATTTATGTGTAATTTGTAGCAATCTGCTAACTGGCAATCATTATTTTTGCTTACTCATTGAGTTATGAATTAATTTACCTTCAAATTGATATGTAATTTACAACAACCATCTAGACATTCTCCAAGTTTTGACAGTTTTTCTAGTATGCATATATACAAAGTATGATAAGGCGATAAATATATATTGTATGATACCATATTCTCCTTAAATTTCCATAAAAATATATAATGATTAGGAGGTGAATAAATATATATATATATATATATATATATATATATATCTACAATGTAGATAAATTAGACCATATAGGAGGCTTACCCATATATATTTGCGTTAACTCCTAATCCCTTATATTCCGAAACCTCCTAACTGGTATATATTTATTCAACTCCTAACTCTGAAATATGGGTATATATATATATATAAAAATTGTTTCCTCACCCCGGATACCCCGTATGGGTGGTAAATTCTGCTCTAACTCGGGTCTCCTACCAGAGACCTGGGAGTTTGAGCACTCGTCTCAAGATCTTAGCTGTTCCCAATAGCGCACTTTTCTGCAAATCACCTGAGTTGATTGTTGTTGGTATTTGGGCAAGCCACATTTTATGCGCCGGTGTTATTGCGCCCAGTGCCCCAATCACTACTGGGATTACGGTTGTTCTTACATTCCAGCATTTTTCAATTTCTTCTCCAAGAGGGAGATATTTTTCTACCTTTTCTTTTTCTTTGCTGGCTATATTGTAGTCATTGGGTACTGCTATATCTATTATAGTAGCCCTCTTGTTCTCCTTGTCTACCACCACTATATCTGGTTGGTTTGCTAGGACATGCTTGTCAGTTTGGATGTAGAAGTCCCAGAGGATCTTAGCGCGGTCATTTTCATTGACCTTACCAGGAGCTTCTCACCAGTGTTGTGGTTTATTAAGGCCATACTCATCACATAGACTTCTATACACAATACCTGCGACATGATTATGCCGCTCAGTGTATGCGTTCCCTGCTAGCTGTCTGCATCCACTGATGATGTGTTGGATGGTCTCAGGTGCATCTTTGCACAGTCTGCATCTAGGATCGTCTCTAGTGTGATAGATTTTTGTTTGGAGTTGCCTTGTTGGGAGCACTTGCTCCTGGGCAGCCATGATTAGCGACTCTGTATTGGCCGTTAGGTTTCCTTTGTTCAGCCACATATATGTCTGGTGAAGATCGCCAACCTTAGATATTTGTTGGTGGTAAGCACCATGAAGAGGTTTCGTATGCCAGTCAATTTCCTCATCATCAGGGCATAGGTCCGTTGTGAGAGCAGCCGATTGAAATTCAGCTAGCAAATTATCTGAGATGGCCATGGAGGCTGCATATGCTTTGATGCTTCGCTCCTCCTCTTTCACTGTCTGCTGTACACTTTTGAGTCCCCTACCGCCATCTTTCCTATCAAGATACAATCTAATAGTATCAGATTTTGGGTGGAGTGCTCCATGCATGGTCAGCAGTTTACGAGTTGCTATATCTGTTTCTTTGATGGCTTCCTCAGTCCACTTTATTATGCCTGCTGGATATCTTATTACTGGCAGTGCGTAGGTATTTATTGCCATGATTTGGTTCTTGGCATTGAGCTGGCTCCGTAAGACCTGCCGAAGGCGTTTCTTGTATTCGGAAATGGCTTTGTGACGTACCTCGGCTTCGTGGTTGATGTTGCTTTGCATAATCCCCAAGTACTTGTACCCTTCTTCTATATCTTTGATGGTACCATTTGGCATTCTTAGGCCATCTGTGAGCATAGAATGGCCTTTCTTAAGAATTAGCCTTCCACATTTCACAATACCGAAGGTCATTCCGATGTCCTTGCTGTATACCTGAGTGAGGTGTATTAGCGAATCAATGTCCCTTTCTTTGTTAGCGTACAGCTTGATGTCATCCATGTAGAAGAGGTGGTTTATCTTGGTGCCACTCTTAAACTGGTACCCATATTGAGTCTCCTCCAGCATATTGCTTAGAGGGTTTAGGCATATGCAGAAGAGCAGCGGTGATAAGGAGTCACCTTGATAGATGCCTCGCTTAATTTGTACACTCGCCAGCTTTTTGCCATTAGCCTCCAGTTCCGTCTTCCATTTGGTCATTGACATCTTGATGAATGCCACAAGAGCAGGGTGAACATTGTACATACTGAGGCACTCAAGTATCCAACTATGGGGAATTGAGTCATAGGCCTTTCTGTAGTCAATCCAAGCCATGGCAAGATTGGTTTGCCTTCTCCTGCTGTCTTGACAGACCGTCCGATCCACCAGTAACTGATGTTTAGCTCCTCGGGTGTTGCGCCCAATTCCTTTCTGAGCACTGGTCATATAGTGACTCATGTGCTCTTCCAGTTTGTCTGCAACTATTCCTGAGAGCAGTTTCCAAGTGGTGGGCAAGCACGTTATTGGTCGATAGTTTTTGGGAATCGGCCCCTGCTTTGGATCTTTTATCAGAAGCACAGTTCGTCCTTTGGTCTGCCATTCTGGATGGTCACTTTGTTCTATTAGGTATTCCATCTGCTTAGCCATTCTAGTGTGAAGTGATGTCAATTTCTTTAACCAGAAGGCTTGAATCATGTCATGGCCAGGTGCTGCCCAGTTTTTCATACGCTGCACCCTGCACTTAATGTCGTCTTTGCTGATGGTGAGTCCTTGCTGAGCCACAGTGTGTTGTTGGTTCTCTTTAAGCCTCTTCAGCCAATTTGCAGTGGTGTTATGAGTGGTCTCTATATATATATATATATATATATATATATATATATATATATATATATATATATATATATATATATATATATATATATATATATATATATATATATATATATATATATATATATATATATATATATAGAGACCAAAGCTCATCACTTTTGTGATTTGAGCACTCTGGTGCCAGCACATTGACTTTCTTAAAGTCTGCGAGGCAACTTAGTTGTTTCGTGGCAGGAAGTCAACTCTCATTGGTAATGGGATTTGTGTCCCTTGCCTAAGCTCTGAGCTGCACTGATGAGGCTTCAATAGCCGAAACAGTACTGTCTGTAGCATGAGTATATGCTCCCTTACTTCGGTTTGGTTGAGCACTCTGTGAGAGGTGCGGCACTATTAGCCTTTGTGCAAAGCTCATCACTTTTGTGATTTGAGCACTCTGGTGCCAGCACATTGACTTTCTTAAAGTCTGCGAGGCAACTTAGTTGTTTCGTGGCAGGAAGTCAACTCTCATTGGTAATGGGATTTGTGTCCCTTGCCTAAGCTCTGAGCTGCACTGATGAGGCTTCAATAGCCGAAACAGTACTGTCTGTAGCATGAGTATATGCTCCCTTACTTCGGTTTGGTTGAGCACTCTGTGAGAGGTGCGGCACTATTAGCCTTTGTGCAAAGCTCATCACTTTTGTGATTTGAGCACTCTGGTGCCAGCACATTGACTTTCTTAAAGTCTGCGAGGCAACTTAGTTGTTTCGTGGCAGGAAGTCAACTCTCATTGGTAATGGGATTTGTGTCCCTTGCCTAAGCTCTGAGCTGCACTGATGAGGCTTCAATAGCCGAAACAGTACTGTCTGTAGCATGAGTATATATATATATATATATATATATATATATATATATATATATATATATATATATATATAACTATATTTCCCAACTAGGAGGCTTCTATCAATATATAATCCATGTTAGGAGGCTCTGAAAAATTAGGAGGCGTCCAGGGAGCCTCCTAATTCTAGCAGTGTTTATAGTGCTTAACAACCCTATAGAAGTATTTTAAACATGATTCCCATAATCGCCTTATATATCTATATTCATATATATGGAAAAGAGGAGACAACTCCAACAAAAATGTGTAATTTTCTATCAATAAATTATAAACCCTAGGAGGCTCTTATATATGGAACTAGGAGGCATATATCAAATTTAAAACATTCTTACTTTTAACTGTTTTGGTATCGTTTCAGTTAATAGCACAATCTATTTAAAAACATATTGCAATAAGTTTATGACTAAGCATCAGCAAATACAAAGAATTAGCAGCTATGTCGGATACAGTCAGTTTTGCTAATATTCATGATAGCTTTATTAGATTTGAGAAATAAAGTTGTATATTAACAAACTACAATACATTACAATTTATTTGCTGACCCTCTTTATAGTTTTCAAGACTGCCATTTAAGCACTCCCTTTTTTTGCAAGGTTTCTCATTGATCTGCTCTTTTTTGTGAAAATTCACAATAATTGCACATTATGGTTTCAACTGATGTTTAAGCATGGCTGTAGTAAAAGTTTAAATAAGTCTATAATCAGTACAATTCATATTTTCGATGCCGTTGCATCCAGCCACAAAATAAATCTTTTTTTGAAACTTTGCATCCAAACGCAATACCTGAGAGATGGTTTTTTAGTCGAAGAATTGATTTCTTAAATTTATTGAAGTAAAGTGGCAAAAGTATAACCACAGTATATAACAGCTAGAGAGATGTGGCTGTTATAATGTTGCTGTGGCTGTTAGGACTATTAGTTCTTCACCCATGTAGTCTACTAGAGCTTGGTAGCAGCAGAATGACTACATGTAAGGGAGCAAGTCACATTCGGTAAGTTGTTCATGCTATTTTAGTCAATTTACAGTTTATTTACTTGAAACATACAGTTGTAGAAAAGCAGTATAAGTTTTATTTAATATTGAAATAGGACTAGCGTAAAAAAGTATGTTTCAATTATTATAATTTTTAAGGAATGTAGCACAGAACACGTTTGATATATTTTTTACATCCGTTTATGTCATCCAACTGCTGATATTGTTCTGCATAGAAAAGTCAAGAAAGGTCAGCATTATATTACCAAAAAGGAAAAAATCAAAACTTTTTGTAAAGTCCTAATTTTTGACTTTATTAATGTTACACGAATGTTCAGTTTTGTAACATCAACACAGACACGCCAGCTGACAATTAATAGTTATTTTAGTGAATCAGTTAATTCTCCAACTTTAATCTATTTTCAGTTATTATTATTATAATTTTTGATGTTTTTTATAATGATAAGTAACGTTATTAATTTGGTTCTACCAACAGTCAAAACTGTTATTAGAATAACATGATCATAAAGTAATTGTATTATTGTTATCATGAATAGTGAGAGTTTGCGTATTTCAGTTATGATTTTGTAAGTAATAGTAGTACATGCATAGGCATAAGCAAGTAAGTGGGTATATGCAGCCTTTGAATTTTGAAACTTTTAGTATTTAGTTTGAATCTTGTGTAGTAATTGTGTAGTAATTAAGAGCTTAGCTGTTTTATAGAGCTTTAGTAGTAGGAGGCAGACATTCAAGTTTGCCAAAAAACCTAACCAGTGAACTAAAATGTGTATTTTGCATTCATTTTGGTTTGTATATCTGTTTATGCTACTTGAATTATCTTTTCATTTTTGTAGAAACTTGGTAAGCATTATTGCCAAGATGGCATATTTATCAGATGGCAGAGAGTATTAGACAAAGTTGGATGTTCTTTTCTAGAAAAGGTATGTTGCTAATTACACGTTGGTTTGCATAAAAAATATGTCAAAATAATCAAGGTTTCATCTACCGAAATTTATAATATTTTTTAACATATACATAATTATAGATTACAAACTATAAAACATTATATCAGTAAGGTTGTATTTTGAAATGTAGTAAAGTTTGACGTTTTGGCAAAGTCACTATGATAAGCAAAACTTTAAATTCACCAACACAAAATATACTGTACAAAGTTTTACTGTAACTAGCAAATGTATACCTGACGTAAGAATGTAACAGCATGCCCAAAAGTAGTTTTTCTTTGTATAGTTGCAAATAATCAATGACGCTTTAGTTATAGATAACTGCTGGATGAGAAGCATTGATGGCTCACACCAAAGACTGATTTGCAGACATCAAATTAAAGGTATGCGATATTGCAATAAGTTGCTGTAAAATAGCACATTATACATGCGAGCCAAAAATTAGTGTAATAATTTGATATAGCCATAGCTTCAGTAAGAAAAGTTGTTAATTTTTACAGGCATTGTATTATTTAAACGCTTACATAAACCATTATGCCACTTTTGTGTTCTATTCATCTATTATTGGCAGATTACATAATATAAATAGCGCAAACCAATCAAAGGAATGTAGCGTAGCAAAGAGATTTAGTATTGCTCTTCTTAGTCTTTATGAGTCATGGTTGCAATTGCTGAGCAATTGCATAATTATATAAAATGAATAGTTTTCCATGGTTACTCATTACCACTTTTAGTTACTCAGTCAACACTGAGAGTAATTATCAGATTTGAGATATCATGTTTAGAGGCAGGAGATTGACAAATATTTTGTTGGTTTTTACTCTTACCCTGCCGTATGCGAATTTATGCTAAATCTATCAGCAACTGCCGTATGCACATTTTTGCGAATTTTCCAACAATTGCGTGGTCACCTAATTTTATTATCCATTAAAAACATAACGGATGATTTTAAAACTTTGATGGTATTGTCAGTGTGGTTCGAATATTTCTCTAATAGATTAGTCTAAGATAACCAAGCAGTTTCAAATTTTTTTTTGAGAATTTCCAAAATAAAAATGGACATTTTTTGTGTAAGTTTTGTTAAGTATCGCGCAAGTCAGAAAACATATAATTACTTACATGTATGTTGATGACACTATAGTCAATTCAAATTCAGATTTTTGTGATTACACAGATAATTAAATTAGCAGCAGTGACTCTGATGATAGTGAAAATAATGGTTTTTTTAAGTGTAAGGGACATTGTAGAGCATCGTTTTAGCTTCGTAGCGATTGTAGCTTCACATAGCTTTAGCAATGCACAAAGTGAAGGTACATTGATTTTTGCATAGCACTATATGTTAACATTTTAGCAAAATAAAATATATTACAAAAAGTTTATAGATAAACTTTGAAGTTGAAACAAAATAGTATACATGCTTCATGTACATATCATGAAGCTAAATTGGCAATTTTCGGTGAAATGGCTGGCGGTAGGCCGGTAGCTTAGTTTGTACATGGGTGGCAGTAAAAGGGTAAAGCTATAAAAGAATTAGAGATACAAGTGTATGTATTTCCTTTTGAATGATTTAGTGAACTTTGATGATTCAAGACAATGAGTTTGGCGAATGATATATATATATAAGATGCTGCTGAAGTTGCGCAATTCAACTCATGGCTTTTAATTATTACCTCAAAATGTTGAAAACACGCGATAGGAAGGGCCAGAACACTACTAAAACTCATAGTTACTCAAACCTGAAATACAGTAGGTTTTATACAAATTGCTGTACAATAACAAAACTGCAAAACTATTGGTTAAAATATAAATAGCAATATATATTATTATTTTTGGCCTTCGGTATCGGGCAGCATGTATGCAGTTTGTTTGCTGATGTTAACAAAAGTTTTACTAATAAGCTACATAATTTGCTCAATTATTTGTGTCAACTTTAAAATTTAAAACAAATGTAGTGTTAGCACTTTTAGAATATACTACAAACAACGCAGAGGAACTTTTTGTGGCATATGACTTGAATTTAAAAGTTCTCTGAAAATGCAACTTGTATTTGGCCATTTTAATACTTTAAAATGTCAAAGGGAGCTCATAATGAAAGCAACTTTAATATAATTTCAAGATGCTCAAAGCGGTACGGATGTTATGTTGACAAACATTAAAAGGTCACTCTGTACTATGGCTAGTAAGTATTTACATGTATTTAGGTTTTGCATTGATGCTTTCAATTAGGTAGTGTATGAAATCTATTTACATTAGCTAAATTACCAGCATGTGCAATACCCAGCTTTGTTTCCTATCCATCCCAAACGTTTTGCCAATGCTTATAATAATTCATTGCTCTTTTCAAATCTCATTTCTGAACCAAAGGTAGTTCTAGCAGTATAAGAACATATACTTCTCTTCCTATGGGTCTACTCACTTTTCTGTAGCAGCAAAGGCCATTGTTTTTAAAAGGTCTGTAAGAATTGTATTACTTATTTTGACTTCCATTGGTGCTCGTAGCAAATATAATTTCAGTACAATTTGCATCAATAAAGTTATTATTACTTGTTTGTAAAGTATTTGGAGCAAAACAATATTTTATGTGCACAGCAAACATTTTTGCTGCAAGCTTACCAAAACAAAATAAAACGTTTGTTTTTATGTTACATTTTAGTTAAACATCATGTTCTATTCAGTTATTGCTGTCAGTACTATGCAGTTATTGCTGTCAATGTTCTTTGTGCATTCTTGGCACACTTTTATGTTAAACTTCCAATGCATTAAACACTTTAGAAATAAAGTGTCCAAACAAGGATGCATAACATGAGATTTGTCACTGGCTTGTTTTGACCTATATCTAGCACTCTTTAGCCAAAGGTGTCTAGCTTTACTAAAATATTTGGTAGTGAAATTGTACATAAATTCTTGCCTGCATACACATCAATCATGATGCCTATGCTCTTATTATGTGTTCTACTATTGCCTGCTTAGCTAATTCACTTTCTACTTCTCAATAGCCTCAGCCTCCGAATGAAAGCTATTGTTGTTATTCCTATTCTTTGTAACTTTATAATGAAGGAGGTTGTGGTTGGGCAGCTCATTTGCTTTTCACTCTATTAGAAATATTGCAGCACAAGTATAACTGCAGTAATAAAATCTTCACAGAATTGCATAATGTGGTCTTATTCTCCAAGGTCTTCTCACTAGCAGAAATGACCTATGTACTTATGCAATTGTGGTTTGTGCTTAAAGTGACTCATTCTCCTAATGTGGCATGGCTTGCTATCTTCTTGCATGCTAGTCAATTGATTAAATAGATTGTAAGAAACAAGCCAACCTCTCATTCCTACACAACCTAAAGACTTATCACATAAGTTCAACCTTCTAGCGAGGTTGTAGCCGCTAAACATTTTGCTTTTTTCACGCGTCTAGCCATTTAGGGTTTTGCAGCAGCAGAAGAACAGACTAATCATGTCACAATTGGTATATTTGTTTGTCACAATTGGTATATTTGTTTGTCACAATTGTTTTATATTACTTTTGCCAATTTTGTCATTGAATTAATTGTACCATATTATGGTGAAAAGGCATCATAAAAAAGTATTTTACTTCGCCTCAATACAAATGCGAAAGGTTAGACCGGTAGTGGCCATTTTTGACCTTTAGGGCGAGCCACTTTAAATACTATATCTAAGCAACTTACTCATGTCATCAAATTGCGACGGCAAACAACAATGCATAGGTTTTCGCAGCTAATTTGGATTTGGATTTTACTGCTTTAATTGCAAGATCGTAATATTGTCAAGTTAAAAGGTCAAGAAACCCCAACTTTATAATGCTAAAAGAATGAAATTATTACTAATTTTCATAAAATGATAACTTTGTAATTATACACAAGGGTGGCTTTGTGAGATTAACCGACACACATTAAAATAGTTATGGTAACATATAGCACAGTAGCCAGCAATTGATGAATATCTGTGACTCTGTCGATGCTCCTAACTTTTGTAACTTTTTAAAAAGCATTAAAATAATTATGGATGCTTTTTATTCTGATTAGTAGTGTTAGCTGATTGATAGCACCAAACAGGCAGAATTATTAGTAGCCTATACTATACGGCCCTGAGCAAGCAAAACGCTGTATCTTGATATTTGTAAATTGTTCAGCACAAGCACAAACGCGTTTTGGTCAAGCCTGGCATCAGTATTAGCAGTATTTTAGTTGTTTTTTTTTATTTATTATGGTGAGATATCCAACAATCTTTACTGAATTTTTTTTTCGTGAAACTTTAAAATCAAAGGAGTTATTTCACTTAGGGCATTTTGTTTGCTTAAATTGACAATTTACTAAGCTGGCACTAGGCAATCAAAACGGCCTATCACTGCAGATAGGGCCTTTTGATTGCTTAATTGGACTGGTTTCTCATTGTTAGTTTGCCACAAGACCATTTGCCATGACTGGATTATCAAAGGATTACAAGTTTAAATTCTGATATTAACCCGCAATTAGTCAACAAAATGATATATGTTGCAATTCCTATTACTCATCCAGTCAACACATGGATTAAAACCCTGTAATAGCCATATTTAGTTCAAAAGTTAAGAGATGATCAAAGATCTAGGTATCCTTCAAACCAGATGTCATGAAATGAAAGGAATAAGTAAAATAGTAGTTTAAAAAAGATCAAACGCTTTTATTAAAAATAATTTAAAGCAAACAACTGAGTGCAATAATGTCAGTATTTTAAAAAAGCAAAACCTTCCAATGGACATGTAATTAAAACAAATTTTTCATCAAATCTCTGAGTCGGATCTTTAAATCGAGACTTTTGTCACTTAGATATCGTCTTGTCATAATAAATATATTATGATAAAAAATATAGCAATAAGATTGAGCACTCAGAAGTGCACTAGCTTGTATGAGCTGCCTTGAAACAACCAAATATATATGCTTCAGTTTCGCTTCCCTTTGTTTATATACTCTTTGATTACATAATGCTGCTCATAATGTCCAACTTTGTGTATGTTCAGGCCAATCAAAACGCTGTATCTGCAGATAGAGCGCTTTGATTGCCACTTTATGTGTGGTAAATGTGGATAGGGCGTTTTGCACATTGTGAAAAGTGCTATTTCTGGTGGTCTCAGATATATGAAATTTCGAGACATCTTAGATCTCAACCTAAATTACATTTAAGCACAAAAAAGTGAATTTTGAAAAACTTTTCAGATAGGGAGTTTTGCTTGCTTAGGGCAGTATAAAGTTATGATAATGTATTATTTTCATTGTAATTAACAAGTTGATGCATTTTAGTCGTAATTTGATACGGATTTAAACTAGAGGCTGAGTCATAAGTAAGTGACTGGAGTAAATGAAATCCTTTAAATTGTTGAAGCTTTAAAACCTATGTTTCAATTTTGTAGAAGAATATCGCATGAGATAAAATATTACAGCTTCATAGAATTTTAGTAATGGGAGGTAGGGACACGGGTTTGCTGAAAAACCTAAAAACAACAGGCATCTTTTGCATCACTTTTTAATCTGCATAACATCTGTTTGGGCTATTAAAATTGTTTTGCTTATTTTGGTAGAAACCTGGTCACCGCATCCAAGCACTATATCCACCAGATGGAAAATGGTACGAAGCACAGCTGGACGCTTTCTTGAAGGGGGTATGTTGCTGATTAACGGTTAGTTTCCACAAGAGCGTGCCACATTAATAAAAGTTTTATTTCAAAAAATTTATAAGAAATAATATTACTATAAAATCTATGTTTAAATGCCATGGCACTGCATTTTTTAACCCTTCCAATTATAGTGGCAAAAATTGTCGATTGTGCTTCATAATATATGTTCAATCTTTATTAGCTTCAACTCTATCTAAAACCTTTTTGTTATAGATTTTATTTTTCCAACACGTTAAAAAATAGTACTATTCAAAAAACTTAATGCATTCCTACTTTGTGCATTGCTAATGCTATGTGAAGCTACGATCCCTTCGAATCTCAAAAAACAATGCTCTACCATGTTCCTTACTCTTACAAAAACTATTACTTTGACCACCATTGGAGTCACTATTGGAGCTGCTACTTTAATTATATGTGTAATCACTAAAATCTTAATCCGTCAGTCATCAACAATCATCAATAATGTTATCAACATAAGTAATTATCTGTTTTCAATTCTGGATGTACTTGCGAAAGCTATAATAGCACTAAATATTTCGAAAATCAGAAAGAACAAATGTTTCTTTTTATGTTGAAAAGTCCTAAACAAAAATTTAAAATTGCTTTGTGAGTTTAGGGTAATTTTACAGGGAAACTTTTGGACAACACTGTCAATACCATAAAAAGTCTTAAAGACTGTTAGTTATGTTGTCAACGAATAATAAAATTAAGTTACTACGCAATTGCCAGGAAATTCGCAACATGCACATATGCCGGTCGTCCATTGATTTCGCCTAAATGCGCATGCAGCGGTGAAAGGGTTAATAAAATATTATGTAATCTCTAATTGAATCCCCATTCATTTAAACGCCCCTCTACTAGACCTGTACTATAATAGATGACGGTTAAAGATAGAACGCCGCCGTTCAAGTGAACGTTACTTCTTTTGAAAAAACACATAAAAAACTATATAACACACAAACTAAGCTGTGATTCAGTGATAACAGATACACTGGGCGTTGAGCTTGCAAAATGCCATCGTTAACTGCTTATTCTAATGCTGTAGCATGTGCAAGAAATTTTAGCCTCAAATAGTAGAACAGATTTCATCATATTTGCTAAACCGTTTTTTCATATGTGCCGAACTATCAAGGCCGCTTAAACAATAAAATTATTATCAGCCTGATAGAGTTATTAATTATTTCCACGGTGCTGCTTTCAAAGCTTTAACGAAAACACTGTAAAGCTTAGAAGTTAGAAAACTCGCTTCAATATGCATTGACAAAAGTATTAATTGCTATTGTTGTAACTGAGTCATTGTTAGTAAAAATTTGTCAACATTTTTCTATCCATCCTGTCCAAAATCGGATCCAAAGATCAAAGAATGTTGAAGTCGCAGTCAGCTGGATGTGGTTGTCAATTAAAGGGTGACACTCTAGTTTTCAACACTTCTAGAATAGCACTCGAATGTACATGGCCTTCAAATTAAGATTCTACCTTATGTCAATTTAGCTGTATTTCAGAATATACATTGGTTAAGTATTATATTACTAAATGAGAAATGACACTAACGAGCATTAATGTCCTTATTGTTCACTTGTATCTTAGAAACCATCAATTCTGTTTTGACTTGCAGCACGTAAACCAGCTTATTTAACTTTTGAATGGAGCTGAGCAATGATATGTGATTCATCAAAGCCATAGCTTATCAGATTTTTATAAATGATAATTCACATTATTTACTATTTCAGTCAGCAGAAAACGGTAAAGTGCAGAGGAAATAGCAGAATTTGACAAGTACTGGACTGAAAAATCAGGCAAACTGCCAACAAGATCAGTGTTGGATGCTAAACACTCAACGCTGCCTAACAGAAGTGTTACAGTGATTCGGGCTCGAGCCAACAACTTGCTAAAGAAGGCTGCGAGAAAAAATGCCAGCTGAATTTTTTATGTTGTTGAACCTTCTTATTATCATTGCGTTGTATTTGTCAATAAATGTGCTCTTTTTGAAGACTAAAAGAGACCAACTCCGCAGTAATGCACTTGTATAGTTATTTTGTATCAAGCAGTCTTAGCTATTATTTTATGTACAAAAAATGTGCATAAAACAATGACTATGATAGATAATACAATACCGACAATAGATATTATCTGTTGTACTGCACTGTACACTATGATGTGTTATTCAAGAAACAAGCTCTAAGATAAATTATAATAATTCTTTTAAAGAAAAACTAAATATAAGGAAATACGCCGCAGCAGCCAGTCTACTGACAACTTACTGTCAAACCGACAAGCCCAAAAAATTACTTAGAACGCTGTGCTTGACTAAAAACAATCAGAAATTCACTACACAATGAGAAATATATCTTTTTGGGTCATTTTCCAAATTTAAGTGAATGTGTCTGAGTAGAATGTTCTATCAATTTCTTGACAGTTCAGGGCATTATTATTACTGGTAAAATGTGAATAATAGCACTCAGTATTACTATTGATCAATAAAACCACCCAAAGTCAAGAGATCTAAAGTTAGAAAAAATTTGGTACTGTGCTGGGTCCAGCCCGACTGATCATTGCTAACAATAAATTGCAGTAAGAAAGAAGTTTGAAAAGCGAAAATGCCCTCAAGATAGAATGTTATTGTATTTTTATTGGCTCTCTATGTGACATTAAGTTTTTCCCTGGGTTCTACATAGGCACAATGGGCTTGTTTGGAATCTACCCAATTTATGGTGCTGTGGTATTGCGCAGGTTTTGCAACCTGACACTCCATTCCCGAGTGGGGAAATGTTTTTACTTAACGTTCTAAGAGTGGCTTAAGATGAATAGAAAGACATTGCTGTTATTGTATGTTAGATTGAGTAACTAAGTATGTTGTGCAAGTAATTCATATTATTACTGTAGATAATATGCACAGCAAGCAAAAATGTGTGTGTTTCATTTTAGCAATCACAGTAACTGAGTTGCGTCCATGCATTGTTACCAACTAATTTTTTTTAAGTTTTTGTATGCAGTGCAGCAGCGATATGTGACTGAATAAGAAACTATAACATAGACCATATTTACAAATATTGAGTTACATTATTCGTTTATATTAGTGAGCAGAAAGTTATGCAGCCTAAAAGAAAATTGAGAGTTCAAAAAGCCATGATCGGAAGATTGAGGCAAACTACCAAAAATGCCAGAGCTGTATACTGTTAAAAGAAATTGGTGTTTGAAAATTATAATGATGACTTATGCCCGAGCCCACAACTTACTCAAGAAGCTGCAAAATTAAACTGGCAGCAGGGTCTTCTTGTTGTTGAGGCTTTTGTAATATCGCATTAAACTTGACGTCTGAATAAATTTACTCCGTTTGGTGACTAAGCAACGACCATTCTATGGTACTTGACTAGTTGAATTTTATAGTATCAAGCATGGTGGCTGTTGTTGTTTTAAATACAAATTTATTGATTCCTATGTTAAAGTTTAACATACTATACAATATGTAGGTTCTAACAACAATTATTTTTGTTTTATACAGATTGTTGTTTTATTGTACAGATTATAGCAGACTCTTAGTTGATCTATAAGTGATAGCAACATCCCAAATTATATGTAAGCCATGGTACCTCTGCATTGATATGTAAGTTATAGCAACCTCCTAAATGATATATAAATAACAGCAGCTTCCTAATTACTATATAATTCATTGCAGCCTCCTAACTGATATATAAATAATAGCTATAAACTATGAAAATTCAAATTATAGCAAGGTCTTAGGTGATCTATAAGTGATAGCATCATCCTAAATTATATGTAACTTATAGCAGCCTCTGCAATGATATGTAAGTTATAGCAACCTCCTAAATGATATATAAATATCAGCAGCCTCCTAATTAATATGTAATTCATAGCAGTCTCCTAACTGATATAGAAATAATAGCTATCAACGATGGAAAATTCAAAATATAGCAAGGTCTTAGGTGATCTATAAGTGATAGCATCATCCTAAATTATATGAAACTCATAGCAGCCTCTGCAATGATATGTAAGTTATAGCAACCTCCTAAATGATATATAAATATCAGCAGCCTCCTAATTAATATATAATCCATTGCACCCTCTTAACTGATATATAAATAATAGCTATCAACTGTGGAAAATTCAAATTATAGCAAGGTCTTAGGTGATCTATAAGTGATAGCATCATCCTAAATTATAAGTAACTCATCGCAGCCTCTGCAATGATATGTAAGTTATAGCAACCTCCTAAATGATATATAAATATCAGCAGCCTCCTAATTAATATATAATCCATAGCAGCCTCCTAACTGATATATAAATAATAGCTATCAACTATGAAAAATTCAAAATATAGCAAGGTCTTAGGTGATCTATAAGTGATAGCATCATTATAAATTATATGTAACTTATAGCAGCCTCTGCAATGATATGTAAGTTATAGCAACCTCCTAAATGATATATAAATATCAGCAGCCTCCTAATTAATATATAATCCATAGCAGCCTCCTAACTGATATATAAATAATAGCTATCAACTATGGAAAATTCAAATTATAGCAAGGTCTTAGGTGATCTACAAGTGATAGCAACATCCTAAATTATATGTAACTCATAGCAGCCTCTGCAATGATATGTAAGTTATAGCAACCTCCTAAATGATATATAAATATCAGCAGCCTCCTAATTAATATATAATCCATAGCAGCCTCCTAACTGATATATAAATAATAGCTATCAACTATGGAAAATTCAAATTATAGCAAGGTCTTAGGTGATCTATAAGTGATAGAAACATCCTAAATTATATGTAACTCATAGCAGCCTCTGCAATGATATGTAAGTTATAGCAACCTCCTAAATGATATATAAATATCAGCTGCCTCCTAATTAATATATAATCCATAGCAGCCTCCTAACTGATATATAGATAATTGCTACCAACTATGTGAAATTCAAAATATATCAATTTCTCAAATGATCTATAAGTTATAGCAACATACTTTATTATATGTAAATCAGAGCAGCTTCTAAAAGAAACAAGTTATAGCAAACTCCTAAATGATATAAGTTACGGCATCTTACTAAAGGGTATGTAAGCTATGCCAAGCTATGTAATGTTTCCATTGTAACTATTACATAAGTTACAATGGTAACATTCTAATTTTTTGTGTAATTTGTAGCAATCTGCTACTGGTAATCATTATTTTTGCTTACTCATTGAGGTATGAATTATTTTACCTTCAAATTGATATGTAATTTACAACAACCATCTAGACATTCTCCAAGTTTTGACAGTTTTTCTAGTATGCATATATACAAAGTATGATAAGGCGATGAATATATATTGTATGATACCATATTCTCCTAAAATTTCCATAAAAATATACAATAATTAGGAGGTGAATAAATATATATATATCTACAATGTAGATAAATTAGACCATATAGGAGGCTTACCCATATATATTTGCGTTAACTCCTAATCCCTTATATTCCGCAACCTCCTAACTGGTATATATTTATTCAACTCCTAACTCGGAAATATGGGTATATATATATATATAAGGATGGAGTACAACTATAACAGCTGATGTAACAACTGTATGGAAACCACTAGCTATGCTTTAAGAGAACCTTATAGATATGCTGATGTAACAACTACATGTATATGGAAACACTAGCTATGCTTTAAGAGAACCTTATAGATATGCTGATGTAACAACTATATGGAAACCACTAGCTATATGCTTTGAGAGAACCTTATAGATATGCTGATGTAACAACTATATGGAAACCACTAGCAATGCTTTAGGAGAACCTTATAGATATGCTGATGTAACAACTAGCAGATGTAAAGACTTCACACAACATATAGAAGTAAAGACTTCACACAACAGATAGAAGTATAGACTTCACATAATAGATAGGTGTAAAGACTTTACACAACAGATAGAAGTGAAGACTTCACACAAAATATAGGTGTAAAGACCTCACACAACAGATAGGTGTAAAGACCTCACACAACAGATATAAGTAAAGACTTCACACAACAGATAAAAGTAAAGACTTATATAAAAAACATAGTACTTTAGTGTCTCATTGGTTAGTGCACTTCACCAGGCAGCCTATTCCGTTTGGCATCATGGGATTAAGTCCTAAAAACAAGTAACTTTATGACAACCAGCTGGGTCTACAGTGAATTTCTATGACTAGAGATTTATCTTGCAGCTCGGATTGATCTCCTTATAATCCTATTTAAGAGTAGCTTAAGCTCTTTCTGGAAGGCATCTTTCTGTCACAAGTCAATAACTAAGTTGGCAAGCACCGGCACGCGTTCACTAGACAAGGAATAATATCATTAGTAAAAATTTGACAGGCTGGAACAGCAGTTGTCTTTATAATTGCAAACTTCCTAAAGACTCAGTAAGTACATGCATGTACTTTTCTTTTAGTTTTCAGCTGTAAGTTTTTCATATGATATAGTAAATCGTTCTTGCACTTTTAAAGTCTCACTTTCGAATTTATCTCCAATCTTCATGATATTGATTAGAGAACTGATTCAGTCTCTGTTATAAAAAACGTGCTTTATGTACATGGTCTGAGTTGATTCAGTCTCTGTTATAAAGACGTGCTTTACGTACATGGTCTGAGTTGATTCAGTCTCTGTTATAAAAACGCGCTTTACGTACATGGTCTGAGTTGATTCAGTCTCTGTTATAAAGACGCGCTTTACGTACATGGTCTGAGTTGATTCAGTCTCTGTTATAAAGACGTGCTTTGCGTACATGGTCTGAGTTGATTTAGTCTCTGTTATAAAGATGCGCTTTGCGTACATGGTCTGAGTTGATTTAGTCTCTGTTATAAAGACGCGCGTTACATACATGGTCTGAGTTGATTTAGTCTATGTTATAAAACCGCGCTTTACGTACATGGTCTGAGTTGAATCAGTCTCTGTTATAAAGACGCGCTTTACGTACATGGTCTGAGTTGATTCAGTCTCTGTTATAAAGGCGCGCTTTACGTACATGGTCTGAGTTGATTCAGTCTCTGTTATAAAGACGCGCTTTACGTACATGGTCTGAGTTGAATCAGTCTCTGTTATAAAGACGTGCTTTACGTACATGGTCTGAGTTGATTCAGTCTCTGTTATAAAAACGCGCTTTACGTACATGGTCTGAGTTGATTCAGTCTCTGTTATAAAGACGCGCTTTGCGTACATGGTCTGAGTTGATTTAGTCTCTGTTATAAAGACGCGCTTTACGTACATGGTCTGAGTTGATTCAGTCTCTGTTATAAAGACGCGCTTTACAAACATGGTCTGAGTTGATTCAGTCTCTGTTATAAAGATGCGCTTTGCGTACATGGTCTGAGTTGATTTAGTCTCTGTTATAAAGACGCGCGTTACATACATGGTCTGAGTTGATTTAGTCTATGTTATAAAACCGCGCTTTACGTACATGGTCTGAGTTGAATCAGTCTCTGTTATAAAGACGCGCTTTACGTACATGGTCTGAGTTGATTCAGTCTCTGTTATAAAGGCGCGCTTTACGTACATGGTCTGAGTTGATTCAGTCTCTGTTATAAAAACGCGCTTTACGTACATGGTCTGAGTTGATTCAGTCTCTGTTATAAAGACGCGCTTTACGTACATGGTCTGAGTTGATTCAGTCTCTGTTATAAAGACGCGCTTTACGTACATGGTCTGAGTTGATTCAGTCTCTGTTATAAAGACGCGCTTTACAAACATGGTCTGAGTTGATTCAGTCTCTGTTATAAAGATGCGCTTTGCGTACATGGTCTGAGTTGATTTAGTCTCTGTTATAAAGACGCGCGTTACATACATGGTCTGAGTTGATTTAGTCTATGTTATAAAACCGCGCTTTACGTACATGGTCTGAGTTGAATCAGTCTCTGTTATAAAGACGCGCTTTACGTACATGGTCTGAGTTGAATCAGTCTCTGTTATAAAGACGTGCTTTACGTACATGGTCTGAGTTGATTCAGTCTCTGCTCAGGACCATTTTTTTGCTGTTGATAAGAGAGATTTTTACTTATCCAGAAGGTAAACACCCTATTCTTACTAATGCTAGACTCCTGTACTCAACTCTGGGCTCCCTGAATCTAACTCCTTCAGTAGTTTCATGTCATCAGTTGTGGGATATTGTTGGTAAATTTTCTTACAAATTGGTTTGAGTGGCACAACGCTACATCTCACTGGATTCTAAATGCACCTCTTCATAAAACTCAAATGAAGGCTATGTTTTTTAATGTAAACAGATGTCATAGGGATCAATATTGGTAATTACCTCATATAAAACCATCTAATTTATTAAAGTAATGGAAAACAGACGACAAGCATTTGTTTTTCGTTGCAAGGAATGCTATAGAGGGTATAAATAATGAAGACTTGTGATACCATCCTTCTCTGCCTTTAATTACTACTGCCGGTCACAGAAAGATACTATTTATAGCTGTTTATGAGCTTGCTAATTATCTACTATACTGACCTACTCTGCTTACTATGATTCTGGTAGCACTATCTTTTATCGACGTCATACGCTCAGCGTGCTTCCCGATATATGCCCTGGCTGTAACGTGTTTAAAACACATTTCTTTAAATAGTGTTCCTTATAGATTATTAAATATAGTGAGCAAGTTGAGAGGGGGCGCTATAGCTTTGAGGCATCTGACTACAAACCCTGAAACAAACTATTCAAGCCCGGGAGCATTTTACTGTTAGCAAAGGCACAAGGTAGGAGCCTGAACGACATCAATAGCTTTCTAACATGTCTATTTAGAACATTTAACTCATTTGTATAGCTAACAAAATTTTCTAACAATTTTAAGGCTTGGTAAATTTAGGGTAAGGCTTCTTTTGCCTTTTCTATTATTACATGTATTTACTTATAAATTTTACAACGAGTTACGACTACTTCCACCACTTCATGCAATACTTTATTAGTCTAACTACTGGTGACAAGAGCTAAAACATAAAATGTAAAGGTAAGAAGGTGTAAGCTATAACAATCTGGTAATATAGCAGTCAGAAGATAGATCGATGTAATATAGCAGCCAGGAGATAGATCGATGTAATATAACAGCCAGGAAATAGATCGATGTAATATAACAGCCAGGAGATAGATCGATGTAATATAGCAGCCAGGAGATAGATCGATGTAATATAACAGCCAGGAGATAGATCGATGTAATATAACAGCCAGGAGATAGATCGATGTAATATAACAGCCAGGAGATAGATCGATGTAATACAACAGCCAGGAGATAGATCAATGTAATATAACAGTCAGGAGATAGATCAATGTAATACAACAGCCAGGAGATAGATCAATGTAATATAACAGTCAGGAGATAGATCAATAAAGTGTAGCAGCCAGAAAATAAATTTGACCAATCAAGATGCACAAATTTTTTGTTCTTCATTTTATTTCAATGAATTGTCTCAGTCAAAATCGTGAATCTCAAATAACCCAATAAGTAACTAAGTTTAAAAGTTGTCTTACTGAAAAATCAAAGGTGTGCTATGGTTTATAATAGTGTATTTCATAGTTTTCTATTAAAGCTCATCAGGAATTTATAGACTTATGCTAATAATAAAGCGTTACAATGTTAATAACAAACAGCTCGTCATTACGGACTTCAAGCTAAATTCTGCTCATGGTATTATTAATATATTATTAATAGCCAGTTTTAATTAACATTAGTGCACATTTCTAGTGTTATGTTATCATATCGACAGTGTGTCGGCAGCAGCAGTGTGTGGGCATCGCCAGTGTGTAATATGCACAATGTGCGCACCTCATGCCCTTATGTTATTTCAATATTTCAAGAATATTTAATTTATTTAATCAGTGATACCAGTGATGATCAGTGGTAGGTGGCTGCGTTTGACTAATACATTGCCTGTATGCATTCTATTATGAATTGCCTTTATCTCGGCAACATGAATGCATTATTGATGTATAACTGTTTTACCTGCGCTCCTTTGTGTTTGACAGCAGACCTGCATGAGAGTAAAAGAGACAAATTCAAATCAATACATAACAATAGGTATCCAACAAGCTGCTTATTGAAAAGAACTTGCTACCAAGACTGCAAAACAGACGACTATCAGGTTGCATTCCATCATCTTTGGAAACTAATTGCCAGTAAATTAAGAGTAAAACTGCCACAAGCATGGGTGGGCTGCAGTCCAACCCAATAGATAATCTGACCCAAGAGGAGATCGGCGAGCTAACAGACACATTCAACATGTTTGATGACGACGGTAGCGGGACTATAAGCACAGAAGAGCTTGGTCAGGTTTGTGTTCGTGGTTCCTTTGAGTCTTCTCACTTACTCCTGGTAGGGAATAATATCTAACGACTCACTTTCCAATACAGTATGGAGTTAAAACATTTATAAATGGCCACATAGGAGGCTGTGAGATCTGAAGAACTTAAAAAAGCTCACTAATATTTAAATCTGTGCAGCAAGTGTAATGTTATTTCAACATTTCAAAAATATTTAATATATTTAATCAGTGATATACCAAATTGAAAAAATTAGTTGGAGTATAAATTAACTTATGCTGTGCCTATATATGAGTCTCTTTAGAAGCAGGACTCTAGATGTGTCTACATCTAGAGTGTCTTTAAAAGCAGGACATGATAGTTACTAGTTTGTCAACAAACTTGCCAGATTGTAGCCAGTCACAGCAAAGCAGCGAGCAGATTGTTCAAATCTCATTAGTTCATTTGGTCAGGAAGCTAATACATAGCGTAAATATTTCCCTTTATATTATCCAACTGCTGTTTGCAGTAGGCATCAGCTCACTAAATTGTGCATGATTTCACTTGCACTTCTTACAAGTCATCAATATGTCTCTTTTAAGGTTCACATTTCAGAAACTTCTGCAGCAACAATGGCTTCTGTGTTCAGTCATTTGAGTGAAGGAAGAAACAGGACATTGTCTCAAGCAATTGCGCTAAGCAAACACTTTGGTCGCATCTATTTATGCACGGCCTGCGTCGTAGGATATCTTTAAATATTTCTATCACTTGGATGGTTTCATCCGCACTTAGACAACCATCAGAGTTGGTCTAATCCTACAGTAGACAAACGAGGGAGAATCAACTACAATACTTTCATATACAAACAACACTTTTAGACTCGTTCTTATAAAAAGCTGAACCATTGGCTCCTGCAAACAATAAAATGCTAGACCAAAGGCTCCTGCAAACTGGCTTTACGCGTTCAACTGCGGAAAAAAATTGGGCTAAGAAAGCATAGGTTGAATTTAAAAATCTGTTGAATGGGGGTAAATTGACGAGCAGTCTATATGTTGATAGAGATATGGTTTACGGTTATGAATCACATAATATAAACCGGGATAATGCTGATATCGGAGTGAGAGATGTTTTCTCATTTTCCTGACCCACTGTAATTAGGCATATCTATTGAAAACCGACTACTTGCGCAAGTAGCATCCTCAGCAAGTTTTGACCTAATAGAAACCATAACTGCCCGATGAGAGGGAGCAACTGTGGCTCAGTGGGTCGTATCCTGAATCAGTAGGCCAGTCGTTTGAGTCACACCAGACCCTTGGGAGGGTTAACAAAATCATTCAACTATCACTGCTCTTGTGCTGCATCAGTCTAAAGCCTGCAGAGGTTGTTCGGAAGGGAACCCTTATAATATGCATTTTTCACAGCGCTATCAGATTATAGACAATCGGTGATTTTCTTCATAACTGCCCCCTGAGGTCCCTGGCAACAATCTGACTAGTTCAAGCATGCCCTCTTGAGGTTCCTGGCAATCTGACTACTCCAAGTGGGTTCCCCTGAGGTTCATGGCAATCTGACTACCCCAATCGTGTCCCCCTGAGGTTCCTGGCAATCTGACTACCCCAATCGTGTCCCCCTGAGGCTCCTGGCAATCTGACTACCCCAATCGTGTCCCCCTGAGGTTCCTGGCAATCTGCCTACCCCAAGCGCTATTGCTAGTTCAATATACCAAATTGGAAAAAAAACTTCAGATGCATATCTTCTTCTTCTTCTTAGTCAACAAGACCCTAAAGTATCAGATTCTCTTGTCTTTCGTACTAAACATACTTTTTCTGGGTCATGATCACATCAATTCGGTAAACAGTATGCATTTACACATTTGTTGACTGATTTCTTCCCATGCTCATACGCATATGCAAAGGGCCGTCTGTTTAATACCTAAAAATATTTGATTTCAAAATTGTCTGATTCCTGAGAAGCAGCGTCTTAACCCCCTACCCGCAGGCCATTGTGCATTGCCAGACTTCCTGTTAGTTCTTAGTAAATTCAAGTTTATGATAATTTGTTGTTTCTAGATGACTTTCATATAATATCACTATTCTACAGGTGATGAGAGCTCTTGGACAAGACCCTACAGTAGAGGAATTGGAAGCCATGGTGGAAGATGTGGATGAAGATGGCAGTGGCAGCATTGAAGTTGACGAATTTATCAAGATGATGGCAAAACGATCTAAAGGTAAAAGGTTGCTTAAGGTTGCTTTTTAAGTCTTGTTGCTAGTAATTTAATACTGCTAGTACAAGTGGTACAAGTAGTACTGGTGATACTGATAGTACTGCTGGTACAAGTGATACTAGTGATACTGGTGATACTGATAGTACTGCTGGTACAAGTGGTACTGGTGATACTGATAGTACTGCTGGTACAAGTGATACTAGTGGTACTGGTGATACTGATAGTACTGCTGGTACAAGTGTGCTGGTGATACTGATAGTATTGCTGGTACAAGTGATACTAGTGGTACTGGTGATACTGATAGTACTGCTGGTACAAGTGGTACTGGTGATACTGATAGTACTACTGGTACTAGTGATACTAGTGGTACTGGTGGTAGTAGTGGTACTGGTGATACTAGTGGTACTGCTGGTACTGGTCGTGCTAGGAGTTCTGGTCTTATTAAAAGTATTAATAGTTCTGGCTAATAGTGTTCGCTTTTAAAATAAACCTTTAGACTAATTAAAAAAAATTATCACCAAGATACAAATAATAAATTTGGCCACAATACCGAACTCTCTATACTCTCTTTACTCTCTCTACTCTCTATACTCTCTCTACTCTCTATACTCTCTCTACTCTCTATACTCTCTCTACTCTCTATACTCTCTCTATTCTCTATACTCTCTCTACTCTCTATACTCTCTCTACTCTCTATACTCTCTATACTCTCTATACTCTCTCTACTCTCTCTACTCTCTATACTCTCTCTACTCTCTATACTCTCTCTACTCTCTATACTCTCTCTACTCTCTCTACTCTCTATACTCTCTCTACTCTCTATACTCTCTCTACTCTCTCTACTCCCTATACTCTCTCTACTCTCTATACTCTCTCTACTATCTATACTCTCTCTACTCTCTCTACTCCCTATACTCTCTCTACTCTCTATACTCTCTCTACTCTCTATACTCTCTCTACTCTCTATACTCTCTCTACTCTCTATACTCTCTCTACTCTCTATACTCTCTCTACTCTCTCTACTCTCTATACTCTCTCTACTCTCTATACTCTCTCTACTCTCTCTACTCCCTATACTCTCTCTACTCTCTATACTCTCTCTACTCGAATACCCATAGCTAAAACCTGATGCATCTATCTAGTTGGAAAATAGATTTCTCTGGAAGCCACACACTTTTATCTGTTAAAATATTTTATTGAGACCCTAAGCTAACTAAAGTTATGTTCCACATTTTTTTTACTCTCATTAGAACTCCAAAGACAGTAAGTGGGATCATATTGATAAGTAAGTGATAGTAAGTAATAGTAAGTGACAGTAAGTGATAGTAAGTGATAGTAAATGACAGTAAATGACAGTAAGTGATAGTAAGTGATACATATTGTCAGTTCTGGCACTGGAGTTGCCAAAAAATGCAAAATGATGAGCAGACTATTAGAAGCCATGTTGAGAGCGGCTCTGTTTTTGTTTATTTAGTCTCTCTCGCTCTCTCGTAGTCGGTCATTTTGACAATGACTGTCTTATGGTTTAGGCTTTATCCTTGACTTCCAAGCAGCTCTGTTTTCTGCCTTCTTTTGCTATCTGTTTGTGTTCAATTCCCTCAACTTAATGTTAAGCTTAGCTACATCTTAGTATCTCAATATGGGTCCCTGATTCCTTTTACCTCCATATAGTTGTGAATATAATGGTTGTCTTATCAATCTTATGGAAATGTTGATTTAATATCAGTATATATAACTTATAACATATAAATTTTAACATATAACTTATAACATATAACTTCGAGCTTTAAATATTCCAAAAAAGCTCGAAAAAATATTCAAACATGAAAATGAATGCCAAATAAATGCCACTAAATGTCAAACAAATCAACAAATGCCCTTTAGAAACATCTAGTTGTTCATCTATAATAAGTTCCTAGTTATTATAAGCAGCCGCCTGCCGGAAATTGCTAGCAATTACACGAGCTCTCACACGAGTTTGAACTTCGTTGAGAATGTCAAGTAATGGTAAATTGCTGCAAGGATTCTTTTTGAACGAAGCTTGCCTATTAGTGTCAGTAAGAGGCTGATATACCTTACTATAATTGCATAGGTTTTCTTTATGAACAAGTTCACAACACAAATCAGACGGCATAGCTCATGGCACAACATACAGCTCTAGTATGTATAGATATCTTATATACAAACCATTGCATGAAATGTTCTTCAAGACTGTCTTCATTTTATCAATTGGAAATTTGAAACTGTCATTGGAGTATGATGTTGTTGTTGCTATAGGCTCTCTTGTTGAAAATTCATTTTGACTATTGTCTGTGAAATTCAGAGTAACAAAAAGGCGCATTACTTTTAGGCATGTTTAATTAGGATCTTTGGCAAGCACAAACTTTTGAAACATTGCCTTTGAGCCGAACAAATACCTGCCATAACCTGTCAACTGAGCTTTCTTTTGTGAAGGCACACTAATTTATAAAAGATAAAGCCAGGTTAGACCAGATGATTCGAAGAAGCTAGTTAATAATCGGATCTCTTTAAAAAACTTGAACTAAAAATTGACAGGTTACGGCAGGTGTCACTGCTTGCATAAGTGATTTGCATTGGCTGTTTAGTTGTGGTTCATAAGGTGAAAATTGTTGAAATTCATGATAAGACAAGAGTTCTTTATTGTGAAACACTACTTTCCAATAGATGTCACAAATGCTAATGGGGCGATGAAATGCGATGATGCGAATGGTTACCATGATGTTAGTTGGTAAGGCACTGCTACCAACAAATAGTATAATAGACACAATCGGTAAAAGTTTCATTATAACGTAACGCAATCTAAGTGAGCTTTCATGGCCTAGGTCATGTTTATAAATACATGTACAGGATTTTCACTTTAGTAGCATCACAAGTAACTTGCTCATTACTAATATGAAGTAGAAGCTAAAAACGCTGATCACAGGCTAAGGAACAGATTTCAAACTTTGAAGCTCCATCAAGCTTGTGGTTACAAAGAAAATCCATAAAAATACTTTTGTCTGTTCATCCTTTTGAAATTGACCTGCGAAATTGTCAGATGTCATTGTAATTTTCCCCTTAGCCCAAACGTTATATTAACGCCCCAGTCATCTAGCGAGCTAGCCTTCTACATTTAGTCGAGTCTTGCATCAACCTTTTTAGAAATGCTACTGCCATGTTTGACTATTAACTAGGGTAGCAGAGATGCTGGAGAAGAGGCGTAATCAATACAATCAATACATGTGTTGGCAGGTTATGAGAAGGAAGTAAAGATGACATTCAAATCAATTCACAATGGAGGATTCATAACAAAGGAAGAGATAAAAAAGATATACAGCCAATTGGGAGAGAATTTATCAGACAAGGACATACAACTGCTGTTAAATGCAGCAGGAGCTGACTCTGAGGGCAGAATAAGCTACAAACAATTTTCTACTATGATGAAGGAAATTTTGGAAGAGCAAAAATGACAAACCAGCAAAACACCCATTCCATATAAAGTATGAGAAATCTGCACAGACATTTTAGTAATTGCTACTATAACGGTAGTGCTATAACACACTCTCATGTCTTCTATAATGCTGAACGGGGACAACTGTAGCAACCAGCTTTCATAAAAAAATGTGTACAACATAGCTAATTAATTTGGTACCTTTATCTTTATTAAATAATATTCTCACCTACTGTGAGGCATAACTTTCTCAATGTATAGTTAGTTGTTAGTCAAGTCACCTCAATAGGCCTCAATAATAGCTACTGATCACACCTCTACATGTCTTATAGCTGGTCTTGTAGTAAGCTAGGAGACAGAAATTCACAAATATGCCCTCCGTTATTTTTACTAATTTTTGTCGGCATGATCTCAGGCAAATAAACATAATGCCTGAGGTGCCTGAACAAACTAAATTATGACTGCATTATGATCATCTCAATGCTACTTATTCATCGACGAATTTCTATTCATGTGTTTGATTGAAATGCTCAATGGGGCCGTTAGACAAACAATGTTTAACAATATTTTTGTAAACAATTATGAACAATGGAATATGCGGCAATAAATCATTGATGGCTTATTGGTTGTATAGCATTCTTCTTGATGCTGGAGAGCTAATATTTTCGTACTGAAAGGAAAGAATGCTCCAAGATCAGATTGGCTAGAAACATTCCATTGCGAGTTGAAGGCTGATGACAGAATCGGTGAATAATTTATTTTATCTAAAACATTTGTTATAACAAGCATATCAAAACAAAATAATGTAAAATAGCTGTGAAATCTTCATCACTAATCAGAACAGTGACTAAGGTTCCATATTAATAAATCTAGCCCATCTGCCTCCTCAGCAGATAACCCTATTGGCAACAATAAAATCTGGTCACTCTATGTCATACTTGAAAGCAGTAAAAAAAGCTAGTAATTTGTCAGTGAGCATCTATTCAAATGGGTTTTTGCTCTTTTCCTCAAATGGATTTGATCCAGCTGTTAAGTCATCCATAAATGGGTTAGACGACTCCTCAGTTGGATGAGCACCCGATGCCTCTTCAAATGGATTAGCAGCAGCAGACTCCACAAATGGATTAGGCCTGGCAGGCTCCTCAAAAGGATTAAATGCAGCTGGTTGTCCGGCTGGGGTAGCTGAAGGTAAGGTAGAGGCAGTAGTTGGTGGCTCCACGAAGGAGTTATTAGAGGCCTTGGAGTTACCTGCCTGACTTGGACTAGAAGTGGCTGATCTGCTAGATTGATTTGAGGACTGGCGAATATGTCCTTTTATGAATGACAAACCTGAATTTATAGCCTTTCCTGCCGACGTCTGCCTCTTGTGACCTTGAAAAATGACAATAGGTACACTGATCTTATTATCACATGCAACAAGCTGTTGCAGAAGCGTCAATAGAGCCGTACGGTGACCACACTGTTATATTAATTTTACATTGCAACGATTCAAAAAGCTTCTAGCAGATAGACATCTGCCCAAAACATTTTTAGTGTTTTTCATCAAGACTTTTTTGGGAGAACATAACTTCAAGAAGGTTTCTGTCTCGAAGAGAATTAAGCGTTTTGCTGAGTAAAAGCCTCGCAAAAACAACTGAAAATCGTGTAATTCTTTTGAAAACTCAATACAATTAGTATTCTATGAACATGCATAGCTCATACTAAAATTTATTTCTATTAACAAAATCTTTTGTACATGAACATTCATTTACATATCTACTACTACAAAAAAAGCTACAACTATGTACAATTGTCTATGTATCAAATGCTTGGAAGCATTCCTTTCGGCAGAGTCCAACGCCACAGCTCTTACACCAAGTTAAGATGCGTGGATCCTTTGCAACCACCAACCCTGCTCTTGCTACAAACAGCACAAACTTTACATTTCTTGTCTGGGATTGTTTCACAAAAATGTCTAGCTGTAAATCTAGACTGAATGTTACCCAAGCTTGGTCTACCAACATGGTGTTGAGTCTCTTGGTAACCACCGAGCAGGCCTTCAATTACCACACTTTTCGGACTATAAACCGCGCCCTTATATAAGCCGCATCTGCTTTATTTTCCAAAAAACGATATTAAAACAATACGTAGGCCGCACCTTTGTATAGGCCGCAGAACTCAGAACGGTGCATTTTAATGCGGCAACAACTTTGCTGCTTAAAATAGAACAGTGCCTAACCGCACTGTTTCGTATTAACCGACGCTTTTTAACCTAGTGCCTAACGGAACAGTACCATTAGGCATTGTTTAATATTTTCTTTCACCGCTAGAGGCGCACTAACCGGAGATTCTGGTTAATGCGCCCTAGTGGTGAAAGAATAAGCCACAGATTAGCCGCACCCTTATATAAGTCGCATGGATCAAATCATCAGAAA
Source organism: Watersipora subatra (assembly GCF_963576615.1). Taxonomy (NCBI): domain Eukaryota; kingdom Metazoa; phylum Bryozoa; class Gymnolaemata; order Cheilostomatida; family Watersiporidae; genus Watersipora; species Watersipora subatra. The sequence continues at coordinate 31,630,976 of NC_088711.1, forward strand.
AAAGTAGCAGCTAATAGTCCGAAAAGTACGGTACCTCTACAATAAAGTTATAATGTTCCATTGGCTTTGCAACGTTGGGATTTAGCTTATACATAACCTATGCATTTGGCATTGTTCTGTCCCGGAGATAAAAAATATTGTTTTCCAGCATTGATCGCTCTTTGCTCAGCAGCATAAGTTTTGGTCATTTGATCAGCTACGCCGATGCCACCTACTCCAGCATTGTATTCCACCACTACAGTTGGTAATGTTTTGACCTGACCGTTCCAAAGCCTCATCCCGCAAGTCTTTGGAGAAGCGTGAGTAGATAGCATGCGTACTTGCTTCCTGTCTAATCGAGACAATGCCAAGATCTGGCCATTTCACATCACTCTCATCTCCCCTCTGTTTGTCAGCTTAGCATTGATTCCTTCAGGCTTGTCACCATCTAAGTCACTAACCATTTTCCATTCATTAAAAGTTGTGTGGTTACACTTACTTCACCTTCTGATCTCTCAGTGTTAAAATACTGTGTATGAGAGCTAGTATCGCGGTTATTACTTGTTATGGAGCTGCTGCTAAGACGCACTCCTCAATTATTCGCAATGACATGAGTAGATGTAGCACCGTCCGAGCTACAGTACCATAACCATCACTTTTCTTTGTATATTTAAAGTCTTCAGAGTTTACAAGACTACCCATCATCTGAATTACTATCACACTGATCAGACAAAAAATCACTAACGACCGCGAGATCAAATAAATTTTCATTTTTTCGTTTTAAACGTCGAGCCACATGTTGATCGGTTTTTGCAACTTCTATTTTTTCAAAGGAGCCGTGATTTTGTATATCTTTAGCTTTGAGCACAAAGCGATGCCTCTAAGATAATCATTTCAGATTGTAAGTTATCGAATAATATCTTGCCGATAATATTTAAAATTTATTAGCGTATATATCCATTGTTTATGGTTACTAGGCAACAGCTTCATAAACATCTGCTGAAAGCGACAGAAGAGTCGCTTCCCTACAGAACCGATAAACGACGTTTTGGTCGCTTCCCGAACAAAAAAGTTAACGGCAACTAGCATCGAACAAAGTTATCCAATGTGCTGAGAGTTATGTGCTTCCAATGAGAAATTTCTTTACCTGCTAGTTACTATATGTACCTGCTATTCATTATATGTACCTGCTATTCACTATATGTACCTACTAGTCACTATATGTACCCACTAGTCACTATGTGTACCTGCTAGTAACTATATGTACCTGCTAGTAACCATATGTACCTGCTAGTAACTATATGTACCTGCTAGTAACTATATGTACCTGCTATTCACTATATGTACCTGCTATTCACTATATGTACCTGATATTCAATATAAGTACCTGCTAGTCACTGTATGTACCTGCTAGTCACTATATGCACCTGCTAGTCACTATATGCACCTGCTAGTCACTATATGCACCTGCTAGTCAATATATGTACCTGCTAGTCAATATATGTACCTGCTAGTCACTATATGTACCTGCTAGTAACTATATGTACCTGCTAGTCATTATATGTACCTGCTAGTCATTATATGTACCTGCTAGTCAATATATGTACATGCTAGTCACTGTATGTACCTGCTAGTAACTTCATGTACCTGCTAGTAACTATATGTACCTGCTAGTAACTATATGTACCTGCTAGTAACTATATGTCCTGCTAGTAACTCCATGTACCTGCTAGTAACTTCATGTACCTGCTAGTAACTATATGTACCTACTAGTAACTATATGTACTTGCTAGTAACTATATGTACCTGCTAGTCAATATATGTACCTGCTAGTCAATATATGTACCTGCTAGTCTATATATATGTACCTGCTAGTAACTTCATGTACCTGCTAGTAACTATATGTACCTGCTAGCAACTATATGTACCTGCTAGCAACTATATGTACCTGCTAGTAACTATATGTACCTGCTAGTCAATATATGTACCTGCTAGTCACTATATGTACCTGATAGTAACTCTATGTACCTGCCAGCCCTATATGCTAGCAAGTACCTTATGTCATGCCGGTGGGTACATCTCAAGAAAAATAGCTTGCTACTACATGTCTACTAGTCTACTAAAACAACAAAGAAACAAGCCTCAAGCAGCCGTTTCTGTAAAAATGTAGTGACAGCAATCACACTCAAGTTACATGTCACTATTACCTGTAGGCTTGGTGGTGTGCCCAACGCTGAGGAAAGGTGGTCCTGCATTAGCCTCTGACGTAGTCAGCTGAGTGGCGGTAGAGACCCTGGCTTTACGATTTTCCAAATCCTTTGGAATTTCCTTGGGGCCTGAGACCGTGATTGCCTGCAAAAGACTCAGCTTGGTACATTTGAAAGGCTTGAAAGATGTGTGATTGTAGCGAAGTGTAAATAGTTTGCGAAAATGTTGACAAGACTGACAACTTCGTTTTACACAGAAGTAATTTCTCATATAATTTTTACACACTGTAAAACGAGCGGTAGTAGTGGTCAATGAGAAATGCGAGCTGTAAAACAAGCTCTAGTAGTGGTCAATGGGAAATCTGAGCTGTAAAACAAGCGATAGTAGTGGTCAAGGAGAAATGTGAGCTGTAAAACAAGCGATAGTAGTGGTCAATGAGAAATGTGAGCTGTAAAACAAGCAATAGTAGTGGTCAATGGGAAATGTGAGCTGTAAAACAAGCGATAGTAGTGGTCAATGAGAAATGTGAGCTGTAAAACAAGCGCTAGTAGTGGTCAATAAGAAATGTGAGCTGTAAAACAAGCGCTAGTAGTGGTCAATGAGAAATGTGAGCCGTAAAACAAGCAATAGTAGTGGTCAATGGGAAATGTGAGCTGTAAAACAAGCGATAGTAGTGGTCAATGAGAAATGTGAGCTGTAAAACAAGCAATAGTAGTGGTCAATGGGAAATGTGAGCTGTAAAACAAGCGCTAGTAGTGGTCGATGAGAAATGTGAGCTGTAAAACAAGCGCTAGTAGTGGTCAATGAGAAATGTGAGCTGTAAAACAAGCGCTAGTAGTGGTCAATGAGAAATGTGAGCCGTAAAACAAGCAATAGTAGTGGTCAATGAGAAATGTGAGCCGTAAAACAAGCACTAGTAGTGGTCAATGAGAAATGTGAGCCGTAAAACAAGCGATAGTAGTGGTCAATGAGAAATGTGAGCTGTAAAACAAGCGATAGTAGTGGTCAATGAGAAATGTGAGCCGTAAAACAAGCGCTAGTAGTGGTCAATGAGAAATGTGAGCCGTAAAACAAGCGATAGTAGTGGTCAATGAGAAATGTGAGCCGTAAAACAAGCGATAGTAGTGGTCAATGAGAAATGTGAGCCGTAAAACAAGCACTAGTAGTGGTCAATGAGAAATGAGAGCTGTAAAACAAGCGCTAGTAGTGGTCAATGAGAAATGTGAGCTGTAAAACAAGCGCTAGTAGTGGTCAATGGGAAATGTGAGCTGTAAAACAAGCGATAGTAGTGGTCAATGAGAAATGTGAGCTGTAAAACAAGCGATAGTAGTGGTCAAGGAGAAATGTGAGCTGTAAAACAAGCGCTAGTAGTGGTCAATGAGAAATGTGAGCTGTAAAACAAGCGATAGTAGTGATCAATGAGAAATGTGAGCTGTAAAACAAGCGATAGTAGTGGTCAATGAGAAATGTGAGCTGTAAAACAAGCAATAGTAGTGGTCAATGAGAAATGTGAGCTGTAAAACAAGCGCTAGTAGTGGTCAATGAGAAATGTAAGCTGTAAAACAAGCAATAGTAGTGGTCAATGAGAAATGAGAGCTGTAAAACAAGCAATAGTAGTGGTCAATGAGAAATGTGAGCCGTAAAACAAGCGCTAGTAGTAGTCAATGAGAAATGTGAGCTGTAAAACAAGCGATAGTAGTGGTCAATGGGAAATGTGAGCTGTAAAACAAGCGATAGTAGTGGTCAATGAGAAATGTGAGCTGTAAAACAAGCGATAGTAGTGATCAATGAGAAATGTGAGCTGTAAAACAAGCGATAGTAGTGGTCAATGAGAAATGTAAGCTGTAAAACAAGCAATAGTAGTGGTCAAGGAGAAATGTGAGCCGTAAAACAAGCGATAGTAGTGGTCAAGGAGAAATGTGAGCTGTAAAACAAGCGATAGTAGTGGTCAATGAGAAATGAGAGCTGTAAAACAAGCGATAGTAGTGGTCAATGAGAAATGTAAGCTGTAAAACAAGCAATAGTAGTGGTCAAGGAGAAATGTAAGCTGTAAAACAAGCAATAGTAGTGGTCAAGGAGAAATGTGAGCTGTAAAACAAGCGCTAGTAGTGGTCAATGAGAAATGTAAGCTGTAAAACAAGCGATAGTAGTGGTCAATGAGAAATGTGAGCTGTAAAACAAGCGATAGTAGTGGTCAATGAGAAATGTGAGCTGTAAAACAAGCGATAGTAGTGGTCAATGAGAAATGTGAGCTGTAAAACAAGCGATAGTAGTGGTCAAGGAGAAATGAGAGCTGTAAAACAAGCGATAGTAGTGGTCAATGAGAAATGAGAGCTGTAAAACAAGCAATAGTAGTGGTCAAGGAGAAATGAGAGCTGTAAAACAAGCAATAGTAGTGGTCAATGAGAAATGTGAGCCGTAAAACAAGCGATAGTAGTGGTCAATGGGAAATGTGAGCTGTAAAACAAGCGATAGTAGTGGTCAATGAGAAATGTGAGCTGTAAAACAAGCGCTAGTAGTGGTCAATGAGAAATGTGAGCCGTAAAACAAGCGATAGTAGTGGTCAATGAGAAATGTGAGCTGTAAAACAAGCGCTAGTAGTGGTCAATGAGAAATGTGAGCTGTAAAACAAGCAATAGTAGTGGTCAATGAGAAATGTGAGCTGTAAAACAAGCAATAGTAGTGGTCGATGAGAAATGTGAGCTGTAAAACAAGCGCTAGTAGTGGTCAATGAGAAATGTGAGCCGTAAAACAAGCGATAGTAGTGGTCAATGGGAAATGTGAGCTGTAAAACAAGCGATAGTAGTGGTCAATGAGAAATGAGAGCTGTAAAACAAGCAATAGTAGTGGTCAATGAGAAATGTGAGCTGTAAAACAAGCAATAGTAGTGGTCAATGAGAAATGTGAGCCGTAAAACAAGCGATAGTAGTGGTCAATGAGAAATGTGAGCTGTAAAACAAGCGATAGTAGTGGTCAATGGGAAATGTGAGCTGTAAAACAAGCGATAGTAGTGGTCAATGGGAAATGAGAGCTGTAAAACAAGCAATAGTAGTGGTCAATGAGAAATGTGAGCTGTAAAACAAGCGCTAGTAGTGGTCAATGAGAAATGTGAGCTGTAAAACAAGCGCTAGTAGTGGTCAATGAGAAATGTGAGCCGTAAAACAAGCGATAGTAGTGGTCAATGGGAAATGTGAGCTGTAAAACAAGCGATAGTAGTGGTCAATGAGAAATGTGAGCTGTAAAACAAGCGATAGTAGTGGTCAATGGGAAATGTGAGCTGTAAAACAAGCGATAGTAGTGGTCAATGGGAAATGAGAGCTGTAAAACAAGCAATAGTAGTGGTCAATGAGAAATGTGAGCTGTAAAACAAGCGCTAGTAGTGGTCAATGAGAAATGTGAGCTGTAAAACAAGCGCTAGTAGTGGTCAATGAGAAATGTGAGCCGTAAAACAAGCGATAGTAGTGGTCAATGGGAAATGTGAGCTGTAAAACAAGCGATAGTAGTGGTCAATGAGAAATGAGAGCTGTAAAACAAGCAATAGTAGTGGTCAAGGAGAAATGAGAGCTGTAAAACAAGCAATAGTAGTGGTCAAGGAGAAATGTGAGCTGTAAAACAAGCAATAGTAGTGGTCAATGAGAAATGTGAGCTGTAAAACAAGCAATAGTAGTGGTCAATGAGAAATGTGAGCCGTAAAACAAGCGATAGTAGTGGTCAATGAGAAATGTGAGCTGTAAAACAAGCGCTAGTAGTGGTCAATGAGAAATGTGAGCTGTAAAACAAGCGATAGTAGTGGTCAATGAGAAATGTGAGCTGTAAAACAAGCGCTAGTAGTGGTCAATGAGAAATGTGAGCTGTAAAACAAGCGATAGTAGTGGTCAATGGGAAATGTGAGCTGTAAAACAAGCAATAGTAGTGGTCAATGAGAAATGTGAGCTGTAAAATAAGCAATAGTAGTGGTCAATGAGAAATGTGAGCCGTAAAACAAGCGATAGTAGTGGTCAATGAGAAATGTGAGCCGTAAAACAAGCGCTAGTAGTGGTCAATGAGAAATGTGAGCTGTAAAACAAGCGATAGTAGTGGTCAATGAGAAATGTGAGCTGTAAAACAAGCGATAGTAGTGGTCAATGGGAAATGTGAGCTGTAAAACAAGCGATAGTAGTGGTCAATGAGAAATGTGAGCTGTAAAACAAGCGATAGTAGTGGTCAATGGGAAATGTGAGCTGTAAAACAAGCGATAGTAGTGGTCAATGAGAAATGTGAGCTGTAAAACAAGCGCTAGTAGTGGTCAATGAGAAATGTGAGCCGTAAAACAAGCGATAGTAGTGGTCAATGAGAAATGTGAGCTGTAAAACAAGCGCTAGTAGTGGTCAATGAGAAATGTGAGCTGTAAAACAAGCAATAGTAGTGGTCAATGAGAAATGTGAGCTGTAAAACAAGCGCTAGTAGTGGTCAATGAGAAATGTGAGCTGTAAAACAAGCGATAGTAGTGATCAATGAGAAATGTAAGCTGTAAAACAAGCGATAGTAGTGGTCAATGAGAAATGTAAGCTGTAAAACAAGCGATAGTAGTGATCAATGAGAAATGTAAGCTGTAAAACAAGCGATAGTAGTGGTCAATGAGAAATGTGAGCTGTAAAACAAGCGATAGTAGTGGTCAATGAGAAATGTGAGCTGTAAAACAAGCGATAGTAGTGGTCAATGGGAAATGTGAGCTGTAAAACAAGCGATAGTAGTGGTCAATGAGAAATGTGAGCTGTAAAACAAGCGCTAGTAGTGGTCAATGAGAAATGTGAGCCGTAAAACAAGCGATAGTAGTGGTCAATGAGAAATGTGAGCTGTAAAACAAGCGCTAGTAGTGGTCAATGAGAAATGTGAGCTGTAAAACAAGCAATAGTAGTGGTCAATGGGAAATGTGAGCTGTAAAACAAGCAATAGTAGTGGTCAATGAGAAATGTGAGCTGTAAAACAAGCGATAGTAGTGGTCAATGAGAAATGAGAGCTGTAAAACAAGCGCTAGTAGTGGTCAATGAGAAATGAGAGCTGTAAAACAAGCAATAGTAGTGGTCAATGAGAAATGTAAGCTGTAAAACAAGCGATAGTAGTGGTCAATGAGAAATGTGAGCTGTAAAACAAGCGATAGTAGTGGTCAAGGAGAAATGTGAGCTGTAAAACAAGCGATAGTAGTGGTCAATGAGAAATGTGAGCTGTAAAACAAGCGCTAGTAGTGGTCAATGGGAAATGTGAGCCGTAAAACAAGCGATAGTAGTGGTCAATGGGAAATGTGAGCCGTAAAACAAGCGATAGTAGTGGTCAATGAGAAATGTGAGCTGTAAAACAAGCGATAGTAGTGGTCAAGGAGAAATGTGAGCTGTAAAACAAGCAATAGTAGTGGTCAAGGAGAAATGAGAGCTGTAAAACAAGCGATAGTAGTGGTCAAGGAGAAATGTGAGCTGTAAAACAAGCAATAGTAGTGGTCAATGAGAAATGTAAGCTGTAAAACAAGCGATAGTAGTGGTCAATGAGAAATGTGAGCTGTAAAACAAGCGATAGTAGTGGTCAATGAGAAATGTGAGCTGTAAAACAAGCGCTAGTAGTGGTCAATGGGAAATGTGAGCTGTAAAACGAGCGGTAGTAGTGGTCAATGAGAAATGTGAGCTGTAAAACAAGCGATAGTAGTGGTCAATGAGAAATGTGAGCTGTAAAACAAGCGCTAGTAGTGGTCAATGGGAAATGAGAGCTGTAAAACAAGCGCTAGTAGTGGTCAATGAGAAATGAGAGCTGTAAAACAAGCAATAGTAGTGGTCAATGAGAAATGTAAGCTGTAAAACAAGCGATAGTAGTGGTCAATGAGAAATGTGAGCTGTAAAACAAGCGATAGTAGTGGTCAAGGAGAAATGTGAGCTGTAAAACAAGCGATAGTAGTGGTCAATGAGAAATGTGAGCTGTAAAACAAGCGCTAGTAGTGGTCAATGAGAAATGTGAGCTGTAAAACAAGCAATAGTAGTGGTCAAGGAGAAATGTGAGCCGTAAAACAAGCGCTAGTAGTGGTCAAGGAGAAATGTGAGCCGTAAAACAAGCGCTAGTAGTGGTCAATGAGAAATGTGAGCCGTAAAACAAGCAATAGTAGTGGTCAATGAGAAATGTGAGCTGTAAAACAAGCGCTAGTAGTGGTCAATGGGAAATGTGAGCTGTAAAACAAGCAATAGTAGTGGTCAATGAGAAATGTGAGCTGTAAAACAAGCGATAGTAGTGGTCAATGAGAAATGTGAGCTGTGAAACAAGCGATAGTAGTGGTCAAGGAGAAATGAGAGCTGTAAAACAAGCAATAGTAGTGGTCAATGAGAAATGAGAGCTGTAAAACAAGCAATAGTAGTGGTCAATGAGAAATGTGAGCTGTAAAACAAGCGCTAGTAGTGGTCAATGGGAAATGTGAGCTGTAAAACAAGCGATAGTAGTGGTCAATGAGAAATGTGAGCTGTAAAACAAGCGATAGTAGTGGTCAATGAGAAATGTGAGCTGTAAAACAAGCGATAGTAGTGGTCAATGAGAAATGTGAGCTGTAAAACAAGCGATAGTAGTGGTCAATGAGAAATGTGAGCTGTAAAACAAGCAATAGTAGTGGTCAATGAGAAATGAGAGCTGTAAAACAAGCAATAGTAGTGGTCAATGAGAAATGTGAGCTGTAAAACAAGCGCTAGTAGTGGTCAATGGGAAATGTGAGCTGTAAAACAAGCGATAGTAGTGGTCAATGAGAAATGTGAGCTGTAAAACAAGCGCTAGTAGTGGTCAATGAGAAATGTGAGCTGTAAAACAAGCGATAGTAGTGGTCAATGAGAAATGTGAGCTGTAAAACAAGCAATAGTAGTGGTCAATGAGAAATGTGAGCTGTAAAACAAGCAATAGTAGTGGTCAATGGGAAATGTGAGCTGTAAAACAAGCGATAGTAGTGGTCAATGAGAAATGAGAGCTGTAAAACAAGCGATAGTAGTGGTCAAGGAGAAATGTGAGCCGTAAAACAAGCGCTAGTAGTGGTCAATGAGAAATGTGAGCTGTAAAACAAGCGATAGTAGTGGTCAATGAGAAATGTGAGCCGTAAAACAAGCGATAGTAGTGGTCAATGAGAAATGTGAGCTGTAAAACAAGCGATAGTAGTGGTCAATGAGAAATGTGAGCTGTAAAACAAGCGATAGTAGTGGTCAATGAGAAATGTGAGCTGTAAAACAAGCGATAGTAGTGGTCAATGAGAAATGTGAGCTGTAAAACAAGCGATAGTAGTGGTCAATGAGAAATGTGAGCTGTAAAACAAGCGATAGTAGTGGTCAAGGAGAAATGTGAGCCGTAAAACAAGCGCTAGTAGTGGTCAATGAGAAATGTGAGCTGTAAAACAAGCGATAGTAGTGGTCAATGAGAAATGTGAGCCGTAAAACAAGCGATAGTAGTGGTCAATGAGAAATGTGAGCTGTAAAACAAGCGATAGTAGTGGTCAATGAGAAATGTGAGCTGTAAAACAAGCGATAGTAGTGGTCAATGAGAAATGTGAGCTGTAAAACAAGCGATAGTAGTGGTCAATGAGAAATGTGAGCTGTAAAACAAGCGGTAGTAGTAGTCAATGAGAAATGTGAGCTGTAAAACAAGCAATAGTAGTGGTCAATGAGAAATGTGAGCTGTAAAACAAGCGATAGTAGTGGTCAATGAGAAATGTGAGCTGTAAAACAAGCAATAGTAGTGGTCAAGGAGAAATGAGAGCTGTAAAACAAGCGACAGTAGTGGTCAAGGAGAAATGAGAGCTGTAAAACAAGCGATAGTAGTGGTCAAGGAGAAATGTGAGCTGTAAAACAAGCGATAGTAGTGGTCAATGAGAAATGTGAGCTGTAAAACAAGCGATAGTAGTGGTCGATGAGAAATGTAAGCTGTAAAACAAGCGATAGTAGTGGTCAAGGAGAAATGTGAGCCGTAAAACAAGCGATAGTAGTGGTCAATGAGAAATGTGAGCTGTAAAACAAGCGATAGTAGTGGTCAAGGAGAAATGTGAGCTGTAAAACAAGCGATAGTAGTGGTCAATGGGAAATGTGAGCTGTAAAACAAGCGATAGTAGTGGTCAAGGAGAAATGTGAGCCGTAAAACAAGCGATAGTAGTGGTCAAGGAGAAATGAGAGCTGTAAAACAAGCGATAGTAGTGGTCAAGGAGAAATGTGAGCCGTAAAACAAGCGCTAGTAGTAGTCAATGAGAAATGTGAGCTGTAAAACAAGCGATAGTAGTGGTCAAGGAGAAATGTGAGCTGTAAAACAAGCGATAGTAGTGGTCAATGGGAAATGTGAGCTGTAAAACAAGCGATAGTAGTGGTCAATGAGAAATGTGAGCTGTAAAACAAGCGATAGTAGTGGTCAATGAGAAATGTGAGCTGTAAAACAAGCGATAGTAGTGGTCAATGAGAAATGTGAGCCGTAAAACAAGCGATAGTAGTGGTCAATGAGAAATGTGAGCCGTAAAACAAGCGCTAGTAGTGGTCAATGAGAAATGTGAGCTGTAAAACAAGCGATAGTAGTGGTCAATGAGAAATGTGAGCTGTAAAACAAGCGATAGTAGTGGTCAATGAGAAATGTGAGCTGTAAAACAAGCGATAGTAGTGGTCAATGAGAAATGTGAGCTGTAAAACAAGCGATAGTAGTGGTCAAGGAGAAATGTGAGCCGTAAAACAAGCGATAGTAGTGGTCAATGAGAAATGAGAGCTGTAAAACAAGCAATAGTAGTGGTCGATGAGAAATGTAAGCTGTAAAACAAGCAATAGTAGTGGTCGATGAGAAATGTGAGCTGTAAAACAAGCGATAGTAGTGGTCAATGAGAAATGTGAGCTGTAAAACAAGCGATAGTAGTGGTCGATGAGAAATGTAAGCTGTAAAACAAGCGATAGTAGTGGTCAAGGAGAAATGTGAGCCGTAAAACAAGCGATAGTAGTG